>NC_135860.1:31564091-31921591 GCF_031162955.1 Sander vitreus | reverse complement strand
CTAGTTAGTGTCATTTGAGAGTAATACGTTTTATTACAATATTACTGTCTCTGAATTGTAATGCTTTACACTACTTTTGCGTTACTTTTGAGTTACTTTCACCAAAATAACAGCGGAAGTTTGACTATTTTGTTTGAATACATCATAGATTATTCATAATATTTTGTATAATTAATATGAATATGCAAAGTAACTAAAGCTATAAAAAATAGAGAAGTAAAACGTACAATAGGGAAGTAGGAGAAAATGAAAATACTCTATTAAAAGTACCTTACAGTTGCAGTGAAGTACGGTATAGTTACTTTCCACGGCTGATAAAACGCAATGATATTACGTGTAGCGAGCCTAACCATTAATTCCTGACATGTTTCTATCTGTCAGCAGCTCGGACACACTGCTGTCCACAGCTGCTGTCCACACTGCTGTCCACAGCTGCTGTCCACAGCTGCTGTCACCTGTTGGGACACAGATGTTGTCCGTACCGTCTCTGGTTCTGACCACGGGAACAGTGACGGGACAGCTAGCTTCAACGCGGTGTAAAAAACTCTGGAAAATAACGTCCATCTCACAAATCTATCTGTCTCTGCAGTCATCTCAACCATTGACTGCAGCAACAGGAAATAACACTCACAGCAATTTTTCTGTAAAGAAATGTTTTGCGGTGTTGGTGAATTCTTAAAAAAAAAAAAACACCACTAAATGTTGCATAGAAATGTGTTGTAACTCGCGTTACTGAGATTGTAACAGGTTTATTATTACCGAAATGTAATTAGTAATGCGTTATATTACTGCGTTACAGCAAAAAGGAATACATTACTGTAATTGCGTTACTCCCAACACTGGCAGTCAATGGGGTGCAAACAGCAATAAATACTTGGAATACATACGAAGTACAGCACTTTACTTTTCATAGCTATATGTACGAATGGTTGACCCCACAGCCTGACCCCACATGACTCTCACTCTCTGTGGGTACCACTGACGGTGTTACTTTAGTGTCACTGTTGGTGCCTATGGTGATAGTCATATGCATCAAAAATGCACGTGCATTTTGAAAAAGAATCACAATGATGAATACATTCACTCGTGTTGCTTTTTAGTAAATACACACAATTTATGTATAGTATTTGGTGATTCTGATTAGGTGAACCTAAGTGAAAATGTTATAGGTTTACAAAGTGAAAAAGCCCAAAGTCCCCCCCAAAGGGACTCACCATCTCCAACAGAAAACACTGTTCACCAACTGCTCCAAACAGCTCTATTGTAGTCCAGCCTTTACTTCAGAGACAAACGTGGTCACTTTGGAACACACGTTATAATGCTCGCCTAGCTGCTAGCGTGGCACGCCCTCATACTCTGCTTCTGACTGGCTAGTAGTCCTTACCTAGGTACTGCCAGGGCACGCCCTCATACTCTGCTTCTGACTGGCTAGTAGTCCTTACCTAGCTACTGTCAGGGCACGCCCTCATACTCTGCTTCTGACTGGCTAGTAGTCCTTACCTAGCTACTGTCAGGGCACGCCCTCATACTCTGCTTCTGACTGGCTAGAAGTCCTTACCTAGATACTGTCAGGGCACGCCCTCATACTCTGCTTCTGACTGGCTAGTAGTCCTTACCTAGCTACTGTCAGGGCACGCCCTCATACTCTGCTTCTGACTGGCTAGAAGTCCTTACCTAGCTACTGTCAGGGCACGCCCTCATACTCTGCTTCTGACTGGCTAGAAGTCCTTACCTAGATACTGTCAGGGCACGCCCTCATACTCTGCTTCTGACTGGCTAGTAGTCCTTACCTAGCTACTGAGCATGTGCGACTCCCAACAAAGATGGAACAGAAGTGAGATGTCTCACTCTGTAGCTAAAACAGAGAGCTCAACACACAGGGTGAAAAGAGGAGCTTCAGCAATGAGCAGTACAACAAAAATATGGTGTTTTTTGATAACTAAACCATGTAAACCTATTCTGGTACAACCTCTAAATACAATTATGAACCTGAAAATTAGCATAATATGAGGTCTTTAATGTTAAGCATTTAACAACCAGTCTATACTTAAGCTGTATGATGTCAGTCTATCTGCTTTTGTGTATCAACCCTTGTGTTGTCTTCCCGTCGACCATGCACTTGTCCTCCCAGGTCAAAATAGAAAATTACCAATTATTTTTTTTTTTACCCTTTTTTTTGATATTATTGACACATTTATGACGTTTTTGTCCCTTTTTTCTGCACTTTTGACGTTTTTTAAAAATGGTTTTGTCACTTTTTTTGTCATTTTTTTCAACGTTTTCGATGCTATTTTTCACTAACATTACTGACACCAACTTATTACAGGTAGCTTTACACTTGTTTTTGGGAATTCATGCTCAATAAATCTCAATTATAGGGAATTATACCTAATTTTGAAATTATGAATTACTTTGACTAATATTAGAGGAACGTATGTTGATGGAAAATCACGTGTGTATGTCAAAGTTTAGTCAGGAGACTGTTTTGAAAACCATTTCAATTTTTCCCAAATGCCATAAAATTGAATACCCAAAATTCAGTGAAAGTAGTGATCAAGCACTTGCAATTGTACTTACTTTTTGTCTAATTTGGTTAAAAAAGAAACCCATATTTCTGATTTAGAAGTTTTCAGAGGAGGAAGATTCAGGAGGGTTAAAGGTTCAAATGAGGAAGTCATATCTGATTGAGCCGTCTTGCCTTTTTCAGTAATAAGTCATCATTTCAGAGAGAAAAGGCCTGAAGCTGCAGCATGTAATAGGCATGGACATAACAGACACACACATAGACACGGAGACAGCGGTCGGACAGCCCTGTTTCCTGTGTGACAGAGCAGAGGCGGTCAGCTGATACAGAAAGGCATCCGTGGTAATGACCGTGTATAATAAAATGAATGGACACATCAGTGCACAGCCTATATTCCTCAAACTATGACATAACACCACATAACTCTGACTCACTGCTTTCACTAACAGCTTGCCCGCATCATTTGTATGCATTAGTCATTGCTTATAACATGTGGGAGCAAGTGGAAAAAAACTGACGCGTGTTTTAGATTGTGTACACCAAATAGAAACTCCAGTTTATGCCAAAATCAGGTTTGTGCATAAACATCACACAAGGAAAGAAAAAAAAAGGGAAGGTCATTGTTGTAATTGTCTGACTTTTCTGGAAGAGCATTTTTTTTTTTTGCATTTTTCTTATCCTAAATTTATATTATAGTTCAGCATTCCTTTGCTAAATAGTTACATGCACAGTTACATCAAAATACAGCACTTACACACCACCATTGCAGAAAACAACAGGTTTGGTCTATGTTTTAGGTGTATTAAAAACATTGTATTAAAGTGTATATTGATGGTGGTGAACACTACGTATTATTTTAACATGCTGTGGGGAGGGATGTTGCAATTATTTTCTAACATTAATAAAACTGGGGGGAGCCTTAGTGTTTTTGTGAAAGTGAAGTGAAACATAATATTCAGGCCCCTTTCATCACCCTAATCACTTTTGTATAGCCGCATGCAATGGTGATTACATTTTAGGATTATGTTTTAGGGATGCTACATATGTTACAGTAAAACCAGCAAGTTAAGGCATTATATTAAATATTAAATATCTGTTAACTTGTGCTGTCCATTTCTAATTAAACAGGGGATCCTTCCCGACAACAGAAAAAAAATCAATCTCCACTTAAACTGCCCATTTCATTTTTCAATTACGCTTTTTTTTTTTTTTTTTTTTGAGTTTTTTTGTTAGGTGTATCTCAGATTTCTTTTTCCATCCGCTTACTGTTCACTGGTAGGACGGGTCACCCTTATTTAAAAAAAAAAATCTATCCTTTATGGACCTTTTCATGGTCACCGGATGGCATATACAGTACACTCTCTGCATGTAAGTGGTCAAACTTGACAATAGTGAGGACAAAATACCAGCTATCAGCAGCTTTAATACAAACTGGCCAAGTGTGCGTCACTGGTGTTGTAATGTCCAAACAGTCCTGTGCAGCCGCAGTGTGTGGATGACAGGCCGTGCTCCACACACCCTGCGCGGGCTGACAGGTGGAAGTGGGTCACTGTGAAGAAGGAGTGACATGTATGCTGTTCATGTCCAACATAGATGACAACATCTGGAGACATGCTGACTGTCATTGCGCCAAAAACACTGAGGTCAGCTTCTCACAGATAATATTCAGAGAGGCATGATTCCAGTAGTCATGTGGGATGTAATATGTTTCTAACCTGTCCACATTCCACAAAGGATTAACAATGTCATTGTATAACTGGTATTTTCCTCAGTGATTAGCTGGTTTGCACAATTGGAATGCATTATAATGGCTGCTTTCTACTTGATGAAAAGGCTTGAAAAGTAGTAACACATTATCTGCTTATTTTCATGTTCCCTGAGTTTACATTGAGGCTGCTCATCTAATCACACAGCCAGGTCTTGTTGCTGTACAGGGTCTACAATTTTTTTATTCTTCAACTCATTTGTTAAGATCGAGTGCAGGAGTCCTTTTGGACTTTGTTTCTCCTCAGGAGCATTGAGCTCAGCTGTGGGTTGGAACATTTCCTGTGTGTGTGTGTGTGTTTGTGTGTGTGTGTGTGTGTGTGTGTGTGTGTGTGTGTGTGTGTGTGTGTGTGTGTGCGCGCGCGTGTGTGCGCGCGCGTGTGTGCGCGCGCGTGTGTGTGCGTGTGTTCCACCTCAGGGTTCCTTCCTGCTATGCACTACCGCTGCTGCCCTTTTAGTGTGCGTACTGCATCAGAATGAATAGAGGGGATTTGGATGGTTACATAACTCTCTGTTAGGAGAGAGGACTTATTGCAGGGTGGAGAAGGCTGAGAAAGAAGCCTCAAAAACAGGAACTTGGGGACTGCAGCCTTTTTAGCCTAGAAAGTAAGGAAGAGATGTTGTTGATCCCCGGACTAACCCTAGCACCACAAAGACACTGACATTTGTGGTTTGGAGTGAGATTCCTCCAAACTATTGGATGGATTGCCATTTGTACAAACATTCATGGACTCCACAGGAGTAATTGTTCTCTGACTTTTCATCTAGCGCCATTATCAGGTCAAAATTTTAATTTGTCCAATACTTGGACAATTGGTTTATGACCGAAGACCTAAACTAATGGCTTTCCCATTCCCATCCACTGTGCTTTGTATTTTAGTGCTAATTAGCAAATGTTAGCATGCTAACATGCTAAACTAAGATGGTTCACATGGTAAATGCTATACCTGCTAATCATCTACATGTTAGTATTGTCATTACGAGCATGTTAGCATGCTGATGTTAGCATTTAGCTTAAAGCATCACTGTACGTACAGAAAGTTCAGAGCATGGCTGACCCTTCTTTGGAAACAAACTGTAACTGTGTATATGTCTATGTCAAGTCCATAACCCTGTTTATATGCTTTTTTGTTAAATGTATAATATTAAAGAATATGTTTAAATGCAATAAACAAAAGTTGGAAGTTATTAAATGTAGGTTAACTATACACTTAATTGTCTCCAGACACTAAAATCAAATAGTAGCCTTGATGTGACCTGATGACTTTAGTGTTATATTCCTTGTGTGTAATGTACTGTGGCAATACACCTTTTTTGATTCTTCATCAACAACAAATATGGAAGAGTAAACCAAGCCTCTTGGTGAGTGTGAAGTAAGCTAGCTGTGTGTGTGTGTATGTGTGTGTGTATGTGTGTGTGTGTGTGTGTGTGTGTGTGTGTGTGTGTGTGTGTGTGTGTGTGTGTGTGTGTGTGTGTGTGTGTGTGTGTGTGAGATACCCAGGGGTAAGATGGGCTCTGTATGGTAGAGCGGTGCTGACCCACAGTGGTTCCATGTTTATCCGTCCACTACTGCCAGCCATGGCTGCCAAAGAGTTGCTTCTCTCCACAAAGACGCCTCCTGCTGCTAGAGATTCACAGAAAAGCAGCCAAATTATAGTGATTCACAGTAACAATTCTAGCTCCTATTTGCTCATCGATAAGTGCTTGTAGTCAGCTGTTGAAAGCTGAAAACAAATAACTAGAGCAGAATTATTGACTAGAAATATGAGGTTGTAGCAGCAGTTGGTAATTGCCCTAATTGTTCATGAGGACTGGCAGTAGCAGGACTGTTGGTTTTGTCCACACGAGGGTTGCTGTGCATGTTTGAATTAAAATGCTGTCCCCATCAAGTGCAGAGATCACTGCTTAATCAAGCCTTTTGAAATGGAAATATGTGGCTTTGATGTGATTTCATGACGCGCCAAAAGCAAATGAATGAATCTCTCCTCATGCTCTTCACTGGCTAAATTAGCAGTGTTTTAGTTTGATGGGCTGCTATATGCCATCAATCACTTCATCATTACCTTGTGACACTGAAGAACAGCATACACTGTAGAGTTATGATGCAGCAAAATGCATTATGTTATGAGTGATTTTATATAAATGCTACATTCCAGTCGAGGCAGCTGTCACCCTCGCAGGATAATGCTGAATTGTGGTTTCCCCGGTGGGTTGAGGTCTAAACATTGTAGGCTAATCAGCTGGGCAGACTCCCGTGATTGTCTTGTCAAACTCCGCTGTGACGTTACAAGAACAGACAATCTGATCACAAACATTAACCGGAGGGAACATATTTTGAAAATGATTTTGTTTTCTTCTCTTCCACACTCTTTCTACTACACATGCACGCACGCACAAACACACACACACACACACACACGCACACACACACACACGCAGGTTAGCTCCGTGTTTCACACAGATCGTTTTTTTACAACACTCTAATGGCCTCACGTTGTGCAGGTTCACACAGGTGTCAGGATGGATGGAGCAGGAGCAGCTGGGCTTTCTGTTGACTGCATGATTTACTTCTACCTTACCTAAAAAGTGAATTTGTAATATGGTGCGTCCTTTTTTATGAGGGCTTTTTTGTGATGTGTCAATGGTATGAAACTGTATGGTTTCCAAACAGTTTGCAATGACGGTTCTCAGATGGTTATGTTTAACAAATATGAACCCTTACCCCCCCATCCCCCCCCCCCCCTGGAGCTATGACTTTGTTGGTCCACATGTACTGTTCATCCGCCTCTTTTTAGTGTCTTTATTCCCTGATGTCATGCACTGTCTTTCTGATTTCTTCTTTTATACTCATACCCTGTCTCTCTCTCTTTTCACTATAGAACCTCCGTAAGATGGAGTCAGGGCCATCAGAGGAGCCTGACGGGGGCCTGAATGAGCTCCAGAACGCTGACTGGGTAGGCAACTAGACTCATGCCCTCTGGCCTACAGCATCAACTGATCATTTCTCTTGATCAAAGTCTAACTAACATAAAATACAGGGGGGAAATGAGACACGGTTTTGGTTTCACGTCAAATAGTGCGTTCCGTTTACCTCGGAACTCGGAAGCCAGAGCTGGGAAGCCATGTTGGATTTTTAGCTCGGGGTACTCGGTGGTTGTTCGAGTTGCGAGCTCGGAAATCCGAGGTCAGGGGGCATGTTTCCGACTTTGACCTCAGAAAATCTGACTTCTGAGTACAAATGGAACGCACTAAAAGATTATCCATAACTGCATGTTCATATAAAGAAATCTGGTCGCACTTTATTTTACGGTACACTTATAAGAAGTAATAATAAGACAGAAATAATGTGCATGTTACACTCTAAATAGGCAGTGATTAAAGAAGCATGTTGAGATGGATAGAAGCACTCTCCTTGATGAACCCTCCTTACTCTGTGTGCACAGAGAGGTCAGAGCACAGATGATTGTCCAAATAAATTCTTATAGTCAAAGGGTCATGGTATTTTCTACTTCCCCTTTCCCATGCTGCCCTTTGCTTCCTCCGTCAGGCTCGATTCTGGGTTCAGGTGATGAGGGACCTGCGTGAAGGCGTCAAGCTGAAGAAGGTGCAGGATCGTCAGTACGACCCTCTGCCCATCGAGTTCCAGCTCACCCCCTATGAGATGCTTATGGACGACATCAAGTCCCGACGCTACAAACTGCGCAAAGTCATGGTCAGTGTCCAGTTTGCACCACAAATGGAAAGTGATGCCACATGCTTGCTGCACTTCTGCTCTACTATTGCTCCAATCCCATGGGAAATTGCTTGGAAAAGCTTTGACACTGTTGCGTAATAACTGCAGGATGGGCTGATGCTCTGTTAAAGGAAAAATATGTGTCAAACCATTCTTAATGAAGTATTGTGGTGCTGCAGAGACGTGCAGCCTACAAATCAATTTCCAAAAATAATTGTGATTGACTATTTGATAAAATAATCATTTGTTGCAGCCTTAGCCGATAGCTCCGTTTATGGTCCTTGATTTGGTCGTGTAGCTGTAGCAACAGGTCATTTTACACCTTATTGGACTTTATGATCTTTTCTGTGTGTAATGTGGTATGAGATTATTCAACTTTTCGACGTCATGCACACAGTTAGTAAATAACCTTCTGCAACAAGCAGGATTCACGAGCTAGATTTACACGAGGGTAAGGTAAGTAAGGAATCCATCAAGCCATTGCCGTTTTTATGTCGCTCTGTACATTTCTTTTATCTGGTTCTGTTATTTCAGATAAATGGAGACATTCCACCCAGGTTAAAGAAGAGCGCTCATGAAGTCATCCTGGAGTTCATCAGGTCCAGACCACCTCTCAAGCCTGTAAGTACAACTTAAAGGCAGGGTCAAGGGGGTAAGCTTCTCGAACATCCTATGGCGCCATTTTGATGCTATTAAGCCATCACCTCCCGTTAGCATTCCATTGACTGCCATTCATTTTGACGTCACTTTGACAGCGAATAACTTTACATCTGAAGCGTTTAAAGACTCTATTTGTCCATTGTTTATTTCTAAAGAACCTTGTACCTCACATTATGGCTCCGTAGCAGACGTTTTTGTAAAAATAGGCTAACGATTGTGTCATAACCACGCGACTTACTGTCGCATAGTAGAGGAATTACCATACAGTACAGGAGAAGCACGCAGGCAGTTTCGCCTCACTGTTTAAGTGTAATTACTAATGTTAACTAGCATTTTAGTTAGCAATAATTAGCCTGTGTCTATGTTATCTCATTACATATACCTACGCTCTCCGTCTCTGCTAGATTGGGAATGATTGAGATTTCTCTTGGCACAGCTACCAGAAGACTTCCAACTTTCAGACAGGTTGCTCACGTCACATTTACATCGTCAAGCTCAGTTGGAGGCTGCGCAGTAATGCTAGCCATCACCGGAAAAGTGCTTCTAATGGCCTTCACTGGTCTCCGTCCAGAGCAACAGGATCTGTTGGTCCATTATATATATGTCAATGGGCAGGGTTGGTAATGTTGAAAAAGCTAGCAAGATTTGAAAGTAGCAATTCTTCAGGGCTCCGGCTAACATTTCCTGAATACAACAAATCCCTTCTGACAGACAAAAATGTACCTGTCCAACAGAAAGACGGCAACCATCACAATGGTGTCGCTCTTTTCCCCCAGCTGTCGCCATCGCTGAAAAGCTACGCCACTGTTTCCGGTTTGTCCTCTGGTAGTATCTGCAGCCTTTTTGGACACTGCTTTTTCAGCTTCAGTCTCTTTTCTTTCTTTTCGTTGCAAGAAACCATGGCAGTGGAAACTTTTGTTGAGTTTTCTCCATTCTCAAGTAGACATTCAAAGTAGCTTGTGAAGTTTGTTTTTTCAGGCATTTTACAGGCAGCCTTACTTTTGGTCAGACTCAGAACAAGGGTAAAAGGATAAATGTAAAAAACATGTTTATTTGAAAAGCTATGTGCAGCTCACCCTGATATACGATGTTGACTCACCTTAAGGCCGTTTTATGCATTGAATCGCCGGCGTACCCCCGCAGACCCCTCTTGCGTCTACGCCGGACTCTACGCCGTAGCCTGACGTGCACCTCTCGAAAAATGTAACTACATGTCGCAGCGACGCACGTCTGACTCATTTCCTGGTTCTCCTTCTCTATAAACAACATGAAATCAAGGAGAGGGTTAACTTTTCCTGCTCCAGATTTCCCACCGTGGTCAGAAAGAACAGGGGAGACACTTTGTTTCTCTCACTATGACTAGAGTCAGTACTCGCTCCGAAGCTAATCGCCGTCACTCTCTCACTTTCTCCCTCGCTCTACCACACTCCCCCAACACACACACATGCCGACTCGACGCACACACCATCGCACAAGTATAAACATTAGGCCACTTACGTAGGCTACGGCGAAAGCTCTGCGTGGAGCCTGCGCGGGACTATAAAACAGCCTTAAGAAGCGTTTCGTGCCGAGTATTATAGCCAAATGTTTGTAACATTAATTTGAACAATGTCAGGTAAAACAAGGCTTGGACCCAAAAATGCAGAGTAGAGTGGGAATTTATTAAACAAAAGACTTACAACATAAGGTGTCCTGAGGAAGGCAGGCAAGCACAAACGAAGATAAACCAAAAAAACCCCAAAACCACTAGAAAAAAACAGAAGACACGAAAGGGAAAAAACTACAAGGAAGAAGCGACGCAGGGGATGACAGGGAGGGAAGACAATGTACCAACAAGAGACAACGAAAGCACAAAGACTAAATACAAAAGGTAACGAGGGGTAAACGAGGGACAGGTGACATGAGGGCTGAAGAACAGGTGGAACACATCAGGGCAGGGCAGACTATCACAACTGTAAAAAAACATCTCCTCACTATCTGCTAGCTGCCTGTCCCCTGAACACACTGTAAAAAAAAGCGATCTCTGTAGACAGCCAAGGCTCCACAAACAGCAACAAAAACAAACTGGCCAACCTGCACCACCAAACATAACAAAGAGTGTTCCAGCGTTCCAGCCAATAACCGACAAGAAGGAGTTGGGGGTGGGGGTTGGCTAGGGGCGAGCTAGCCTCCGTTTTGTTTGACAATACTTCGAACGTCAACAAGAAGTGACGTCACCCAACATCACTTAGAGCACCTTTAAGTTAGTCTCGCATTGCTTTGGACTAGCCAGACCTTCCTCCACAGCGCTGTGGAGGAAGGTCTGGCTAGTCCACACAGCATTCCGGGATGTGAGAAAAACGTGCTCTGGTTTATTGGCATTTCTTTAAACCAATCACAGTCGTCCTATGCGTTGCTAAGCGCCAGACGCAGCCCCGGTGCCTCTGCAAAATAGCCTCAGGAAGGAACTTGTTTTGGTGGTGTGTACATGTGTACGTTCAAAAGTAGTTTTAGTCGTGCGAGAGAAAACTCAGATTGGACAGATAGTCTAGCTAGCTGTCTGGATTTACCCTGCAGAGATCTGAGGAGCAGTTAACCATAGTCCTCACAAATCTACTTGAGTTTAGAATTCCCACACAAAGAAAGAGGAAGGTAACGGACATCTGGACGAAAATGAGGAACATCCGGCAGAATTTCTGGCGGCAGCAGAGCAATCCCGGAAGTGGCACATCGTGGATATAGACTACCCTTAAGTCAAAATCATTGTTTTATCTGATGGCCTTGCTGCCCTGGCATTCGGCTTTTGTGCCCTCAAGAAATTGACAACACCAAAGGCCAGGTGGCCTTGCCCTTAAAATGACGAAATTCCAGGCCTGACAGGGACACAATGAAAAGCTAAATAAGGTAAGACAAAGACAGACGACAAAAACAAACAACTCACAAACTTGACCAACTGCCACTTTGCTCGTTTGAAAGCCATGATGTCTCTCTCTTTCTCATGGGTGGGCCAAATTCTCTGGGTGGGCAAAGCAAAGAAAGGGGAGGTAACCTTTCCCCTTATGACGTCATGAAGAGAAGATTCCAGATCGGTCCATCTGAGCTTTCGTTTTCTCAAAGGCAGAGCAGGATACCCAGGGCTCGGTTTACACCTATCACCATTTCTAGCCACTGGGGGACCATAGGCAGGCTGGGGGAACTCATATTAATGTTAAAAAAAAAACTCATAAAGTGACATTTTCATGCCATGGGACCTTTAATATTAAAACATGATTTATAAAATCATGTCGACATGATTTTATAAATCATGTTTTAATATTAAAGGTCCCATGGCATGAAAATGTCACTTTATGAGTTTAATAGCTTAGAACTATGCACTAAAAAGGTATGTATAAAAGCTTTAGGCCACCCACGTTATTGTAGGCCCAGTTTAGCTTAATTTTATACAATATATACAGTAGGGGGTCCCTGCTCTGTCTCTCTTTTAGTTTAGGGGTCCTTGGCTTAAAAAACGTTCGAGACCCCTGCTTTAAAATGTTATATTTGTCGCAGCAAAAAAAGGAACGCTCTAGATCTCGTTATTGGATTCACATTAAAACTGAAGTAGGTAACACCACCATATACTGTATTGAAATATAGTATATTAAAAACTATCTCTAACTCTCTCTGCCACCATCTATATTTTATTTTTATATGTTCTAGGTGTCGGCTCGTAAGCTGAAGCCACAGACTCAGCTTCCTCCGACGCTGCATGAACGCATCTTGGAGGAAATCAAATCAGAGAGGAAACTACGACCGGTGTCGCCTGGTGAGGTCCGCAGGGGAAGGCTGGGTAAGGCAACTCGCCATTTCTTGGTCCCTGCTCTTGTTATTTTTTACATGTTGCGCACACACATGCACACTCTCATGCACATTTAAACATACTTCACTGTGAAATGTATTTTTTAAGCTGAAGTATGGATAATGCATGCACCTGCTGGGACAAAAGATGAGACATGTGTTGCAGCTTGTAGTTCCTTTGACACTTTACTACACTATTTTTTTGTACCTCTGTTCTTTGCTGTTGTAGCTATTGCTGCCTAACTTTTTATATTTGTGTTGCAACTAATGCCTATTATTGTTTGCAATATAGTGGAAATGTTACATGAATAATAATGCTAAGTGTCTGCAATTCCTTTAATACTAACAGCGCTAAACCTACTCCTGTTTTGTGAATGTCAGTAATCTCTCACCATTGGCTGTGGCTTATTTTCAAATCCTATTATCTCCCATCATGTAAGTGGTTCTACTTCAATGATCTAAAACTAGACAATAAGCATGCTATACCTCAGCATGTCTTTCCAAATACAAGCAGATAAGATCCTTTAATGTTTCACAGTAAGTCTTGTCTCAATTTAACCTCCTAATCCCAAGCAGTAACTGTCCGATGCCATGACTGTTTTTTGTTGCAGTAATTCGGCCACTTAGCATGTCTTTCAGTTTTGATGCGTCAGGTAAAGTCTACCTCGCTGCTTCTCTGGCTTCTTGTCTCTTTCTGTTTCCCTCCCTGCTGTGGCTGCTCATCTGCTCTCCCAGCCTGCACACAATGCACACACACATCAAATATACTGTGTCAGCAGCACACTGCACACACATTTAATGTCATGCTTTAGTGGTTGGTGATGGTTGGCTGTGATCTGTGTGTGTGTGTGTGTGTGTGTGTGTGTGTGTGTGTGTGTGTGTGTGTGTGTGTGTGTGTGTGGGGGGGGGACCTGGTCAGTAGGAGGACACTGATGAGAGCAAACTGAGCTCCAACGTCGCCTTCCAGGCAGCTAACCCTCACCTTAACCCTAAACATAACCATTGCCGCTCTGCCTGGAAGGTAGACAACAAAAAGCAAACAAAAATGTTTTTTGCGTGTGTAGGTGGGGTACTAACTAAACTAACTAAGTGCACTTGTATCCCAGGTGGTACTGCAGTTACCAGGGAGTGGCTCAGCCAATACAAAAAATATCACCACTCATTTGTGTTTAGGATGCACACAAATAGTTAGAAATAGGATTAGAAATGAGTGTGATAATCTTTATCATTTATTATCATGATCACTATAATAAGATGAGATGTGATAGGCTGGCTGCACAGTTTCCCATCAAACCTTTAATTGCGAGTTTGTAATGACTTCTTCGCATGTGAGAACAGAAGTTGAGATAAATAGCTGAAAGGGAGGATAAATCCAGCTTCCGTATGAATGGTTAATCTGCTTTTACGTCCATTTTGGTGAGCCCAGAGGGAAAATATGGCATTTTAAAAGTAGCCTACATTTACGCTAGCTAGCTAACGGTAGACTACAGAGAAAGTGTGATATTTTTTACAAACGTTTTGGAGTGACAGAGGGAAAATATTTCAGTCGACACATTAAGTAGAACCAAAATGGGGAACCGAAATTTGCGTTCTGATCCGGTCCGATTCCTACCGGTTGCGTAGGAACCGGTTCCATAGTGGAACCGGGTTTCGGTACCCAACCCTATTTCAAACTGCATAATTTGTGCTGTGACAACTTTGTCCGCCACAGAGGTTGGTTTTGGTAGATTAATGTCCACGTTGTCACTTCTTTTTTTGACGTTTGTCGCATTTTCTGACATTTTTGAAGTTTTTTTCTGTATTTTAACCTTTTTTTTTCTTTTTATTATAGGGCAATGTCTGGGTAATGAGCTGCCAGTACCTTTTCTGATATTTTACGTATTTATTTCTTAGAGTGTAGATCTAAAGCTGGTGACACACCAACCGGACGGCTGACCTTCGGCAGAAAAGGCAGTCAACTGCCTCCCCGAGTTGGCAAAAAAAGTGCCTCGGAACACACTGAAGAGATGCCAACTGCCCACGGCAGGTGATTGGACGAACACGTCACGTGGGTCTGGTTTCTCTGGAAATTCAAAGACAGACTGTCATGGCGGCTTGTTCAGAATACGATCTCATATTGTACTAAAATAGTTCACCGAAACATGTTTCTGAAAACATTTTAAGAGAGAAATAGGCCGTGCAGTTGCTGAATCTGTCTTTATTTCAGATCGACAAAGGTCAGTTTAAAAGATTTTCCTCAGATTTTGAGAGGCGTTAGTCACGCTAATCCCGCTCGTCATTTCCGGGTTAGCACTCCACCAATTAGATTGGTCATTTGAGTCCGACTGCCGGCAGTGCCCGCCTTCCAACCGAGCACGTTAGGTCAGCCAAAATGAAGGCCGACGGCTCCTCCGACGGACGACGGCACGGAACACACCGAACAGACTCGAGTCACCGACCTCGCCAGACTGTCCAACGGCCGATTATCGGGTTAGTGTGTCAGGGCCATAAAACAAACTTTCTGTGGTTACACTTTCATACGTCAGATAAAAAAACTTGGGAACAACTGCATTAGAGACTTGTGTCAGTATTTTTAAGCTATGGACCTGTAGGTAGTCTGTTCTTTGTTTTGCAGCATTAGAAAGTTGTATCATTGGTACTCTTTGTTAAAAGTAGTGTGTGTTACTCCCTTCACATTCCACGCTGTAGTGACATGGTTTGTGTGATGTCATACGTTGTTTTGAAATGCTAAGCTTTTAAAACAGCATCATAATCGCCAGTATGAGAGGCATTCTGAGAACAATGTGGGGTTCTATTAATGCCTTATAGTTATTGTTCACATAAAAAGATTTTCAATTTTTGTCAATTTTTATTCTGCAAAAATAACAGACATCGGACAGTTTATTCATGCAGCAATCAGGTCACATTTACATGCAGTATTACATTTTTCCTCCCTTTTGAATCTTCTTACCTGGAAAGAAAAAAGAAAATAGTTGATAGTTATGATGGCAACATGGGCAGGGTTCGTTACATGTACACTTATCAATGCCTGTGGTTTTTGACACAAAGGGAGGGGAATCCCATTAACATCTGGCTGCTCTAAAGGGAAAGATTAATCTCAGCTGGCTGATTGGAACAGATCACATCGTCTCACAGGCGGATTGGGATATTTAAAGGGCTCTTGGTGCTATGAGTTTAGATACTGAACGAATGGCCAGTGACGGTTTAAATGATGTAACATTATCCAGCTGAGTTTTGTTTTCTTTTGTTCGTTTTATCACCTCTGAGCACATCACGTTTATGTGGAATTTTGAAGCAAGAGTTATGAAAACACTGACTCGGCACCCTTCTTTCTTTAGAGGACATCGTTTTGGTGTTATAATCCTACTCAATGATAGAAATGCAGCTGTCGTATGAGTATAGCTCATACAGTCTGTCTTATCCACAGCTCTTGTCATTGGACAGGATTATATCACTTCTGAAAAATGGTCCTGCGGATTTCTAAACACTCAGGAAAAGTGTCGCCTCTGCTAAAGTGCATCATCTGTCAATATACTGCTGTAATGTGAATCTTACTGTAAGTAGAAGTGTGCAGCCAGCCATCTAATCAAGAAATGAAAGAAGTTACTTCCACCTATGGGTCTCTAACAACCATCAACTCCATACAAAAGAGTCTTTCATGTAGTAGGTGACTTTGCAGAATTGAATCAGGGTGCTGTGTCATGCTCTGCACAGCCCTGGACAGCAGTGGCCTCTCAGTAGTGACATGTGTTCAGCACTAAATGCATATGATCGCATTAACGAAACAGTTTTGACTGAGGGAATAAGGAAATACAGCTGAGGCAGGCAAATCAGAATAATGCTTCGCTCCACTTTCCCTCCCACTGAAGCCAGTGTCTCTCATCACACCACAAGCTTTATCACCTCTCATTCATGCTGTCCGATGATCTGTGTGTGTGTGTGTGTGTGTGTGTGTGTGTGTGTGTGTACGGACTTCCCTCTATAACGAAGCTTTCTCATGCGTAGTGAGCACTTTCATTCTCACTATGCTCTATATTTTTTGGGGAGATGGTACATACCCGACACTTTAATGAACATGATTAAGGTTTTAATCGGGAACAAGAAAATACTGTTTCAAGGAGAAATCCATTTCACAAGATATAAACCAGACTGTTGGTGATGTATCATGCACTTCCTGGTCCATTTTTGTTGTTTGGTGGTGGCAAAGGGGAGATGGTGTGTCCGACTGGAGTGTAATATATATCATTTATCAACAATTTATGGAATAGCTCGACATTTTAGAAAAAGTGATTATTATTTATTTTTTTTGTTGCCGGGAGTTGCGCTGTCCAAAGTTACACAGACAGAATTGGAAGGAAAAAAATAGTCAAGTTGTAGTTTTTACGAGGAGTTTTTAGGGACTATTTTTAGGCATACAACGGTGCAGTAACGTTCTCTAGAGACTACAGGAAGTCACTGCACCCAGCCAAGAAATAGTTACAGCATATAATTCCCCGTTAAACCACAACTTGGTCTTTCTGCATTTCTTTTTATACACAGATTAAACAAACAAGATACAAAAAGTTTGTTAATTAGCTGAAAAGGTGTTGGTTGGCAGAGTCCCTGTATCCAGGCGTTATGCTAAGCTAAGCTAATCCCCTCCTGCCTCTAATTTGTACTTCATATAGAGTCCGATCAACTCATTGAAGTTTCATCAAGAAAGCAAATAAGGAAGTGTCCTCAAATCTTGAACTACTCCTTTAAAAACAAAAATGGTTCAGTTTAGAATACTAAATGTTAGGTTTTGATGTAATTTGTATTTAAAAGAATAAGCAAGTTTTTAGTTTGTTTTTCATACAGGAACAACCCCCGAAATTGGAAAGACCAATTTGAACATCAACAGCTAAAGCTAGCTAAAAGCTATCTATATATGCTCATGCAGCCACTTTTCATTGAAAGATACACATTGGCGTCCGTTAAAAAGCATTATGACAATGTAGAAAAAAATTAACAAACTGACTGCATTAATCAGGATATATTACTGGGACCTAACAGCACATACATACCAAATGGTGGAATATTCTTATATTAGCTATCATAATAGCTATCCTAATGAAGGAGCTGTCCCCTTTTAGGTTTTGGCAAAACTCGCAGTATGCCACAGGATTTGTTCCGTACTGGAATAGGTAAAGTATGAGCACCGCTGTGGTTTGGAAGGCCTTGTTTACCCTTAACCCAGCGGCCTTGTCTGTCTGCCTCCCGGGCTGTAAACTAATATACTCAGTGCTCTGTTGAAATATTTGAATACTATTGCCTAGCCAAGACACAGGTAGAGTGTACAATAATGGCTAATTTTGGCTGGTTTGTTTGTCTAAAGCCTGGCGATGTAGTCTCTTAGGTTGTAGAAAAGTTAGTTTTAGTCCAGCAGCAGAAACAGAGCTCCTGCTGAGGCTACATTTACATTGCTACGTTTTGGGTTTTTAAGCAGAGTTTTGAGCCAAAAGCGATCTCCTTGCACACACCTTTTTTTCAGCTCCAGTAGAAGAACTGATCTCTGTTTCAACTAACCCGTCCAAACAGCATATCTCAGGAACATTCTCGTATACTGGGCATGCGGTGCCGGGGTCAACAGGAGGCAGCATGTATGCTACGCCCATTGCTGATAGTTGCCATGGTAATGTTAGTAGCTTAGTCTCAGAGAACGAGACGTCATGACCCATAAGACCCAATCAGGCGGCAAAACATTGGCGTCAGTGTCAATGTTGGCAAAGGTCTCCGTTTGCTGCCCTTGACTGCAGCACATCCCTAGCCTGGTTGACACCAGACCCTTCTCAGTTGTAACTGAGAGTGAGAGTGGGTCTGGGCAAGCTTCATTCACAGCCCATTTCCAAAGGGGCGTCACCAACAGACGCCGCTCAAATGCCTCTGGGCGCAATTGGAACCAATCTGACCAACGATAGCAGCGTCAGCGGCATCAACGGGTTGTTGCGCTTCGGTGGCCGTCATGTTGAATGTAAACAAAAAGCTGCTTGCCGTCGCTGTGCTATCGTCATCCTGTAAAGCCCGCATCATCGGTTGCGATTGGTGCCTCGATTTGGAAAAATTGGAAATGGGCTTGAATGGGCTCTTGGCCAGACGGACTTGCAGAGCAAATCTCAAATTTGCCGGAAGTTTGTCAGGGTTTTCCCAGGCTAGTACATCCCCAGATTCCAAACCAAACGGGGTCAGAAGTGTTTTCAAATGTCTCCGTTTTAGGGCCAGAACAGTGTGAATGCGAGGTGTAAACGTAGCAAAAGAGATTTGTTTTTAAACCAAAAGGTAGCAATGTAAATGTAGCCTGAGATGATTAGCTCATGTGGATTCTTTCCCCACAAATAAGAAGAAAAAAGGAGAAAAGTGAGATGTTTCAGGGCTCCCATAGATCCTACCAGCACTCCCTCGCCCCCTTTTCTCACACTTCCTCCCTCTAAACCCTCCTTTAAAGTTGCTTCTTTTCCCCATCCTCCTAGAATCCACAGCTGGTGTCAGGCAGCTTGTTACGTGGTTGGTTATCATCAATTGGTTTCTATCTTTGGACCCAACAACTCCTCTCTCAGTGCAGAATGACCTAGTGGCACTTCATTTCAAAGATTCAGCTCCGTACTGTATGTCCGTGCTCTGTATGTAACACCAGCCTGCTCCGCTGCCTCCTCTCAGACCAACTTAACTCACCCTTCCCGACCTCTATAGCCTTGGGATGGACCTCAAACCTCAGTCCTCTGTATAGGATTCATTGCATCTTTTCACTGTATCCCCCCCATTAAACACGCTGTGATTTGAAAACTAAGGATTGACCAATTATCGACCTGGTCCATAACCGTGGCCGATATTTGGCAATTAGCAGATTATCTGTATGAGTGTTTTATTTTAAAAAGCGCACTACTTTGGCTCTGCTACAGCTCTGTAAGCCGTCTGCAACACCTGCAAACAAACTGATAGCATGTTAAAACTTCAGGAAGCTATTTTTTGTTTTTTTTTGGGGCATTTTCGGCCTTTATTTTTTGACAGGACAGCTGAAGAAATGAAAGGGGAGAGAGAGGGGGAATGGCATGCAGCAAAGGCCAGATTCAAAGCCGCGGCCGCTGCGTTGAGGAGTAAACCTCTATATATGGGCGCCCGCTTTACATTTGCTTTGCATGAACTGGGGTAGACGCTCCATATTCATGCTCCATCTTGATCTTCTTAAAATGTTTGTGTTCAAATAAAACAGAACTTATGAATGATTTCGACTACAAGTTAAGATCAGAGGAGTAAAGGTAATGGATAATCACAGATATGTCAAAGTTTAGTCAGGATAATGCTATCAAATTGAATGGAACACGCACAATTCAATGAAAGTAAAGATCTGATCCTTAATTGGACCTGAGGACAACACGAGGGTTACAAAGGGGTGCCCGGATACCTCAGGTGGTACAGCAGGCGCCCTTATATAGAGGTTTACTCCTTGATGCAGTGGGCCTGGGTTCGACTCCTACCTGTGGCCCTTTGCATGTCATTCCCCCCCTCTCTCTCTCTTCAGCTGTCCTGTCAAATAAATGCCCAAAAAATAGTCTTAAAAAAGAATAACACAGATGCAAAGAATCACACAAGGAATTGTTTTGAGATTCATGCCAAGTGCTTTTTCACCTTTTTGTCTGACTCTCTCTTGTGTGTGGCTCTGTGCAGATGAGTTTAGTCCGTACATGGGCAGGAGGACGTCCAGCTCTCTGTCTCTAACCAATGGATCAGCGTGTCCCAGGGGAGAACCCTCTGGATCTCAGTCTGTCCCTCCGAGGAAAAGGCTCCTGAAGGCTCCTAGCCTCGCTGAGCTGGACAGCTCTGACTCTGACGTCAGTATGACTCTGTGTGTGTTTGTTTGTGTGTGTGGGATAGATTTTTTTTTTTTCTGGCACGTGCAGAGCAAAATCACGGCTGAGGTGTTTGTGTTTTCCATCCATTCAGGATGAGACTGTCGGGCGCAGATCAGCCAGCAGCTCCAGCGTGGCTACATCTGTGATGGATGATACGTCCCCAGAGAGTGCTCAGGGGAAGAAAAGTGAGTCAGGAATTATTTTTACATCCGCCTCAGCTAAACCACACACTGACAGTGATCAATGAGTTTTAACCCTCCGAGGACAAAAAGACGCACCGGCGAGACCAAGCAGACAACACTCCTACTCAGAAAGCGATATTGCAAAATTTCATTTTAGACATTTATTTACTATTTCATTCATATATTATGCTACTTTTGTGAACCAAAGACTTTTGTAAACTCATTTCAAGCACCAAAACATTGAAGTGTAGGTATGTTTTCACAAGAGATTTGAGAAATATTTCCGCTTTGGGGCGTCACTATACAGAAAGCTGACTTTGTTCTGAACATTTTAATATGAGATGGGGGATCAGGTTATACGCAAATACCCTTAAAAGGAGAATACAAGAAGATATATAAAAATGCCCTTAGATCTCAGAGGGATCTTACAGCCTTCGCCAGCCATGTTTTCTTGGAGATTTTTTCCTTTTTTTTGCTGTTTAGTATCAGAGGTTTTTGAGCCTTGAATGAACCAATAAACCTAATCTCAACCAGTTAAGCTGACTCCTTTTCTCTCTTTTGCCTCTCTTTCCTCTACAAACACCAGCTCCCCCCATGTTCCTGCCCATCTCTTCTACACCCCAGCCGGAGAGGCGTCAGACCCCCCAGAGGAGACACTCCATCGAGAAGGAAACCCCGACCAATGTCCGACTGTTTCAGCCGCCTTCCAAAAAGAGCTCCAAGTCCCTGGTGAGTCAGACATCTTTTCAAATACTGTATCTACTCAGTAGATGAAATGTACCTTGAAAAAAAACCGTATGCCGCAAAAACGTTTGGGGGAAAAAAGGGACAGGAGAAGGGTTTTTATCATTTTCAAACTGTTTATAAGAGCAGGAGCAATTCATTAACAAACAACAAATAGAAAATAGCATTGGTAATCTGACAAAATCAGTGACAGTATAGGAGCATATTACTGTGGGCTCTGTGAGGACAGTATAGCTGGGCAAAGTTTTAACCCGGTCACTTACAACACATTTTCAATCCCATCTCGTAAAATACGGACCCTTGGTCAGGTGCCTTTGGCGTTGTTATTGACACTAAAAGTCTCCATAAGCGTCATATCTAAACGTGCTTTATCTAAACGCGCTTGGTCGGGACTAATTGGCGTAGTTAGGTAAAAGGAAAAGGTTGTGGGTGGGCTTATGTTTCCCTGACACGTGGGACAAGAACGGGACAGTTGGGTTAAGGAAAAGAAGAACAGGACAGTTGGGTTAAGGAAAAGAAGAACAGGACAGTTGGGTTTAGGAAAAGAAGAACAGGACAGTTGGGTTAAGGAAAAGAAGAACAGGACAGTTGGGTTAAGGAAAAGAAGAACAGGACAGTTGGGTTAAGGAAAAGAACAATGGGACAGTTGGTTTTAGGAAAAGAAGAACAAGACAGTTGGTTTTAGGAAAAGAACAACAGGACAGTTGGGTTAAGGAAAAGAAGAACAGGACAGTTGGGTTAAGGAAAAGAAGAACAGGACAGTTGGGTTTAGGTAAAGAAGAATGGGACAGTTGGGTTTAGGTAAAGAAGAACAGGACAGTTGGTTTTAGGAAAAGAACAGGACGGTTGGGTTTAGGAAAAGAAGAACGGGACGGTTGGGTTTAGGAAACGTGACACGCAGGACACGACTCCCGGTCTCCTGGGTGAAAGTCCTGTGTTGTTTGACCCATCCACCACCCCAACCAACCTCCCTACGTGGATTTTCGGGCTTTCATACTACTCGCTAGCGACCTCGTCATCTTCAAACGCAGTCTAGCTGCTGCTCTCCCTGGTGCGTTCTACACACACGCTGAAGGGTGCCTTTCGCGTTGTTTCTGACGCTGACAGCCACTGTCCAAACATCCGTATTTTACGAGTTCGGAGCGAGAATGGGTTGTCTCTTAAAAAAGGAGACAAAAAGATGGAGGAATGGTGAATAGGCAAGCAAAAAGCAAATGAGAAGGGATTGAAACTAAACACTCTGTCGAGGTTGTGGTTTTCAGTTTCGCGTTTTTTTATTTGGTTAATTCATTCCCTCCGTGTTGATGTTTGCTTGCCGTTTCCCTGTTATTTGTTCTCCGTTTCCAGTTTCTGTATTGCTTTCATTCCCTCTCGTTTCTGTCTCTTCACTCCCTGTCTCTGTACTGTCGTTCCTTGTCCATGGTTATGTACTGCCCTTGTTCTTTTGTTCCTTGTTCTCTGTTTCTCTGTTTTCCTAGCTCCATCCTTGTGTATGATTGCATGCTTTATGTCCTGTATTATTTTGTAGTGTTCAGTTCCATGTGTCTAGCTTTGTTTCCTGTTGAGTCTGATTTGTCCCTAATGTGTTTCACCTGTTCATCTGACCTTATGTCACCCGTCTCTCGTTACAACCCTCGTTAACCTGTGTATTTAGTCTGTGTATCTTATATGTGTGTCTGTGCCTAGTGCTCTTTTTGCCCGTGTACCTGGGGTTTCCCCTGTTTTCTGATTTTTGGATTATCGCCTGCTTACTTGGATTGTAAATGTATTTTTGGTCATTGAATCATTCAAACTCTCCCTGTTGTTACCTCCTTGGATCCAAACCTGCAAGCTCCTGACACATGACACGCTCACTGTCATCTCTGTTACCCTTTTGATTATTTGCGTGACGTGTGTCTTTTCCCGGATATCTCCCCTCTTCTTTTTTTTTCTGTCACCAAATCTACTGTGTATGCTCGCACATTATCTCGTGGTGTGACTTCATCAAACTGCAGGAACCTTCTTTCATTCAGGTTGGGATGATAGCTTCCTATCGCCCCTGGATACCCCTCCTCCTCCTCCTCTGCCCTTCTTCCTCCACTCTCCACCGTTTGCAGAGCTCCCACCCCATCGAGGCATTTGTGTTGGGCTTGATGAAGGCAGTTTTTGCTCTGTGCAGGGGCGTTTACGTCAGAGGAAGAGAGTCGGCCAAGGTTTGCCAGTCTCCCTCAGTCCGTCCTGGCGTAGTGACTGTAGCTGCCCATCCTCTCCTAACGCTTCCTGCTTCATTAGCGATCATTGAGCTATAGAGCAGGCTGCTGCCATTACAGACTGTTTTTTATCTGAGTTGTGATCGTATAGCTAGTAAACAATATCATTTATTTATTAATCTTTCATTTCACTGCTTTGGATAACATTTTAACACTCAAACCAAGTAGTTAGCTTCAGCTGAAAGTCATTTAAATCTACTTTAATTTTGAACAAATTAATTTTTTTGCTGATGGTGGGATGCACTGTCATATTTTGGTTTATTTGTGGCACTATAGATATAAATTAGTTTTTTTTTCCACATATCTCTGAAGATATAAAAGCAATATTTTAGAATTCTTTTGATGCCTCTGGTTCGGAGACACACCATGATAAAATGTAACCACAAATGTAATTTATTAACTCAAATCTAACCAAATTAGACCAAATAAAAGGATTATTAAGGTGTGGAGTGTTGTTGTCAGTATTGCCAGTGGTATAGATCGATAGATAGATAGATAGATAGATAGATAGATAGATAGATAGATAGATAGATAGAGACTTCATTGATCCCCAAGGGGAAATTCAAGGTCCCAGTAGCTTGAAGACATCACACACAACATACACATACATCATAAATCATAAACATGATGATAAATAAACTATAGCAGTGCAAGATTAAAGTTTAAAAAAAGACAGCATTAAATATGGGCATGGGTGTAAGTGTGCATTAGAAAGAAATATGGCATTTTAAAAGTAGCCTACATTTACGGTAGCTAGCTAGCTAACGGTAGACTACAGAGAAAGTGTGATATTTTTATGTCCTTTTCGGAGCGACAGAGGGAAAATATTTCAGTCGACACATTAAGTGGAACCGAAATGAGGAACCGAAATTTGCGTTCTGATCCGGTCCGATTCCTACCGGTTGCGTAGGAACCGGTTCCATAGTCGGTACTCAACCCTATAGCTCACCCAGTAGAGTGTGCGCCCCATGTAGGCTGAGTCCTTGGCAGCGGCACGCGTCCAAATCCAACCCGCGGCCCTTTGCTGCATTTTGTCCCCCCTCTCTCTCTCCCCTTTCCTATCTTTAAGCTGTCCTGTCAATTAAAGGCCTTCATTTTTAGGTTAGAGGCCACAAAACTCCTCCGGTGGCCCCTTAATTAAATAACGAATAGTCCCTTAGAGAGCAAATGACCTAAACATAACCTTTGTAAATCGTTACAATCATTCCCTGAAAGAACCAAGCAGGCCTGCCTTGTTGCACCATCTAACTCTTCTTCAAAACTTGCCATTTTCAGCGTGTAGCTTGCTAGCTTAAAGTTTTGTTGTCGTTTCCCGGTGCGAACAGAGTTTGACATCGGCAACACACAGAGAGCAGTAGGTGAGGGACATCCTGCACGTGATGACCAGGCAATTATCCTGCAAATGTACTTCCATTGATTCAGACTATGGTCTTACCAGCTTGAGAAGAGGCCTGGCGTCAGCCTCATCAAAGTACTCCAGTTCAATCTCCCAGAGCCGTCAAACAGAAACACAAGCTTCGTCTTTACTCTTTTGTGTAGTGCTGGACTGTGTGTGTGTGTGTGTGTGTGTGTGTGTGTGTGTGTGTGGGTGTGTCAGAGATGGGGACTCGAGTCTGAGACTCGGACTCGAGTTGCACTTAAGTCGCACAAACAGCTGACTTCAGACTTGACTTGCGACTCGACCCAAAAGTAGGGTGACCAGATTTCCCGGAACTAAAACCGGGACACTATGCGCGTGACCGTAGTGCTCGTGCACGCACACACTTTTTAACGTGAACATGTGCCAGCCCAGGTCAGACATAGACACAGACTAGATTAGACACAAGTTTGCCAACAGCACATGTAGGCCTACTGCTCACAACATAATGGGGTATCTCAGTTAATATTCATGAATGTTCTTGGTATGTAGCCTACATATCTAAGAAATAATATTAAAAGTCATTGAGTGAGTTTCGTGTGGGACCAAGTTTATTTTTCAGAATTAAAGCATTCTTTTGGAAAATGCACCCACTGAACTTGTGAAAAACTTTGTGAAAAGGTATTTTTCATTGCATGGCACTAAACGAATTATTTGGAACTGCTGCCACAGGCTTGAACTAAAGTTATGGTAACACTTTACAGTAAGGGTACATGAATTATGAATTCATGCCTGAATTAATTCATGATTTGTGCATTACTTGATTCTATGAGTTCATAGCCTCTCATTCATGACCTCATGCATGAACACCACGTCAACTAAAGCATTAGGTAAGGAAGCATAAGGACAGCTCTCGCAAAATCTGTCACGGTCTGTCAGGAATGGCTTGGACCCAGATGCAGTTTAGATGATTTATTTAACAAAAATGAAGTGCATACCAAAAGTGTCCAGAAAGCAACAGGCAAAAACTAATTCCAGAACAAACAGAACAGGATCTCAAAAATCGGAACTCAAGAGACGAAAGGTTGACTCCAGACACGAACACACTCACAGAACACACAACAACAGAAATGTAACGCTCCCACACAAGACAAAGACAACACAGATACTAAATACACAGGTTAACAAGGACTAACAAGAAACAGGTGACACAACAGGTGAAACAAATCAGGGCAGAACAATCAAACAGGCGGGAAAACAAAAGACAGGAAGTAAAGTAGATAGGACAAGGGAGACAAGACAGACTTCAAAATAAAACAGGAAACAGAACATCACAATCATGACAAAATCAGTCATTTTGGGCCGCAACAATCTTAAAAAAAGGCCGCGAAATCCTGGAGGGACTGATTAAAACGAGATAAGAAGAGGCATTGCGACAATGTTTACAAATATACATTGAAACGCTGGCTGCACAGATTATGCAGACGCAGACCGCTACGATTGACTGACACACACAAACACACACACACATTGTTAAAATGATACGCTGGACGCTTTATTAGTCTTTCTACATGGGTTTAGTTGATGATCGGGCTATAATAAGACCACGTTGGCTATGTAATCACTGACAACCGGGACAATGTCATAGTGGTTGGTGTAAACTGGGACATTTTAGTGTCCCGACAGGCATTTGGGACTCAGGACAGTCGGGACTCCGGACATTCCCGATTTTTAGTTGCCTAACTGAAAATCGGGACTGTCTCAGTCAAATCGGGACGTCTGGTCAGTCACCCTAACCAAAAGACTTCAGACTTGACTCGGACTCAAGCTTCGAGACTCGTCAACAACCTGTTTGTCTGTAAATCTAAATTTATTCATGTATTTCTATTTTCTTTTATTGGCACATACACGTATCAATACATAAAAAATAACGTGACATTTACACAAACTGCCGTGAGACTGGGTTGCACATATACATTGGGGAAACGTATGACGAGCTGCATGTCCCCTGCCCTTTGCCATAATATGCAACGTAACGCATGTGCTATGCCTTATGTGCGCGCACTCACATATGAAAAAATGCATTGACGATGGCGACACCCAGTCCTGACGGAGTTGTGCCTTTTGTCTAGGCCCAGCAAACTCGATTCCTTTTAATGATTCGGGTTATTCTGAGTCACTCACTAAACTGATCCGGGTTGTGCGAGTCACTTGAGTCAGTATTGCTAGCTTGCAATGTTTCGGACTGTCTGCTCGACCTAATTGCATTTTAACATACTACATTTATACACCAAAACCTACAGTAGGCCTAGCTAGGCTGCGTGCAGAACATTGTATCTTATTTCAGAAGTGAAAGAATGGCCATTGTTGGGGATTTGCTTTACCCTGAGCTCAAGGAGAGACCTCGCTCGTCTGCTACAGATCCACTTATAGTATATACTTACAATACAGAGGTTTCCCTCAAACTTTGAACACTGACAGATGTAATGCATGACGAGGTTGGGCTTTACAACCAGTTAGTAACACAGACAAACATGTATTCTTTGGTGCAGATACCAAAATATTGAAAAATACAGTTATGAAATTGAAACAGAGTTCTTAATTTGTGTTTCTTCAGATTGCATTGCAGTAGACCCCATAAAGTTCTCCTACAACTGATTTTGATACTGTACTGTCTGGATGGTAGCTACAGGACATGCTTTACAGTGTTAGGGACAGATCAGATGGTCAGAGGCTTGAGACTTGACTTGGACTCGAGCTCAAAGACTTGAGACTCGACTTGGACTTCTAAAAAATGACTTGTGAACATCTCTGGTGTGTGTGTGTGTGTGTGTGTGTCTGTGTGTGTGTGTGTGTGTGTGTGTGTGTGTTGGTAACTCACTGCACTCTCAGTGTGCTATTGCTCTCCTCCACCAGCAACTCAGTCATGTCTTCAGCAGTCACCTCAGAGGGGAGCTGGTTTTCCTGCTGAAGCCTCAGAAGTTCAGCCACCAGTGCGATCTAAACAGCAAGCAAGAGATCTCGTCTTTCTGTTTAAGACACAATTTATAGACCTGCTATTTTATATTGGTGTGGATTTAAGCCTGTAGTGGGTCTTACCTGAACCTTATAAGAGCCAAAGTGCCAGCAGATCTGCAGAGCCCGCTCATATACAGGTGTGTCAAACACCTGAAGGAAATAATGTTGCTCATTGGTTTTGTTATTCAGAGTGTTATCTCCATCTGAAAATGTTTACGGTCTAACTCCAGTTAAAACAAAAAAACTCTCACGTACCCTGATGGGTCTGTAGATGCCTCTGCTTCCTTCGATAAAATCCATGGATATTTTGTTCCTGTATATGAAAACACAGAACCAGGTTTAAAAGTCAAAGCTACAATGAAATCCTCACAATGATTTTTCAGTTCAATCGATAGACTCGTGCGTATTCAAACACTGTTGATCCTCCAGATACAAATGAATAGTGTGTGTGCCAGGGTCAAAGAGTGGGTGTAGAGAGCATCTTATTGTTGAGTCACTGGAGTCTATACGACACACACACATATCTGTCGTCTCCTGCAGCCTTTTGCCCCAGGTGTTTAAGTTCTCTCGAGTTAGGGTGTAAAGTCCACACTAAACAATACGCACGTAAACTAGGACAAAACATTATTATTATTAAGTGATAAGTAACCCTAACCTAGAGCATTGAACCATTGAATGGTTAAAAGTCAACTACTACATGGGTTAATATAACGGCACAATATTATTCTGGGGAAAATAAATCTAATCAACGGGCCTTTAAGACAGTCATTGTCCAGTTTGCGAGGAAATCTGCTGCCTTGTCCCGTTGCTGCAATCACGTCTTCCCATCACTCCAGTTGTTTACGCATCATGAGCCCACTGAATTCTGAATCTGGCTTTTTCTTCAGGGAACAATGAGAAAAAAAAATGTCACCCAATTGTAGTCTGGTGTCTGGACCCACACAGGCTGCTCTGAGGAATGGCTGTTTGTGTTTTGTGTGTGTTGGATCTGCTGTGGCCAGGGTCACTCACTTGTGTGTGTGTGTGTGTGTGTGTGTGTGTGTGTGTGTGTGTGTGTGTGTTGTTATAGGAGGAGTTCTGTTTCCCTGTGGAGTGTCTGTCTCTGACGGTGGAGGAGGTGATGCACATCAGACAGGTGCTGGTGAAGGCCGAGCTGGAGAAGTTCCAGCAGTACAAAGACATCTACAACGCTATGAAGAAGGGAAAGGTAACTTCGTTGCCTGTATCATGTGAAGTAAAAAAAACACTGGGTGGATGCAGTTGTGCCACCCTGTAACAACGCATGATGTAATAACAACGCATTATGTAATAAAATGTAATATATATTCATAGACTAATAGAGATGTTATTCTCTATTTCCTGCCCAGGGACCACAGATGAAAATTAGCTTATAGCTAACTCTGGTACTGCTAAGGAGCTGTGCATTGTCAGTGTCAAATAAATAAATAAATTCACTTCATTATATAATAACACCCGCATTATGTAATAATCTGCCGCATTTTTGTAAGCAAAACCTGCAATACACAATACGTAATTAATAAAAAAAATTACATAATGCGGGGGTTGCACTTTTAATGAAAAATGTAATACGGTGCGTTATGTAATAACCAAACAAAATGGAAGTCTTCAATCATTTTTTATAACATTGCCATGTTTATTTATAAATTGGACTTAAAAATTAATTAAAAAAATGTACTATTTATTTCAGTAGATTAGTATTACCTTCCATTGGTCAATACATCACTAAATGTATTACATATTGCTTTCAGGGTTTTTATTACAAAATGCGGTAGCTTATTACATAATGCATTGTTATTACATAATGTGTTGTTATTACATAATGTGTTGTTATTACATAATGTGTTGTTATTACATAATGTGTTGTTATTACATAATGTGTTGTTATTACATAATGCATTGTTATTACATAATGTGTTGTTATTACATAATGTGTTGTTATTACATAATGCATTGTTATTACGTAATGCATTGTTATTACATAATGTGTTGTAACACACCCTTTATGAATGAGTTGGGCTGTACCGTTCTTGACGTCACTATAAGGGAAAAAGCACATACTGTATATCTTTCTTCTGACTTCCAACTTAATACATTTGGTCAAATTTGTTGACGTATGCATTGATTTCTCTTTATTCTAACATGGTCTTTATCTTTTCCTTTTTGCAGCTTTGCTTCTGTTGTCGAACCAAAAGGTTTTCCTTCTTCACCTGGTCCTACGTCTGTCAGTTTTGCAAAAAGTAAAACACCTTACATGATTATCTTCGTCCTTTTGCATTTTAAATGAAAACTATCCAGAAGGAAGTGTGACTTTTTTTCATTCATCACTTCCTCTGTTTGCTCTCTCTTTTCTCATTGCAGGCCTGTGTGTGCACAGTGCTGTAAAAAGGTTAGTCAAGTCATTTGCCGCTGCAGCAGTAACCCTTAACTGAGAGGGAGAGCAGGGACCCCATACTACATATATTGTATAAAATGAAGTTGCATATTAAATTGGGCCTACAATAACGTGTAGGTCGGCCTAAAGCCTTTATACATACCTTTTTTTGCATAGAATAATAGGCTATTAAAATAGCCTAGTAATTGTTGGCATGATTTTATAAATCATGTTTAAATGTTAAAGGTACACTGTGTAGTGTTAGTGTTAAGTATTTTATTAGCTAAAATCAATGTCTTCATTCATAAATATGTCCTCATTGGTGTAAAATGACCTCTGCCAATGACCTGACTTATTCTCGTAAGCGAAGAATTTCTTATCTGTATTTACATTGGACAGGCAAGTCCAAGGAGGCTTCCATGTCGTTCCGCCATTTTGAAAAACTATAATCACTGAGAGGGACATGGAGCACTAGCCTACCTGTCTAGCTAATCCACAACGCGTTTTCGTTCAGAGCCAGCGTCACGTGACTGAAACGGAGAAGGAGATCAGTGAGAGGCGCTTGTCACTGTCCTTTAGTTCATAATGGAGGATCATACTTATGCCGAGCCACAGGAGAAGGAATCCTCGTCGCCAAAAAAGCGAAAATTGGAAGACATGTTGTTATAGCTTCTTGGTACATAACTGCTACCGTAGTTGCAACACCATCCATCTTCTTCATCCGCTTATCCGGGGTCGGGTCGCGGGGGTAGCAGCTCCAGCAGGGGACCCCAAACTTCCCTTTCCTGGGCCACATTAACCAGCTCCGACTGGGGGATCCCGAGGCGTTCCCAGGCCAGGTTAGAGATATAATCCCTCCACCTAGTCCTGGGTCTCCCCCGAGGCCTCCTCCCAGCTGGACGTGCCTGGAACACCTCCCTAGGGAGGCGCCCAGGGGGCATCCTTACCAGATGCCCGAACCACCTCAACTGGCTCGTTAGTTGCAACACGCATTTAAAAAAAGCGAGGCGCTAGAGAGCACTATTTGAATGAATGCAAAATACAATTTCACCGCTAGATGGGAGAAATTCCTACACAGTGTACCTTAAAACATGTGGCACAGTGAATCCTCAGGATGGACTGTATCTGTGGATGGCTACCTTAGTGACTACCTTACCTATATGCCAGTAAGCCTATCATCAGTGGGGATTTATATTTGCTTATGATATGTTGGATTCATTTTAGGACTTTTTAATTTTATGAAAAACATAACAATAATTTGGAGGCCCCCCTGCATTGACTCTGAAGACCCCCTAGGGGTCCCGGACCCCCTGTTGAAGATCCATCCATGTAAGTCTATATAAGTGAGTCCAAACCCAATTCCAAAAAGGAGACATATAGTTAATCATAAACCTTTACCCAAACTAATTGTGTATCTCGTAGATCAGTTAAAACATCATTGCAGTCACATTGTATTGCTGATAGCTCTCAAAGATATCTTTTGTATCATTACAATGTTTCAAGGTGCTTACTTAATAGGGCTGGGTTAAAATAATCCATTCTCCAATTAAAACTGATCTTTGCTTGAGTGATCTGATATCGATTAATAAAATCCAGAAATCGATCTTTTAATATATGCCTTTTCACCATGGATATATCTGTCATGTTAGTCCTGTTAAGTAAAAAGTATTCAAAACAAACTTTTTGGAACTCATTTCCTAATGTAAACATTAACCTGGTGCATTATAAAAAAACATTTAAGAGTTGCTTCTTGCTTGTATAATTCATAGCATAAGCTCTCTCAGAATCTCCTTTATATCCAAGAAAAACTGGTATTGTATCTCACATTTCCCGATCTAATTGATATCAAACCCAATAGGAAATGTAATCGTAATCCTTGTGAATCAGAATCAAATTGATTCTGGACAATGATTGGTGATACCAGCTCTATTACTGAAGTAGTTTGACGAAAGATTTTTAATCATTACGTTCAAAATGGCACCGAAATAATCCGACACCTGAACACCTTACCACTGAGTTGTGAAGTGAGGACATGACGTTTAATTTAAAAAAAAAAACATAGACCTATCATTTTCATCAGTATTCTTTCTCAGTAATCATCATGCTTCTTCTTAATCCCATTCATGTCTTGCCTCTCTAACAGATGCGGTTGCCATCCAAACCTTATTCCAGCTTGCCCATCTACTCCGTTGGCTCGACCAACACTCTCCCCAGGGAGAGGGTGAGTGCCATGGCTGCCATAGGACAGGGACTCTCAGTGGTTGGAGGGCCGGGGCCGGGGCTGGGGCCGGGACCGGGGCCGTCAGCTGTAGGAAGAGCCACGCAGTCTCCATCTTTGAATGTAGAAACAACAGGGGCATCTAAAGGAGCTGGAAAAGCTTCTGGAGCAGCAGCTGCTGCTGCTGCAAAGTCTGAGAAATCCTCCGGAAGCCCAAGGCGCCACAGCATTCACAAGACCATATCCAAGTAAGAGCAATGGACACAATTATTCAGTCTGTCAAGGGTGCATGTTATTTCCTAATGTAATGCAAACTCTCCTGTATAGACTTTGTGTGATATATTGGTACAGTGGCCCATATAAGATCAAAACACACACTGTAAAATACAACATTGAAAAAGTTCCAAAAAGGCTGCAAATCATAAAACAAAAACTGAAAACACTTATGCTCATAAACACAAAATGGCCTTCAATCATAGTATTTTCTTCATATACTGTATATTTATTTGTATCAGAGCTAGTAATACACACATAGAATCTTTAAGTATTTTTATTTTTTTTAATCCACTGATTGGACATTTTCTTTATTTCTTTTCTTTGCATTTTTTTTTTACTTCCCTGGGGCAAAAATAACAATCAATGTTTTCAACAGACCCGACCAAACAATTGGGATGTCCATTCATGATATTTGTAAAACAATGAAAATGTAAAAATCACCAAACCTGTTATAATGATTAATATAGCAATAATAGTAATATGTTAGTATACCAACAGATGGAACATGGAATAAGTAGTAGTAATAGTACTACATTAGTGTTATTTCCAAATATTTATTCTATATATTTTACATTACAGTAATTTGAAAACATCTCAGAAATGGTAAAAAGAAAAATCCAACATATATAATTTTTTCATCAAATATGTATTGAAATACCATTGGCTATATGGTGTTCGCAGTGAATATTTATACGTTGTTTTTTTTATTTATTTAATAAATAATTGCAAATGTATTATCTTAGTATCAATAACGTTACCTTCATCACAAAATGACCTTTATCACATTTCAACAGTTTGGTCAAACATGGCTTTGGACAGTAAAAAATGATTCAAATCAAATTATAAAAAATGATTCAAATCAAATTATAAAAAATGATTCAAATCTAAATATTTCATATATATATATAATGGATGAATGGGTATCTCTTCCAGCTTAGGGATATTTGGCCTAAACAATGTTGAAGGTTTAAACAATTGGTCAAAGTAAACCAAACTGAAATAAACAAAATCAACAGAAATAATAGTGTCTTCTGATGCTGTCCTCCTGTTCCATGTAGGCTTTCGAAGCACGGCTCTCTAAAGTCTCATGAAGAACTGGAGCTTCCCTCAGAGCTGACAGAGGACTGGGCCACCATGGAGGTGTGTGTCGACTGCAAGAAGTTCATCTCTGACATTATCGCCTCCAGCAAGCACAGCCTGTCACTGGCCACCAAAAGAGCTCGCCTAAAACGCAAGACCCAGTCCTTCTACTCCCCTAAAGGGAGGGAGGAGTACCGGCCGTCTGAACGAACAATCAAGGAGATCTAAAACTCTCACTTATCTCTCTCTCTCTGGCTCCTTTCAGCTCTTACGGCACAATTATAGAGTCTCAACATTGGATATGGAATTACTGTAAACTGTGAACGTATACTTCAGTCAGATAAAGCTGTCAAAATGGCTGATATGAACCTCGGTGGTGGACAGTGTGGTTTTGGTTGCCGTGTCCTGATCATCGTGTACAGCTCCTTTAGACCTCAGCATACTGTAGATGATTATTTTTTTTGGCCATTTTAGGCCTTTAATTCCACAGGACAGATGAAGACATGAAACGGGAGAGAGAGAAGGGGAATGACATGCAGCAAAGGGCCGCAGGTCGGAGTTGATCCCGCGGCCGAACCTGCGTCGAGGAACATACCTCTATATATGGGCGCCTTCTCTACCAACTGAGCTAACCCGGCCACCTGCCAATCTTTTTTTTTTTTAACACCATATCATAGATGATCCTTTAATTTCTGGCCACAGACTTTTGAGTGAAGATGCGAAGAACTGTTGGGATGACAAATGGCAATGTGTCAAAGTGGAATGACTTCCCTCCCCTCTAATCATCCCAACTCACATTCAAATCAATAAGCACAAGACAGAAGAAGGACTGGTGTGTGTTGGACCTCCTCAGGCACTGGCACTGCAGACGAAACCCAGGCCGGCAGATAGAGAGATCATATTGTAACTGACACTGAAGAAAATATGGAATATTAAACTGTACATTTTGTATGGGCTTTATTTCAGTTTTTTACACATTTGTTTACAGTAAATGATTGTTCAAAGACGTCACCCTCCGCTTTTAATTTTGAGTTTTATTTCGCTGATGACGCTGTCCTCTTTGCTAAGCATACTTGAAAGCATGCTTCTGTTTTCCTTTTTCCTCACATCAGTTTTTGTGTTTTTTTTTTTTGCAGAAAAATCTGTTTTCACACAGATTTAGTGCCAAATAATAACATCTTTCTAATCTATGTCACCCACAGAAAAGTCATTTCCCCCGATGTATGTTTGCCGTCGTCATGCAACAAAATTATGAGACAACCTGGGCTAAACCGGCTTCATCAGTACTATGTGGTTAAGATTTGATCAGATTTGATTGAAAGTGGTCTGGCACTTTAGTATTGCACTTCGATAAAGTAAGCCGACTTGTACGAGACAGATTATAACAAAAGAAAGGTGAACATTGAAGTTGCAGAGACTGAGATTGTGTGTGTGTGTGTGTGTGTGTGTCCATTAGTCCCTATATGGGTCAAGCTTAAAAAACATTTCCCATGATGCAACTCTACTTCGTTAAAAACATTCCTGACTGGTAAAATACCCACAACGTTCGAAATCTACAGCCCCAGTTGGACACAGGTTTTCTGTTATAAATTTGTCTTAAGATCAGTCCGAAACAACCCTGATGACATCATCAGGGGAGCTCCCTCCAGAGCCACAGAAGACTTTAGAACGACTAAACTAATCTTTGTGTCAAATGTGAATTGCTCCTATAAGCAAACACCCCCATAACTGTCAGTTTAAAAATTGCTAAATGATTGGTGCAAGACAACATCTGCTTCCAACTGAGCCCCGCCCACTTCAAACAAGTGAGAGGAGCTTAAACGAAACAAAAACCACAGAAATCTCTCATATAAAATAACCAAAACTATTCTAACTATGACAACAAAAATTGTGTTCATGTTGGATCTTGTCACTGATCGTAAGAAGCACATAAACAATATATATATATATATTTTTAGGGCCTTTAAAGCACATTTCTTAACCATACGTTCATATGTTCATTTGCAACTTACTTAAATAACTCAGATGTGCAGAGAAGCGGGTATAGAAACATTATTACCTGCAGTACCATGTGGAGGATTTTTCAGTCTTGTCTAAATCTACATATTTTAGCATTTTTAAATGTACCTTTGCATTGAAAAATATATAGTATATATTAACTAATATACTTTTCTTTACATTAAGTTCCTGACTTGTATTTGTATTGTGTAAGGATTAGTTATATCAAAGATCCTCTATACCAGTGTTTCTCAACGGGGGCGTTCAGAAGATGACGGGGGGGGGGGGGGTTTGAAAGCTAGTTTAAACTAAAGATATCACAATATGTATATATTGTCACAATAACAATACATGTTTACAATTTAAACTATTAAAAAACAGTAGTCTGCAGCATTAAACCCTGCCAGTTCACGGCACTGCGACTGGACGAGACGGGTGTCAGAACTCTTCTGTGCTTCTGTCAGCTTTGTTTGGCGCAGCTCCGTGCTGCCTTCACGGAAACGGGACGTCAGAGCATCATCTTAAATGAGCTCTGTACTATGTGAAGCTGCGTTCAGATAGAAAAAACAAAAAAGCAATCGCCTCTACGTCCTGTTGTGTTCTTTAACCACCCCCCCACTATAGCACAAGAAGGCTTTATATTTCACAGTAACAGTTTTTCGTCAGATCGTTTATAGAACACAACGTTTCCTACTGCACCTGAAGGCAGCTTCATTTACTCGCAAGACAGGCAATAGCAAACCTAGACTCTTCACGATATATAAGATATTCACGATCTGGCGAGAGTTTGGTCCTGAGACACAAACAGGTCTCAAACAAAGTTCATTTTCTCCTGATGTGTCTGTCAGAAAAATGCCATTTTAGTGTCAGAATGTTCTGGAGATATGTTGCTTGTAAGAAATGGGTCCAATATATACTTTGGTGACTATGGGGCTATAGAATTGATCATAATCTGTGTTCACGTTCACTTCTCCCATTGGAATCAACACACTCGGGACCTGGCGCTGATCTCCTAAAGAGGAGAGGCTGTGGAAAAACCCACGTCACACAGATACAGGAAATTACTCTGAGTTGGGGCGTCTCGGTTCTAAACCGTCTCTGGTCATATTAAAACCCCTTATATTCATGTTTCTTTTCTTTTTTTTTTAAGATGCACAGTTTATGAAACCCAATTCACTATTCAGGCAGCAAAAAATAACATTATTGCAACACACACTAGTCTTAATGTAATGCCTTTATGATTTCATCATTCACAGTCTATTTGGCAGAAAGAATTACCGGTCTTTTAGCCTGGATGTTTCTTTTGTTCTTCATCACATTCCTCATCTTCCTCCTTAAGCTATTTCTGCCTTAATAATTGCCTTTTATAATCACACTCATATGTTGAACATTCATCTACTGTAACTGTACATACTTTTCTAATGGTTTGTTTGTAGATCAGGTGTGTGTGTGTGTGTGTGTGTGTGTGTGTGTGTGTGTGTGTGTGTGTGTGTGTGTGTGTGTGTGTGTGCGTTGCCTCGATGATATCTTGACAGTGAGACTGCTGTAGATCCGTGTCTCTGAGAGGGAAACTATCCCAGTACCGTGTGTTCAGGGGAGGAGTAGGAAGTCCACAGGAGAAACCTCACAGTGTGACTGCATCATGCATGTACTACGGTGTAGCTTGTACCCTCAGTCTGTATTACCTTTAAGCTGTAACTCCCTGCAGAGAGCGCAACAAATGATGACTACAACAATAAACTGTAATGCAATACTTGATCTAAGTATCTGTATCTCTTTTGTTCTATATTTAAAAATATGCAAAAACATGTTTTTTTTCTTTCTTGTGGAAATGGCTCCTAATGTCCCGCCAGGCAGGTCAGGATGACGATGGTGGGAGTCTATGGAGCTGAAAACTGATAAATAAAACACAAACATCCAAAAAGTTATAATCTCACAATGCTATTATTTTATTTCAATTTGACATTTGTTTGCATTATGATTTTCTTTTTTCTTTTTTCTTTTTTCAGTGACATTTTTTTTTTTTTTTACGCTGTCAGGATTTTTACAATGTCACTGGTTTTCAGTTTCAACTTTCTGTCACTGTTTTGGCATAGAGGGGAGGGACAAGGAGGGCGGGGTTTATGGATAATTTCCTCACAGATACAACGGTATAACCGCATATCTGCAACGGCTTCCACAAGTTCACCTGGAACCCCCAAATCTCAAGTAAGTCTGTTTATCTCTGCCATTTTTTATAGAAGCGGGCTGGTTTACTGTTAACTTTTAATGTGAGCTATGTTCTTTTGGCAGAGGTTAGCACACGTCAGCTAACTTGTGGCTAATTGTAGCTACGTCTCCCACCCTGGGATGTCAATCTGTCTTCTATAATCTAGTATTTATAGTAACAGTAATTCCTGTCCTTTAGGAGTCCTAAGGCCAGTGTTATTGCTGGTGCACAAGACTTGACTTGCTTGCGTCTCTCATTAGCTCGGTCATGGATGTATTAAAGTGCTCATATTATGCTTTTTGGCTTTTTCCCTTTACTTTATTGTGTTATATATCTTTTTTGTGCACGTTATAGGTTTACAAAGTGAAAAAGCCCAAAGTCCACCCCAAAGGGAGTTACCATCTCCAACAGAAAACACTGTTCACAAACTGCTCCAAACAGCTCTATTGTAGTCCAGCCTTTACTTCAGAGACAAACGTGGTCACTTTGGAACACACGTTATAATGCTCGCCTAGCTGCTAGCATGGCACGCCCTCATACTCTGCTTCTGACTGGCTAGTAGTCCTTACCTAGGTACTGTCAGGGCACGGCCTCATAGTCTGCTTCTGACTGGCTAGTAGTCCTTACCTAGGTACTGTCAGGGCACGGCCTCATACTCTGCTTCTGAGCTGAACATAACAGTTAACATTATCATGTAAACCAGTCCAGTACAATATTTTTTAACTGTTTAACTGATAGTGTTAATGGGTCAAAAATATTATCGGTTAATGGTTTACTTGGACATCAATGTATAAATTTGCCTGTAAACAGAAATAAGTATTTCTGTGGTATTTCTGGATAAAAGGCATAACTTTTACATTTCTCATCCGATTTCACTAAGGTGGGTATAATTACAGGCACCTTCGACTGGGAGGCAGTTTGTGGAGAGACTGCTGAGAAGGCTTCAGGAAGTTCTGCAACGTCTGCCTGTGGATTTTGACTGTTTACACTTTTATACGGTGTTTTACACTTACACTATTTTAAGTCATGAAATGGGACTTGTACCCTTGTGCATAAGCCAGTAGACATTAACCCTCATATGCATTATCATTGCATTTAATTTGTTATGCAATATAGTCAAATTCTTACTTGAATATATTTATGTGTTATTCATTGAAATGGTACAGCTTTAACTGTTTTGCTGGAGTCCATGTACTGTAAATGTATGTCATTTCAAACACTGTTTAGGATCAAAATCAGTATTGCATATAAAGTAAAGTGTTTGTCATTTTCAAACGACAAAAAAATGGTTTTGCTGTGTTATCCTGCCATGTTTATGTTTGAAGAATCACATAGTTAAGTGCAGTCTTGTAAAGCTATCCGCCACTGTCCTCGGAGGGAGTCATAGGGTTAATGGCTGCCCTCAGTTCTGCCATTGTCTGCGGCCCCAGAGGACACTGAATGGATGGTAAAATTACTCTGGCAGACTCGTGTTGGGAAGGATACTTTCAAAACGTATTCCGTTACAGAATACAGAATACATGCCCAAAAATGTAATTTGTAACGTATTCCGTTACGTTACTCAATCTGAGTAACGTATTCTGAATACTTGGATTACTTCCACATTGAATTGCATTTTATAAGTGTAGGAATGCGGCCATCACATCCAGCTTACTAAACAGGCCTATTCTGGTGTGTTCTTCTGTTCCAACTGGCTGATGTATACCTGAACAAGCAGATAGATTTTTGTATTTGTAGTCCCGAACCGCAGTCTAAGCTACCATGAGCTAATTTTAGCTAACGTTAGCTAACATGTCAAATGGGGCTAGTCTTTCAACGGCTCTGGGGCTAGTAAATCAGCACGTAGGAGAATGTAAAGTTGCACGTCAACTACAAAATAGCAAGGTGACCAGTAAAACTACAGCAGACGACTACCCTTGGCTAATAAAAAAAAAAAAACTTACTTTAAGATGCTTCTTCAGGTTGGAGGTGGAGGAATTTCAACGCTGAAAGGAGGTTGGTTGCTGGCAAGCAGAGGTTGCACTGCACAGTTATATTTCGTTCTCCCTGTTCTTTCTTTAATGTGAAATGCTGTTTGAATTTCCAAGATAGAAACGCATTCCTGCCCTGGCTCTGTTGTGCCGGTTCCGGCTCTACCTCTATCAGTGATCACGCAAATAGCTAATTTTTTTGTTTTAATATTGGGGCTTCTGGGAAATGCATGGAGTTGCCTTAATTTAATCAGAGAGTGAATAAACTCGTGAAACAGAGAAGTATCGTCATGTAATCCATTGATTTCAACAATGTAACTGTATTCTAAATACCAACTATTTAAATTGTAACTGTAACGGAATACAGTTACTCATAATTTGTATTCTGAATACGTAACGTCGGTACCATGTATTCCGTTACTCCCCAACCCTGCAGACTCTTTTGTCACTCTTTTATGGTCCCACTCCAAGTAAAATCTTGTATATCCTGTTATTGACAAGTAATGTTAAAAGACTCAATTCACAAAACAATTAAAGTTTTTTTTTGAAATATCCAAAACCTAATTTAAAAAAGGTTTAATTGAACATTTTTGAGCTGCACAGGGTCCTGGAGAAGTCTGTTATCAAGGTCCCTCTGGAGGCATGGTACAAATATATAGTGGGTATACAAAATAAATGCAGACTGTTGGAGGGATCTAGCAGGCAATCCTGTTAAAGACTGACACATCACACCACAAGCGCTCCACCCTACAAGATAAATACCAAAACTCAATCAGTGCACTATTAATATCACTTTAAACCCCAAAGTGGACTAGCTGTTGCGGTAGCTAGCGTTAGCGCTTGTTCAGCTAACCTTTGCCAAAACAGCACAACTTACATTAAAAGTTAACAGTAAACCAGCCCACTTCTATGTGAAAAAAAAGTAAAAACAGACTTACTTGAGATTTGGAGGTTCCAGGTGAACTTGTGGAAGCCGTTGCAGATCTGTGAGGATGCCTGTGGAGGTGCGGTCTCACCAGTATGCAAATTATATGCAAATTATCCGTAAACCACGCCCCCTCCTTGTCCCTCCCCTCAGCTCCCTCCTCTCTACTCCAAAACAGTGACAGAAAGTTGAAACTGAAAACCAAGGGGGTAAGCTTCTCCCCGGAACGCGTAGCTCCTATGGCGCCATTTTGATGCTACCAAGCCATCCCGCCCCCCCCCGTTAGCATCCCATTGACTGCCATTCATTTTGGCGCCACTTTCACAGCGAATAATTTTACATCTGAAGCGTTTAAAGACTCTATTTGTCCGTTGTTTATTTCTAAAGAAACACGACAATGTATAAAAGGCTCCATTACCTTGTATCTCACGTTATGGCTCCGTAGCAGACGTTTTTGTAAAAATAGGCTAATGATTGTGTCATAACCATGCGACTTACTGTTGCATAGTAGAGGAATTACCGTATAGTACAGGAGAAGCTCGCAGTTTGAACTCACATTAGCTGTTTAAGTGTAATTACTAGGGCTGTCAAAATAACGCGTTAATTTCGATTAATTAATCTGAGAACAAATAACGCGTAAAAAAAAATAATGCAGATTAATCATATTGACGTTTGACCCGGAGCCATTCTAGCCACCATTGGACTGTAAAATGAAGGAGGGAGACGAGAATGTTCTGCCTGGATCATTAATTGGAACATTTACTTGTAAAAATCTTCTTCCTGCCAACCCTGGCTACCGAAATCTGGTGCCACTGATATGTCTGCACTTCTCTCTGATGCTCTGAAACACAAACACCGCTGCACGTGACGCTAGTTAACACTATACTCGACAGCAGCTAACGTTAGCCTACCGCTAGCTAGTAGCTGGATTAAACACGGTTAAAATGCTAACAGCTAACGCTAAACGGTGTAAAGTGTGACTGTGTTTTACTGTAGAGGATTCAACACCAGGATGTAACAATCTGCAGCTGCTGTTCAGTTCAATGAAACTGGTAAACTACAGACTCGTGGTGCATTTGAAGTTATTGTAAATGTCCTTTTCCCATCTGATGGTTCAACAGCAATTTACTACTGAAATAAGTTATTGTTATTGTTATACATTATTATTAAATCATTTAATTTTGACCATATGGCCTTAGCAATAAACAAGCCGTTCTTTAATGTCACCGACTGTTGTTTAGTACCCTTTTGTTTTCTTTTCTTTTTTTACTTTCTTAAAAAGTATCGGTTCAGGCAGCGTTAATTATGTATGCGATTCATTTCGATTAATTAATCACAGAGTATGTAATTAATTAGATTACATTTTTTAATCGATTGACAGCCCTAGTAATTACTAATGTTAACTAGCATTTTAGTGATCAATAATTAGCCTGTGCCTATGTTATCTCCTTACATATACCTACGCTCTCCGTCTCTGCTAGATTGGGAATGATTGAGATTTCTCTTTGCACAGCTACCAGAAGACTTCCAACTTTCAGACAGGTTGCTCCCGTCACATTTACGTCGTCTCAGTTGGAGGCTGCTCAGTAACGCTCAGCCATCACAGATAAAGTGCTTCTAATGGCCTTCACTGGTCTCTGTCCAGAGCAACTGGACGGTTGGTCCATTATATATATATATATGTCAATGCTGAAAACCAGTGACATTGTAAAAATCCTGACAGCGTAAAAAAAAACTGTCACTGAAAAAAGACAGACATCAAGAAAAAATTTAGATTGACATTGAAAAAAATTATAATGCAAATATATATATATATATATATATATATATATATATATATATCTATATATATATATATATATATATATATATATATATATATATATATATATATATACAAAAACTGTACAAAAACTAGGTTGGTCTTCCCTCGATATGTCATGAATAAATAAAGTAATACCGATAAGTGGAAGTAAAGCCCCGTTAATATAATAAACCCATGAGGAAGGCGAGTAGGAAATGCAGCCGTTATTGTCATGTTATTGCTCTTTCAATAAAGTTGCGTGACAAAAAAAGTATGTTACCATAGTGACATGTAAACTGTCAAACTTTGACTTTGCAAATAGCAACAGTGGCTAGCGGTGTTTTAGAAAATAATAATGACAATTGTTGTTTGTTTTGAATACTAAAGCATGGTTCACCCAGAGTGAGAGTGACTGTTACGGAGGGAGCTGAAGTAAGTGACCGTCACAGTTGATGTAACGTTAGTCTTTTCCCATGAAACGGAAAGTTAACGTAAACGTTAGCTAACGTTAGCACCATGCTACAGTGAACTATTGAGGGGGCGGTTCAATATGTATGTGGTTCCATATGCGGTTCCATATGTATACACACACACACACACACACACACACCTTGCTTATCGATGAAAGTACGTGCTTTGTGTTAACAGTTAACGTTACCTTGCTATTCATTAACCGTAGCCGTCTGTGTAAAACTCACGCAGCGGCAGACAGGATGTCTTTATCCCGGATTCAGAGTGTGCGAGTGGCAGCTGTGCTGGAGGACTGTTCCGACCAGTTGGACATACTGGGACATACCCTGACAGTGCAGATGGCCAGGGAGCGAGGCACTGCAGCGGCACAGGTGACTTACTGTGTTTACAGTCTAGACGCACATCTGTCAAACAGCTGGCAGCTGCTTTGATCTGACGATGATGTGAATGTTTTCATGCTATCTTATTCTCCATTTTATGATCTTACTGGACAACTGTATTGACAAAATAATGTATTACTGCAACTCTGTGTGTGTGTGTGTGTGTGTGTGTGTGTGTGTGTGTGTGTGTGTTTAGGAGAAAGCCAGACTGGCCAAGCTGAGAAGAGACTGGTGAGTGAGTAGTGTACAGACAAACAAACAGAAAAGACATTATGTTGCTTAAACATTTTTTTGGGATTAAGATTGTCTCTTTGAATCTCTCCGTGCAGTCAGTCAATCTCGCAGCAGGTTTCCAAGCTGTATTTGGAGCTGGAGGAGAAGCAGAGTCTCAGCTCTCTGCTGCAGGTGGTGGAGGACGAGGAGCAGAAGAAGAAGGCTAATAAGACGAGAAGGTTTATCAGTGCATTATTTGGAAACAATACTCGTAATACTAATCTTAATCATTGCAAGAATACATAACTATAAAAGGTAATTGTGTAGACACAGTGTGGTGTGATGTTTTTTTTTTTAAAGAGCAAATGACTGCTAGAAAGAAAGGGTAGAAGAAGGGGGGGGAGGAGAAAGATAGGAGGGATTTTGTGTTGTATTAGTAATGTGAGTGTCTCTCCACCCAGAGAGGAAAAGATTAAGCTGGAGAAAAGAAAAGAAACTCTACAGAGACAGAAAGAGGAGCTCAAACAGAAAACGGAGAAACTGACGGTGAGAAAGTTAGAGCAGATCCATAAACAAAATCTGTCCTCATGAATTGCTGTTAGGGGTGAGTGAGAATCTGTTAATCTGGGTGCATAATCCAAGGTGTCCAATCCAATTCCCCCCCCACCCTCCACCCCCCCAGGAAATACGCTGGCTGGCCAAAGACCTGAAGCATCAGCTGAATGAGCAGTCATCCCAGATTGCAAACAAGAACAAGCTTATGGAGAAAAACATGGAGCTGCAGCTGCAGCAGACACAAAGGGAGACCAGCGAGACCGAGAAGCTGCTGCAGGACAAGCTGGAGGTGGGTCCAACAGTCCGTCCATGCCAGTCCTGTCCTGGTTAGTCCCACACGCCTTCTAGGGCTGAACGATTAATCCTTTTCAAATCAATTATCGCGATTTGAAAGAATCAGCTAATCGTGAAGACCACGATTAATCGAATGTGCAATATTTAGTTGGTGTAACATTTGGTTTAACATTTTGTATTCCTCTTTTTATTATGATATGGACTGTTTTTCTTAAGATACATTCTGGAATAAAGATACATATCACAGATTGTTAACAGAAATATCCTATTTTCAGTGGATTTTTCATTTATTTTAATACTTTATTTAACATGATCGTAGAAGGTGCAGTATGTAGACTTCTACGCTGTACGCTTCTGCTGTTTTTTACTGGAATAGTTTTTTATTATTCTAACTTTAGCTTTTGTGATACATGTTGTCTGTTTGACTGTTTAATGTTCCACGCTTATTAAAAGAAAAACACTTATTGCGGGCAGTTCATATCTATGTTTTCATCCTTGCATAAGAATATAGAGCAGGTTTGATGGTGTCGTAATGCTCCATGACATGTTTTATCTGTTACAAAGTGAATATTGAATATCGCAAATAGAATCGGCCGAGTTCAGCCCTACTACCTACCAATCCCACAGAAGGAGATGTTTTCAAACTGATCCACTGTCAGAGTACAGACCTGACTTCCTCCGTCTGTTTCTCTCTTCCATTTCTGTCCAAAATCGGAGGACTCGTAGCTCTCTTAGCATGGTCTAAAATGAGCCGATGAGCATTGTTCTTACATTTTTCTCAGACCAATGTGTTACAAATCTACACTTAGTCTTTTGTTATCTCCTTCCCCCTCAGCTGCTGCAGAAAAAGCTGACGGAGGAGAGGAGAGTTCACGAGGAGTCGGAGAAATTCCTGCAAAATCAACATAAGGTTGGTACAGCAACACCACTATAACAACAGACTAATGTTATTATAATTATTATGTGATTGTTGCTTTTTGGAGTCTCTTTTTTCTACCATTAGTTAACAATTGTAGTTGGCTCCCAGTGGACTTCTTTAGCAAGTTTAGTCGTTAAGATATTTGAGTGTTATTTTTTTTTATTATCTGCTCTAGACACACAGTTTTAGACACAGATATGGTGATAATAGTTGAGGTGGTTCGGGCATCTGGTAAGGATGCCCCCTGGGTGCCTCCCTAGGGAGGTGTTCCAGGCACGTCCAGCTGGGAGGAGGCCTCGGGGAGACCCAGGACTAGGTGGAGGGATTATATCTCCAACCTGGCCTGGGAACGCCTCGGGATCCCCCAGTCAGAGCTGGTTAATGTGGCCCGGGAAAGGGAAGTTTGGGGTCCCCAGCTGGAGCTGCTGCCCCCGCGACCCGACCCCGGATAAGTGGACTAAGATGAATGGATGGATATGGTGATAATAATGGTCCAAAATTATGAATTTATATTTTTATAATATTATATATATTTTATAATTTGTAATTTCTGCTTTTTTAACTCAAAAGTTAGGGATCATTTTCATTATAAATGAGGTTTATTGAATATGACTTCTACAAATAAGTGTAAAACTAGTTGTAAGTTGGTGTTAGTGGTGTTTATACATGGTAGTGAAAAGAAGCGCTAAATGTCAAAAAAACGCCAAAAACATTTAAAAAAGCGCCAAAAGTGACCAAAAAAAGAGACAAAAAGTTTCATACATAAGACATAAGTTATATTGGGTTAACATAAGTTTATTTGGTTCATGGTTTATTGTCTATTTTGTTGTATGGTCTTGAATAGTATAGTTACTGTGTCATCTTTTCTTGATTTTTGTCTGGGTGGGTGGTGATGACGAAGGGGGGTGTATGTTAATGTTGCGAATTGTATGTTTTGTATGTTGTTCATAAAATTTAAAAAAATGTTAATCACAATGCTGTTGTTGTTTCAGGAGTTGCAGCAGCAGCTGCAGCAGTGGCAGCAGGACACCACGCAGATGCTGCAGCAGAAGGAGCAGCAGCTCAACAGCGTGCGCTGCAAAAGAACCGTGAATCTGGACCGACTGATGGAGATGAAGAGGAGGGTGAGCAGCTCCTAGTGCTCAACATGATACGGCGAAGAGCTGCCGATGCTGAGCGGGATGGTAAACGTTAACGAGATGCTGAATTGTGTTCAGTTCAGGGAGATGGAGCAGGTGGTGATGGAGGACAGGGAGGAGCAGGAGAAACTGCGTCAACAGCAGGCACTGGCCAAATCTGCTACCAAGGTAACAACATCCAGTCACCACTCAGATCCATCCTATCAGATCAATCGACCAGCGGCTAGGTACAGAAACGTTTTAACTTGCAGATCCTATGTTAACTGTTTGGTAACCATGGTAAATACACAAGGGCTTAACTTCAACATTGAACCAAAAGTTACACCACTTTTCACACACTTCATTTTCGGCATTCTGGTGAATGTTTCTGTAACAATGTATGCCTTTTCTGCATCAATTTATGGTGCAAATGTCTTTATTTATGTAAAGGAAATCAAAAAAATTTAACAGTTTTGATTATTGGGGGGGTTGTAACTTACGCCTGTGGGTTAGGACCTAATTTAGGAAAAAAGCCATTACAGATGAATAGTTCCTAAATCAATGTTTCTATCCTAACCAAAGATAGGAAACGTGTATTACACAAGCATCCTAACTTCCCAAAGTCCTAAATAAACGCTCTTAACTTTAGGATAACCGCTAACCCTAACTTTCACTTTAAAGCTCTTTTTTCTGCTAAGTTCCTGGCTTTCACGACCAACTGCTGGAGGGCACTAACAACGGCCAGCCACGTGACACAGGCCAAATAAACGATGAGGACTGGCAGGTTAGATCGGCCGTCCTATACACAGAGTAGGCAATGCCAGGCACTGGCAGGCAGACACACAGCCGAAAACCTGGCAGGTGGAGACATACTTTCCTCGCCCCGGGAAGCTGCAGACTTGTCCACGTACCGGTCGTGCGGACGTGCAAGCCGTTTCATTCTAGGAAAGTGGCTGCATGTGTCCACAACCATGCACGAAACATCGTTGCTATGCGACTAGTACAAGTCCACTGCTGTCTGCAAAAGCGGAATGCTGAAAATATGTCCCAGCTTGGGACCTTTTTTTTTTTTTTACAGTCTAAATGGCTGGGACCCATCCCAGATCTGGGACTCCGTTCCCTGCTTGTTGGTTAATGGTTAATGATTGGCTAGTCTCGCATTGCCTGACCTTCCTCCACAGAGCTGCGGAGGAAGGTCTGGCTAGTCCACACAGCATTCCGGAATGTGTGAAAAACGTGCTCTGGTTTATTGTCTTTTTTTTTTTTAAACCAATCACAATCGTCTTGGGCGGTGCTAAGCTCCGAAAGGAGCAACAGTGCCTCTGCTAAATAGCTTCGGGAAGGAACTTGTTTTGGTGGAACATTGGCGATTTTAGACCCTTTTTTTAAATTTGATCTCAGTATCCTATCCTATCTTGACTCTCCCTATCTTAACAAAAGAAAGAAAGGCCGTATTAGAGAAAGTTTCTGTGATACGGCCCCTGATCCCTCATTGTGACCCTGGTCTGTGACCTTTGACCCTGCAGCTGCAGGCCTGGTGGAGAGGCTGCATGGTCCGCCGGGGCCTCGGTACTTTTAAAAAAGAGGAAGTCAAGAAAGGAAAGAAGAAGAAGGAAGGAAAGAAGAAAAAGAAGAAATGAGTTTTCTCCGAGTCATTGAAATGATGTAAACAATACAAAAACAATAAACAGTCATCTCTGAATCTTCTTCGTACTTTCTTTATTATTGTAAAAAAACATGTTTTTGTCATTTCAAACATACAGTATACAACAAAATCCCACAACAAAACCAAATTCTTAACTTATACAATATGTTAGAAGAACAAGAAAAGTAGAACACTGTGTAACCTGGAGCCTATTGGCATCATATCACATATAAACATATCAGCAGACACAATTGTAGCACCTTGAGTCAAAGTCCTCTTATTCCATATTTTATGTACAGTATAAATGTGAGAAGTCAAAATGACTTCCAGCAATGAACACTACTAAGTAGTCTACTGTTAAGGACCATAGGCCATACATTTTAACATAAGTCAACGCCTTTATCATGACATGATAAAGATTTTAGTCAGACACCGTATTTTAAATACTGTTCGTCCATGCAATCACATAATACACAACACAAACAAAAAATAAATCCTGTAGCCAGTTGTCTTCCCTAACAGAGTATATCTGTCAGAATATCCGACATCAATTACAGAAAGATCAGATGATCATAGGGAGATGATTCAACAAAACGTCAGCTGCTCCCAACTTTATGTCCCCACATCTGACAGAGGAGCAGAAGAGCCCGCATTGCAAAACAGGAAAGCCCTTGACCGATGAGGATAAAGTTTGGGGAGCTGACGTCTGTTTGTGTGTGCTGACACTCTTACAACACTTGAGAAGAACTGTGATGAACTATGGTTATATTTTTAAATCAGTAGCCACACAAATGTCAGGACCAAGACCAGATCCATAACCCTAACCTATAACAGTAGCGTCAGTCTAACTGTACACACAACAGCTCAAACAATCAGTTGATTAATCCATCAGTCCATTAAGCAGTAACTGGTTATTGGTTGTTTTTTTTTAAACAAAAATGCCAACCATTTTTTTTTTTTTTTTTTTTTTTAATCATATCTGATTATTTAATATGATATTAGAGTGAATGTTCATGGGTTTCGAACGGATAATCACACAAAAGTTGTTTGAATATGTCAACTTGGGCTCTGGGAAACTGTGATTAACGGTTTTTTTTGAGATTCTTAGTCAATATTCTGAGTTACTAAGTCAATATTTTGACTATTCTGACATTTTATAGACAATTTAACAATTAATCAATTATAGATGTATTGCTAATTTAAGTGATTGTTAAATGGGCCCTTAAATAATGCTAAAGGAGTAGAAGAGGCAGACGTTATGTCAGTAGCTAACGATGACCAAACTCATAACAAGTCGGAATCAAAGACTGAGACAAAATGTCAAAAACAAATAATCTGATCTCATACTTAGAGCTTAAATTATGATCCTCCCAAAGATGACAGTGTTGCTAGAGTGTGTAGTGTGTGTGTGTGAGTGTGTGTCCGCTCCATGTGGCCAAAGCTTCACACATGCGGTACTTCCGTTTCAGTGGAGTGGGTCTGCACGGCGTGCATGTAGTTGTTGTCTCCGATGATGACATAGTTGAGACGGGAGCTGTGGATGGTGATGCTCTGAGGCTGGGAGGATTGAAGGGGAGGACCGGGGGGAGGACGAGGGGGAGCAGAGGTCTGTGCTGCCCCCTGCTGTCCACGGCTGCAGCTGCACCTGGCCTGACCTGTTCCACATCAACAAATGAGAGGTTTTAACTTCTCATGAATAGGGCAGTGTTTAGGCATCTTTCCTCAAGAAAATGTGATGTTTTTAAATTTTTTTTAAAATAAATTCAATTTCCCCATACATTTTGTCTCTTTGTGGGTTTTTGTTGTGTCTCTTTTTTGCAACGTGACATCATGACTTCGCATAAACATACACGCCACTATCTAAAGCCAAATGGCGTGTTATCTGTACGCATTTTGAGCTATCCGCGTGTATGTCTACGCCGTATACAGCGGACGGGTTGCAGACTGAGCTCAATAACTGGCGTATGCATGACACGCAAATTCGTATGCCATTTTGGCGTGTTATCAAGACGCAGACATAATCGCTTTTCGGACGGTTGGGTTTAGGAAACGAAGAATGGGACGGTTGGGTTTAGGAAACGTGACCTGCGGGACTTGATCCCCGGTCTCCTGGGTGAAAGTACTGTGTTGTTTGACCACCCCAACCAACCTCCCTGTGCGGATTTTCGCCCTTTCATACTACGGCTGCTACGGCGTCAATTGACACGCAATCGCAAGGTAATGTAAGCCAATGGAGGCACTGTGTCATTTTCTACGGCGACTACAACGTATGCGTTTCCGGCCAAACATACCAGCAGAAAATACAGAAAATCCATGTTCTGTACTTCTTTACAAATGAAATAAATGTCAGACTGACTGACTGACATGTGATGTGCATTCTTCTTAGAAAACAATTAGTTTTTTTTAGAAATGTCTCATGATATATTGTCTCTAGAAGTGTATTATTCAACTTTTGTTTTTGTTAAAGAAGGAAAAGAAAATCACAATACTCAATACTATCGAATCGCAGTACTACTAGAATCCCATGTATCGGTACAATAGCATCATCGTCCCAGCCCTACAAAGCACAGTATCAATTGCAGCTAAAAGTGCTTGAAATTCCTAGAACTTGCTATGAAATAGTTTTGGCTGTTACCCACCATGCCTTTGGCGCTCAGATTCCTGCATTAGAGGCTGACTCTCAGCCACCGCAGATTGGTACGTGTCGTTCCCGATGACGCAGTCGATCAAGGTGGAGTTGCTGATGTTCACAATCAAAATGGTAGATGGTGGATTCTGAAGTGCCACTGTGTATGAGTGGGCGAGAGATACAAAGGGAAAAAGGAAGAGAATATGAGAATGGGAAGTTGTTGTTCCAGAGTCATGTAATAGCAGAAATGTGTCAAGCACAAAGTTCCTCAACATTTTGCTGACAGACTCAATGAAAGCAACAGCAAATAAAGTGTTTGAGGTTATGAAAACTCATTGACTCAGTCCACAGATAATGTTCAAGTTATCCTTATTCATGTAAAACATGTCAACAGATTAGTTTGTACAAGCAGCTACATAAAATGATGGTAAAAGCACCGGTATGTTTCAAGAATTCAAAGGTTGATTTGTCACATAGACCAGCAATATTGTGAAATGCAATGTGGCCTACAATGCTAGTGTGAAAAATGAGCATAAGAAAAAAGAAATCTCCCTTAAAGTCCCTTAAATTGTAAGAAAACAGACCAACAAAGGATCAAACCAAAAGATTTGAGGAATGTATAAAGATCCTGGACGTTTTATTGTTAAAACAGAAATCAAACATAAAGAGTTGAACTTACATTGTGTAGTTTTAGCCCCTGTAGGTTGATGAGGTTGAACTGTAAAGACAGTGAACGAGGTAAAGTTACATTTGTTACTCACGCCACATTTTCTTTTGGCACACATGTTGCTGGCTTACACCTTCCTCCACAGAGCTGCGGAGGAGGGTCTGGCTAGTTCACACAGCGTTCCGGGATGGGAGAAAAACGTGCTCTGGTTTATTGGCATTTCTTTAAACCAATCACAATCGTCTTGGGCAGCACGGGGCAGACCCAAGGAGCCTCTGCTAAATAGCCTCAGGAAGGAACTTGTTTTGGTGGAACATGTGTACGTTCAAAAGTAGTTTTAGTCGTGCAACAGAAAACTCAGATTGGACAGATAGTCTAGCTAGCTGTCTGGATTTACCCTGCAGAGATCTGAGGAGCAGTTAACCATAGTCCTAATAGGAGGTTAGAACGCCAACACAAAGAAAGAGGAAGGAAACGGACATCTGGCCAAAAAGAGTGAAATCCCGCAGAATTTCCGGCGGTAACGGAGCAATCCCGGAAGTGGAAAGCCGTGGATATAGACCAGGCTTACTAGGCAGTATGACGATACAGCAGCAAAGATAAAATAAGTATTTGTCATGTTTTTGAGAAACAAAGGCTCTATAACAGTCACATCTAAAGATACAGTCTGGACCATGACCTGACATGAAAGCAAGATAAGATGAAAAAGATATAAAAATGAATTTTTACCTGGGCAGAATGTGACCTTTTCACACAGCAGAGCATCTAAGGGGCAGCAGAATATCTGGCAGGCTGTTCTGCAGCTCTTCTGCACCACCCTCTGCACCAACTGGACCAGTCTCTGCATGTTGGAGGCTTTACATGTCATGACCTAAAGGATAGATGCAGACAGAAATCCCCCTAGCTTCAAAATTTCCCGCATAACATCTCATGGTCTGAGAGGACTTTTTGTAAAAACAACAGCTGAGCTGGTGCTCTGCCGTTTTTATAGGTCATGTATACTTTCTCTTGCTGGGGGCTGGAGACTTTTCTTCTGTCACTGGAACTATGTTGGAGCCAAACGTTTTATCACAAAAACATATTAAGTTTAGTATTTGTTTTATCCATCTTGGAAAAATGCTACGTGTATGTGTTGTCTAATACAGGCTATACTAGCAAGATGTCAGGGACCCTTGGTGCATGCAAGGGATGATGGAAGTCATTTGGGGGTGGGGTGCTCACAACTTTATTTGCATATTTTCCACAAACATCATGTGACACAAACAATTGTAGAACAGTCAGGCATCATACTTTCAAAAAAATATGTCATTTTCCTTTCAATGAACATTACAATCTTACAGATGACATAACAAGTAAACTTAAGAAAGAGTACTTGTAATACAAATAAAACAATAAATAAAAAACTTAATACATAAATACAAAAAATATTGAATTGAAAGGTATGCTATATCACATTTCCTTAAAAGAAAATCTTGTAGTATACCAGCTGTATAAATACTTCTCTTGTTATTAATAATTTGTAGCTTTATGGATATGGTGGTTGTTTTGCGTCTATATTATGACATCATACTAAGTGCTTAATTTGAATGGCCAGGAATCAGGAACATTTCTATCTAATAATTAACATTTATTTAATGGCCTCCTCACACTCCATGCAACCATGGCAACAACACGGAAGTCAAGCTTCCACTTCTGTCCTTATTCGCGCGCTCACGCCATCTAATAATCATAATCAAAGAGCTAGGCCTAATATCATTTACATAGGCTAGCTGTAGCTGACGTCTTTGGTTACTTTGATTCACTTTAAAACCTTAACGCGCACCAACCTGCACGCAGCTTGCGATTCGGTGGTTAAAGCAACACTATGTAACTTTTCCCGCTTCGGCCCCCCCCTACAGGTTGGAACTAGTTCCAATGAGACAACCTGAAAAGGTACATAGTATTGCTTTAAGGGGAAATTTGTTTTCTTGGTTTGTGTGCTTTTCTTTTTGCATTGTTTTTTATTTGCAGCGCGTTTGTGTATTTGGTTGTGTTGTGTGTATTTGCAGCGCGTTTGTGTATTTGGTTGTGTTATGCGTATTTGCGGCGCGTTTGCTGAATGCTGCGCATGTGTTGTCAAATTAATGAAGTTGTTTTGTTTTGTTTATTTGCTTGTGTTTTGTCTATTTGTATGTGTTTTCTTAAGTTGCAGGGCGTTTGCCCCTGTGGGCCACCGTACCTTTTGGTATTGCCAAGGCGATACTAATGGCGTTTTTCCGTTACATGGTACCGCCTCAGCGTGGCTGGTCGTCATAGCGGCGCTGCAGTAAACTGCCGTGACCTAACGCGACACACACACAGAACGTGGAAGGTGCTTTGTTGTTGCCAGAAGACACATTCTCGACGGAGGTGGTGCTAAATAAAGTACCTGTTGGCAGGTACCAGGGACTTTTTATCAGAATGGAAAACCAAAAAAGGCGAGTAGAGTCGAGGCAAGTGGAGCAGGTATATGCAGGGTTCAAAATTAGCACCGTTTACCAGCCAAATGCTGGTGAAAAATGCAAGTGGATGGTAGATTTGCTTCACTCACCAGCCGAAAAACCTGATGGTAGTCTATTGGCTGATAATATTTGAATATTCACTATCCATTTGGCTGGTGGACAAAAAAGTTCATTTTGAAACCTGGTACTATGTAATGGAAAAACACCATTACAACAAGTTTTTTTAAGGTCATTTATTAATTATGTCTTAAACACACTTTTCAGATTTGTGAAAGCTTTATTCTATTTGTGAAAATGCAATAAAAAGGGGGATTTCACTGTTATTTTTCATATCTAGACTAGAGATGGTCCGATACCATTTTTTGCTTCCCGATACCGATTCTGATACCTGAACTTGCGTATCAGCCGATACCGAGTACCGATCTGATACCAGTCTGTCATATATTTTATTATGTTTTAAGAACTGTATACTACTATCCCTGTATGGATGTGATATGATTTCTATCTTTGTTGTCAGTCTGGCTCAGGTTAAACTCTTTAAAGAAACATGAATGCCACAGAACTTTCTTTTATTATGCAGTTTGACAGTCAGTTATAACGGAAAAAGAACATAAATAAACTACTTTAACGTATTTTTTCTTTAGGGCTTTATTACGTGGTATCGGATCGGTGCATAAACTCCAGTACTTCCCGATACCGATACCAGCGTTTTAGGCAGTATCGGAGCCGATACCGATACCGGTCATACTATTATACTAATTATTACTATTATACTCTAATCTAGACCACATTGGACCAGGTCCAGATCCAAAACCACTACACCTAGACTGGACCAAATTATCCCAGAGAGGCTAAATATTCTTAAAAACGCACTTTGAGATTTGTGAAAGCTTTATTCTATTTGTGAAAATGCAATAAAAGGGAGATTTCACTGTTCTTTTTCATATGTAGACGTCAATTGGACCAGGTCCAGATCTGGTCCAATGTGTACCACACCTAATACCCCAGGTAGCCTACAAATGGGGAAAACATTAAATAGGTGTCAGTTGGGAAAATATAAAAGAAAAATCTTACCTGATTGAACGGCGTTCTTTCTTTCACTTTTAAATTGCTGTTATTGAAGGGACTCGGAACTAGGGGGTTGGCGTCGTCCATCATTCGTGCGGTAGGTAGTTCTAATTTTAAAAGCGACTAACAACGACTGATATAGGAAAACAAACAGGAAAGCCCCAGTGCATGGGGTTTTCCGTCTCATCAGGCCCTTCGTGTCTTTTTGACAGCGTACGTCACTATGCGTGTTTTGGACCTACAAACGCTTGCCTGCACGGGACTTTGTGTAGTCTCGCTTTGCCAGACCCTCCTCCGCTAAAGAACAATAATACTGCTACTACTATGTAATATGAGATTATGTGATATATTACTTCAGACAATTATTGTCTTAAGTTTAGACACATTGGCTATTTTTCTATTTCTCGCCAGCTCTGTTCTGATGCCTTCACTGCACCTCGTATATTGTGCAGTATAAGGTAAGCAGGCCTACCTTATACTGCACAGTATGTTAGGATTAATAAAACAAATGGATGTAAGCGAAACTAGATCAGTAACTTATTCTACATGCTGTTTGGACATACAAGGCTTTCACCCAAGAAAAATAAAACATATCATTTGTAGTTTATTGCTTTCACCCAGGAAAACAGGTGTTCATGTCTCAGAAGTAGGCTACTACTTGAGGGGACCGATGTTTTTTATTTTTTGTTATTATTGTAAGTAGGCCTACTTTTTATTTTATAATTTTATAATATATTTATTAATTTTTTTTGCATTCGTTTTTTAAATAATGAGAATACTTTCTATACTTTTTTTTTCATTTTTACTTTTTATTTAGTTTTTAAACTCACATTTTTTATTATTATTTTATTATATATATTTTTTGAAATGCTGCTGAGTAAGCAGTTACAGGGAGAAGTTATGAATTTACCAGAACTGGGTAGCCTACCGAAGCAGCAATGTTTCTATGAAGCTATGAAGGCCTGAAACTGAAAAAATGTAGTCTAGGTTTTCAGACAAGCCAAAGTAGGCTAATTCAAGATAGTTAAATAATTAAAAATGACTTGTAAAAGCTTTATACTTCTCCTTTAACACGATTTTTTAACAGTAGGCCTATTATTTATTTATGTATTTAGTTATATTTTTTACTTGTCTGATAACCTTTTCGTATTGTCAGTTTCGGGGCTCTATATAGGCTTGCTAGCACTCGTTCCTGAGCAGCTCACGCCGTGACTTCCATATTTCCGACTGCGCCTGAAAGCAGCATGAATACAGTGAAATAACCAGCAGGAGTAGTCAAGAGTGGAGCTCAGCAGAGAGCAGCCACAGCTTCCTGGATGGAAACGAAACGTAGGACCTGAGCAGACACATTAGCTAATACACACAGGACAGAACAGGAGCGAGCAGGACGACTAAACATGTGTTTAGTGGAATTAGGCAGTGACAGCAGAGGTTATTAGGCTAGAACAGCGCACTGTATCAACACATGTGTCCGTGCCACAGTGAGAGCACTGCGGCTGCGGATCTGGACTCAGGCAGCTTCTACACCCAGTGGTCCACAGGCAAGGTAGGTCCCTCCTCTCTCCTCTGCTCTTCTGACTTTTGTCTGCATCACATAGACCTTCCATTACCAAAAATGTTTACACCTCATGACATTTTACACCATTAATGCGTCATGACCCATACGAGAATGCAACCTTGAGAGGGATATGCACATGTGTCAGATTTCATGTGTGGTCTGTTTGAATGTACTGTAACAGATGAGACATTACACTGTTGCTTCGTCATAAACAATACCGTACTAACCTCGGGGTAATTGTGGGGAAATATGCATATCTCACAACAACGATAGGCTATTACTTCGGGGATATAGGCTATCTGTCCTTTAAATCCCTGCAATCTAATTCAATGCCCATCACACAGATTCTGGTTCAACTGATGCACAGTAAATTAGAGCTGCAACGATTAGTTGATCGACAGAAAAATCACTGGCAACTATTCTGATAATGGATTAATCGAGAAAGCACTTTTCATGCAAAAATAACCCCAAATTCTGTTTTCAGCCTCTCAAATATGGAGGTTTCCTGCTCTTTTCTGTTTGATATCACATTACCCTGAATGTCTTTAGGTTTTGGACAGACAAAACCAGTCATTTAAAGACATCACCTTGGACTTTGAATGACACAGTTTTCACAATTTTCTGACATTACATAGACAAAACGATGAATTGATGAACTGAGAAAATAATCAGCAGATTAATCGATAATGAAATGAATGGTTACTTGCAGCCCTACAGTAAATGAAGGTTTGCATTTGCCAACTCCCATCATTTACTTCATATTGCTGTTTGAACTTTATGTGCTCTTGTTTTAGGCTGCCTCCCAAAAACACTCAGGTTATTGGGCCAGAACGGCAGAAAGGGAGTGCTGGCAGCTGTATAAATGATGCCATATAAATTCTGCTACACGCTCCTAGGCCCGAGCACAAAGTCCCAGCTGCCTCCTTTCCAACACAGTGCAGCCTGTGTGAAAAGCAGCAGCAGCTTTCCACCGGGCAGATCTGGTTTTCCGATTCTGCCTCTCTGGTCAACAATGATGCTTTGATCCCCCTTGGCTGGAATGCCATCTAAACCTTGATCCGCGAGGACTGCTAATCACTGAATGGCCAGCTCCACTCCTAAAAGAAACTGTTTGCACACACGGGCGTTTTGATTAATGAATAGCTCTAACTTATTCTCCGATTTAAGTGCTTGCTCAGAAGCAGGGACTGCAGTCAGGATGGGGGTCTTGAAGGCCACCACTAATGTTGTGATGCATTTTGTATTGAAGCTTCTGGTTGTTAGCATTTTGTATTGACATTTAATAGATTTACATTTAGTCCCATATGCAAACATTCAGGGTGGACATGCTTCTGAAACAGCGTTCTGACTATGGTCTAATCCTCCAACTCATTCATGCAAACTTAAATCTGTTCACTTTATCACATTTGAATCAGACAGCCATGAAGTATTGATGAAATCTATTCAATTCAATTCAATTTTATTGATGGCGTCAAATCATAACAGGAGTTATCTCAGGACACTTCATAGATAGAGTAGGTCTAGACCACACTCTATAGATTACAAAGACTTAAAGACCTCATATTATGCTCATTTTCAGGTTCATAATTGTATTTAGAGGTTGTACAAGAATAGGTGTACGCGGTTTAATTTTCAGAAAACGGCATATTTTTGTTGTACTGCTCATTGCTGCAGCTCCTCTTTTCACCCTGTGTGTTGAGCTCTCTGTTTTAGCTACAGAGTGAGACATCTCACTTCTGTTCCATCTTTGTTGGGAGTCGCACATGCTCAGTACCTAGGTAAGGACTACTAGCCAGTCAGAAGCAGAGTATGAGGGCGTGACCTGACAGTACCTAGGTAAGGACTACTAGCCAGTCAGAAGCAGAGTATGAGGGCGTGCCCTGACAGTACCTAGGTTAGGACTACTAGCCAGTCAGAAGCAGAGTATGAGGGCGTGCCCTGACAGTAGCTAGGTAAGGACTACTAGCCAGTCAGAAGCAGAGTATGAGGCGTGCCCTGGCAGTACCTAGGTAAGGACTACTAGCCAGTCAGAAGCAGAGTATGAGGGCGTGCCCTGACAGTACCTAGGTAAGGACTACTAGCCAGTCAGAAGCAGAGTATGAGGGCGTGCCCTGACAGTACCTAGGTAAGGACTACTAGCCAGTCAGAAGCAGAGTATGAGGCGTGCCCTGACAGTACCTAGGTAAGGACAACTAGCCAGTCAGAAGCAGAGTATGAGGCGTGCCCTGACAGTAGCTAGGTAAGGACTACTAGCCAGTCAGAAGCAGAGTATGAGGGCGTGCCCTGGCAGTACCTAGGTAAGGACTACTAGCCAGTCAGAAGCAGAGTATGAGGGTGTGCCCTGACAGTAGCTAGGTAAGGACTACTAGCCAGTCAGAAGCAGAGTATGAGGGCGTGCCATGCTAGCAGCTAGGCGAGCATTGTAACGTGTGTTCCAAAGTGACCACGTTTGTCTCTGAAGTAAAGGCTGGACTACAATAGAGCTGTTTGGAGCAGTTTGTGAACAGTGTTTTCTGTTGGAGATGGTAAGTCCCTTTGGGGTGGACTTTGGGCTTTTTCACTTTGTAAACCTATTACATGTACAAAAAAAGATATATAACACAATAAAGGACGATGCAAAATCCTTTACCTCGAAGCTTTGTTTAAACAATGTAACTAATGTTGTATAGCTCTCTGTGGTCTGCACCTGCGTATTCCATCGCATTTTTTAAGAAAACGTGCCGCATAATCAAGGATTTTTGCCCGCAACAATAAAAAAACAACAACTCTGCAATTAATATGAGACCGCATTTTTCTGGAAGGACTGCTTAATATGCACGTGAATTATGTCATCGGACCATGCCGGTGATGTCTGCATTCTTTATTCTTTCTCCTCACTCAGTATTAGCCTTCTGAAAAGGTGTCCCCCTGAACAGTGTAGTTGAATAGCCCTGCTGTTAGCTTTAACAGTCACATTTACCCGGGCTTAGTGAACAGCTCTTTTGTATATCCAGTGTAAAGAGCCAGAGGCAAGAAGGGGAAGGGCCAGTGCTTAAAATATATATAATATTAGCATCTATCCCTGTTATTGTGTGCAATTTAGGCAATAAAAATGTTGCTTTTTCTAAAAAAGGAAACCTCTCTTTTGTATATTTATTTACTATTGCCGTTTACTATAAAGCAAAAGTATTTCTTATCCGATTAATCATGGAATAAATCGGTAGAATACTCGATTACTAAAATAATGGATAGCTGTTATTAAATACATATAGGAGTCTCCACGCAGCTAAGTAAGCTGACTGGACACCTGTTATTTCCCCATGTGACACCACGGGACTGCGTATGCTTGGGCAGGAAAGGACAGGTTGACAGTATTGTGGGATGACGACTTCATCCGGCTCAGCTCGTCGGCCTTAGAGCGGCGCAGGAGGATACACCGTGACTGTGCAGAAATACCAACATGCGCTGCTACACAAGCTCCACTATCAGCCATCTGCATGAATGCCGCCTCCGATATGTAGTACATAATAAAAGGGCACTCACTGAAAAATGTAGGACACTGGTGGTGGCGTGGTATTGATTGAACTGCCCCAAAGTTTCTTGCCAACTTTTACAGCCTGCTGAAATAGAGAATATTGTGTGTGTGTTTGTGGGGGGAGGGGATTTTGACATCTGCTCAGGCAGCAGAGTGTGTTTTTAACGCCACAGTTTCCTGTGTGACCCCGTTCTGTGTCCAACCACTGTCATCTACAGGATTAATCGCAAATCCCGGATTATGAGTTTATTATTTTTCATGCTTTTTGGGATTGGACACGACCAAAGAGACCATTTTTGGGTTTGGTGACTTTGGTTGCCTTTAACACCAGATTAGGCCTTTATTATCCACCAACCTCTGTACTGCTCTCCCAAAGTATGCAACTAGTGCATAATGTCTAATAGCCAAAGGCGGAAGTCACAGATTACATTTATGATTGATGCTGAAAGTGTAACGCAGCTTTTTAGTATTTTTGTTGTCTGTAGGTCGGTTGGTTTACCACTTTGGTCCAGACTGAAATATTTCAACAACTATTACATGGAGTGGCTCACAACTTTGTGCAGACGTTCATGGTGCCGAGAGGATGAATCCTAATGTCTGTTGCTTAGTGACATTTCTTGATGACTGAAAAGATTGTCTTTAGGTCTTTAGTGCCTGTTGGCAAATGTTAGCATGCTAACATGCTAAAAGTGAATATGGTAAACTTCATACCTGATCAGCGCTTACCATCAGCATTTCAGCGCTACCATTATGAGCATGTTAGCAGGCTGATGTTAGCTCAAAGCACCGCTCTGCATACAGTGCATACATTATTAGTCTATATACACAACATTCTACTACCAGGATTGCTCAGGTGCCGCCGGAAATTCCACTGAACGTCCCTCATTTACTGTAGGCAGGATGTCCGTCCCCTTCCTCTGTCTTTGTGTTGGCGTTCTAACCTCCGGTGGATTTCTGAGGACTATGGTTAACTGCTCCTCAGATCTCTGCAGGGTAAATCCAGACAGCTAGCTAGACTATCTGTCCAATCTGAGTTTTCTGTTGCACGACTAAAACTACTTTTGAAAAACTTCAAACTGTTTTAAAAACCATTAATTTCAATTGAGCGAGTTTCCGTCTTTTCCATCTTTCTACCCCTGGTAACTCACCTCAATGTTGACATGATGTGTTAAACAAAATAGCTTCCAAGAAGCTACTGTGTGCTACTCAAGCGCGTATTTACCGTGTTACTAAAAAACGATCGACAATCAATTCTTCCTGTCAGAATGAACGAGGAGCTGGTCAAAAACTGTAGACTCCGTAAACAGACCTTGGACTTTGGCCTTAAAAAATGACACGATGAGTAATCAATAATACTGCAGTAATTACACATAATTATGTTTTGCTTCAGGCACTACGCAGCTTCAAACAGTGACTTATTCATCTGGTAACAAGACAATGACAATGTAATGCCTTAGGGAGAGATGAAGTCATCACACTTGGTATGCCTGTTACCAGAAGAGATGACAGGTTCTAAACTTAGCACAAAAAGTAAGGAAATGTGTGTTTGGTAGATTACTTCTCTGTGGTAACAATGCTTTTTGGCAATAAGTCTTATACCGTTGGAAAGCCTGTTTAGTTCCCTTTCAAATGGTGTCCCATTTGAAAGGAACATGCATTTGTGGGATGAGCAGCAGCGCTGAGTATGTGGGTTGCGCCCATGAAAAATTTGCCAAAGCTTCTCTGCCAATGCCAAACAGCTTATTCTGCCATTGACTTATTTGGTGTTTGGTGGATTGGATGATTGAAGTTTGAAGAAACAAGACATATTGGCAATTTAACAATTCATTAGTTTCACAAACAGGAGCATCAGTAGCGTGTGGAAGAACCATACACAGCCACAACAGCCTGGCACCTCCTCCTCATGCTGGTCACCAGCCTGGTCACACACTGCTGTGGGATGGCATCCCATTCTTCAAGTCAACCAACGTGGTTGTGTTGGTCACTCTGGCACGAACAGCACGCCCAAGCTGATCCCACAAGTGTTCAATGGGGTTGAGGTCAGGACTGCTGGCAGGCCATTCCATCCTCTCTGATAAACCCCGCCCTGTGGGGGCGAGCGTTGTCATCTTGGAGGCTAGAGTTCGGTCCCAGACTGTGGAGATATGGGATTGCCACTGGTTGCAGAATCTCATCTCTATATCTCTCTGCATTGAGATTGCCTCCAGTGATGACAAGCCTCGTTTTTCCAGAGAGGGAGATGCCGCCCCACGCCATCACACTGCCTCCACCAAAAGGTGTTAGTCTATCAGTGCAGCAATCAGCATAGTGTTCTCCGCGTCTTCTCCACACTTTGACCCTACGATCCAAGTGCAGTGTTGTCAGCACTGGCTGTGTGAACTGTAGCAAAAAGGAAGTGTGAGTTTGTGTAAATTAGTTCTGTTTCTGCTTTCAGGAACATGGAGGCTGTAGCTCCTCTCCGTCCCCAGCAGAAGGGCTAGGAGCAGCCTGATTACTCCCTTCCCTGTCTGCATCGCCCCACCATGGCCAGCAGGAGTCCCAGCCTGAGCCATGAAGCCGGGGATTCGCCACCGGGGACCCCTGAGGCCGGCGCTAACCCCCAGCCGGAGCCCGAGGCTTTCTGCAAGCTGTGCCTCAGCGAGAAGCCGTTCACAACCACCAGAGAACTGCAGAGCTGCAACTGTGTCTTCTGCACTGCGGTAAGAAAAGACAAACATAACCGGTTTACTCCAGACATTTAGAGTAGATAATGCTCATATCCAGGTGGTGCAGGAGGTCAGGGTTGCTCATGGACACCACAACAGGACACGTCAGCTGCTATGGAAATCAAACCTGCAGTGGTGGAATGTAACTAAGAACATTTACTCATACACATTTGTTGCACTTTACTTGAGTCTTTTCTTTTCATGCCATGTTCTACTTCTACTCCACTACATTCTTAGAGAGAAATATTGTACTTTTTACTCCACTACATTCATCTGACAGCTTTAGTTACTAGTTACTTGCACACAAAACACATGTAGTTTATAAAATACAATGTTTTATTATAAATTAAACTACCTTACGATATATACGCCTACAAGTCCAGCTGAAATGATTGGACCATTAAACACTTTTTTGATCAAAATGTGAGGATTTTTCCGCAAAATTAGTACTTTTACCTTTAATACTTTAAGTACATTTTCCTGATGATACTTACATACTTTTACTTAAGTAACATTTTATATGCAGGACTTTTATTTTTTAACATATGTTTAAATTATTGTAACAGAGTATTTTTACAGTGTGGTATTAGTACTGTTACTTAAGTAAAAGATTGGAATACTTCTTCCACCACTGCAAACCTGTGAACCGTTGTTACTGAGTAGTAACAGAGTAGGGTGCCTCCAGGCTATATTGGGATGAAATGCAAGTATCTTCTACTCATATTGGTCTTGCTTTTAGTCGCTTTCTGTAGGTGGTGAAGATTTCACAACAGAGAACACCAAACTTTTCTCTGGGTAATTTCCCAGATCGCCAATGTTCAAATTACTTGGAAGGGATGCTCATTTTTTAATGCAGCACCACTTCTTGCTTTAAGATCTTAAAGTAGATAATGTTATTGGCAAATCTTGCATATTACAGCTTTAGTGTAATACAGTGCTTTCAACACAGGACTGCCTTTCTCCCACATTTACACACTTTCTTTGTCTTGTCCTTGGAATTTTCAACAGCTTCTTGGAAATCACAAACGTTTCAGTTTTCAAGCTCCCTTTTATGAGAAAGAAGTGCTATCGCTAGAATACCGAGCTGTATCATTTATTTATAACCGAAGCTCTACCTCTACAAGGTTCTAGTCTAATGCGGGCCCTTCTTCCTGGCACACTGTATGTTGAGACTGACAACTGAGATGTTGGTGTTGTGCCCTGACACAGTGAGGTTGCTAGATAGTGGCAGGTGTTAATCTCTGTTGAAGGTAGCTTTGTCACTGTTGCACGCACTGGGTCACACAGATAAAACCCACACACAGTATCACAGGGGAAGAAGGAGGGAAAGGAATACTGTATAACCTGCTTATCAGTTGAACTCTATTTGATAAACCTGAAATATCGTCTCCAGTCTGGTTCAAGAGCACAGACTTGTGCTTGTGTTTGTGATTCCAGCTCAGATTTTGGATGAACAGTACATCATTCTTTATGAGAAAGCACACGATACGCACAAGTCTACGTACGTACAGATGAGTCTAAAAATACATTCCATTCCTCTACAACAGATTTATTTTTCCACAGAAAATTGACATGTTTCTTTTCTTCTGTTCCTCAAAACTGTCTGCTTTTGCGCAATGATTACATAGTTCCTCTTAGCCTTCCATACTTCATAGCTGAGGCAACATAAGACTTTTGACGTGTGAACGCTAATAAAAAAAACAAAAAAAAACACTCATGTTAGTGGCATTTCATTTTTTCCTGTTTGTACAACAGCTCATTTCCCCTTCTACTTTTTTTGCTTGCTTCATTTGTCATGAGAAGATTGTCATGTTATCATGTGTTGGTGTGCTTTTTCTAAATGATTTTCCCTGAGGGTGGACAGTTAAGATAATATTTATGATTATAATATACTTTATTTTTTACAAGGGTGCTATGGTAAAATTCTCCCTGTTCCATTCAGTATCCTGTCTAATGCTACGGTGTTGTTTGTTTCTCCCTCTCCAGTGTTTGAAGCAGTATGTTCACTTGGCCATCATGGAGGGTGGGGGTGCACCCATCACCTGCCCAGATATGGCCTGCCAAAGGACTGGCGTGCTACTGGACTCCGAGGTATGCCCTGCCTCAAACCAATGATATGTAGGTCACGAGTGAAACCTGAAAAAGCAAACGGTCAAATTAACGAAGAGAAATAATGAAATAATGTTGATGCACAAACATGTACTATAAACGTGTTTTATTCAAATGTATTTTGGGATATATACAGTATATAAATATATATTTGAATATCTACAGAATTGAAGTTGCTGCAGTTTTTTTCCCCAGTCCAGATTGTTGCAAGCAAACTTCTTCTTTTTTTATGTTTTATTGTGTGGGCTGGATGAACTAAGATTACTTATTGTGAAAATGGCGTATCCCAGCCTTACTGGCCCTTGTGAGTGAACTCTTTTGCGTGTGAAGAGTAAGAGTCAGACAGAAAGCGAAAGCATCCGAGCGCTGTCACACATTGCAGATACCAGACGTAAACTCGTCCGAGAAGAAGCTTAAACTGCTGATTCAAAAACATATCTGCTCCTCAGTTCCTCATTTGTAATGTTTTTCTTGTCTGAATGCAACTGCATTAAGAAACGTCTTTAACTAGTGCCCATTAGACTCCCATCTGAAGTAGAATTCATTTCGTTCTTGAATGTCTATCCCCCATTTATCCAATAGGGAAAATAGGCAGATCTTAGATACAAAAAGTATTATTGGGGGCAAGTTACATTCACTGCAAGCAGTTGTAATACTTATTTTAGGCTTAAGTCTTAAAAGATTGCAGGAAGAAATAAAGAAAGTTGTTGTTGGCTAATTTCTTACTGTGAGCCAGTGTTGGTTTAAGAACACATAGTCAGTATTTGCAGACCTTTGCAACATATTTCTTGTTGATCATATGCAGATGTCATCTTGCAGCTTGTATTACCACTGAAGAATGACATTATACTTGTTACTTTACAGCCTTTTTTTTTATTTAGAAAATGTTGCAAATAAACCCCCTTTTTTCTCTCAGTGGCTATTTACTACTACTGAGGTGTCTTAGAAATAAAGCAGCAAATTGCAGTCGCTAGGTAACCAGTTGATCCTGGATGATCTTAGAGGTATCAGCTTCTCAGCAACCACACAAAACAGCCTCATGTTAATCTTGACCATCATGTATTTTTTGCATGTATCCATTAGGGTTTGAAAAAGATCCTGGACTTTAAACTACTTGCATGCACACAGAGTTCAACGTCACAGCTCTGAGTGAATAAACCATGACTAAAGGCCCGTCTTTGTGCTGTGTGATTGCAGATAGCTAGCTTGGCCCCAGAAGAACAGGTGGAGCTGTATCAGCGTCTGAAGTTTGAGAGAGGTAGGTATTGTTGCATTAACATGCTGATGACGGGAATTGGGCTATTTCAGGTCACACTTTATCTGGTGTCATTACACTGAGCAGCAGCACAGAGAGCTGAGCTTCACATCACATGCCTGGGATAATGTGGGGCCTCCTGCTCTTTTTTCTATTCTGCTGTGGTCCAGTTTTACCAGAGGTTACTAAAACTGTGGTCTTATTACCTTTAGTTAAACTAAACACTACCAGCAGGACGGACATTCAATGTCACAAATGCTGCAAGCGGTCCATGCTACTGATCTGTTAAATCTGAAGTAGTGAGCATTTTGCTGCTAATAAATTGACTGAGCTATCTGTAGCTGGTTGCACCATTTGTTGTGGAAATGTTTGACCAGATTTTATCTCTGTCTTCCACTGGAGGCCTGGGAACAGAGAGAGAATAACTGTTTAGGTTTCTGTTGACATTTACAAATTGCAAACTGAGGTTTAGTTTGCCGTGTAGCTATATTGGTCTTTCCCAGTTGCATAGTAACAATACGCTGTAAAGCCAATAATAGTTTTTGTTTACTCTGGATATAAATCATAAGACTCATAATATTGAAAGTATAAAGAAGTGCAAAGTACGGGCTGTTTCACAACAATGTTTTCCTTCTGTTATGATTTACATTGAAAGTATGAGCTGGTGAAGGGAATCATGAAAGCTTCAGTTTTTGTTTTGGTTGTGAAACATTCCAGATTAATTTTTTCGGAAGTATTACACATTCGTATTTGTGTCCTGTCGTCATAAGCTACTTAGAAGGTTGTTTGCCTTCATAGAAAAGCAATTCCAAATGAGAACAATAGATTTGTTAGATTTGGATGGATTGCCATGAAATTGGGTAGATTCATGTGCCTTTCAGGATAAATTGTAAAAACTTTGGGGATTTTCTGACTTTTCATCCAGAACCGTCATCATACCTGGAAAACTAAAGACACTGTCATCAGCTTCAGCCTTACTTGTTTGTTCATAACTAATTTGCAAATGTCAGCATGCTAACACGCTAAACTAAGGTGGTGAACAAGGTACCTGCTAAACATCAGCATGTTATTCTTCTCCTTGTGAGCACATACATCATGAGCATGCTGATGTTAGCTTTTAGCTCAAAAAGAGTCACTAGCATAGCAACTGTTCGTCTTGTTGTGTAACATTAAATTTAAACTTTTCTAAATAGGTAATTTTCACACAAAAAAAAATACATTTGACCTATTTATACCTGTACTTTGTTAGCATGCTAACATGCAGTAGCATATTAGTATTATTACGTGTAAAGTCATCATTGTGAGCTTGTTAGCATTGTCATTGGGAGCATGTTAGCATGCTAACCATAGCATTTCACTCAAAGCACTAGTAAAGTACAGTCTCACAAAGCCGCTAGTGTGGCTTTTTGTCAATAGTTTAAGTTTGTTTGTCTGTTAAGTTTTCTTATCAGTAGCGGATCTGATGCTAATTGTGCAGTTGGTATTGTAAGAAAGAGATTTATTTTTGTACATTACATACCTTATTTTACAAATGTTTATTGGATGATAAGCATGATTAAATCAATGGTAATACATACTTTAATGTTTATATTTCCTTAATTTTTGTGTGTAGATATGGAACTACTAACTGTGTTAGCAGGTTGGCAAAGTGACACGCTGCTAGTAAGACAGTGAAGTCATGTGTTATGTTTGTTGTTATGTCAGAGTTCTGTTGTCGAGCTGTTGGCAGTTACAGTATTAGTGGACCTCGTTGGAAGAAGCACTTCCTCTGCTTTTACTTAGCCAATGTCCCAAAAGTTGTAACATGGTAACTAGTTCAGACTGAAGAGTAACAGTATTCTTAAAGGCTGCAGGGTGTTTTCATTGACTTGATTTTCATGTCCGCAGTCCAAAACCCAAATTTATAATGACATAAAACATTAAAAAACCAAATCCTCACATATGAGAAGCTGGAACCAGTGAATGTTTGGCTTTTGCGAAATGACTTCATTATCTCTATTGTTGTCAATTCATTTTCTGTTGATGGAGTACTTGAGTAATTCAGTTTCAGCTTGTTTCAGACCAGTATTACTGATTGTACTGATACAGGGTAGTATTACTAGTATTACTTTTAGTTTTAGTTTAGAGAAGCAAAACATGCATTTATTTCATGTGTAACATGTACATCTAAAGCTACTTGATGTCTGCTTCAGAAATACACAGTCAAATCCCCTCTTTGCTTCCTGCAGGAGTGAAGTTGGACCCCAGTAAAGCCTGGTGCCCGGTGCTTGAATGCCAGGCGGTGTGCAGTTTGCAGCTGAGTACTGAGGGCCAGCCCACCGCTGTGCCCTGCCCGACCTGTCACGCCGTCTTCTGCTCTGGGTGCAGAGGGCCCTGGCAGGACGGCCATACCTGCCCTGAGCTCCAGCCCATGATGTCGCCCTCTCATGAAAGCAGGTCAGTCAGCCAGCCATTTGGTCAGCCGCCCACTGCCTGCAGCCACAGAGTCTGAGCTGCACTTTGAAAACGATACTGTGCTGAAAGCAGGATGAGTATGTTAGTTCAGGACACTGAGGAGGCTACAAAGAAACACTTGTTACTGCTGCAAACAGACTGAATCATGATTGCATTATTGGGGTTTTATCAACTACTATTCATTCTTTTTTTCTATAGATATTGTATCACCTTTAACTCAGGGTTCAGGTGTTAAGGTTTTTTTTTACATGAAAACAAATTCTACCCTCCAGAAGTCCATTTTTACTGGCCCCTATACAAATAGTTTTTTTTATTAGTGGTTATCCAATAATGACAAAGACTCAATTTGATTTTTATTTACAATGTACACATCATGGACAGTGTCATAGATGAGTTCAAGTTCATGAAAGTAGAGGCTATTATTTAAAAAAAATATATATATCAAATCTAATTGCAATAATTACCTTGCCTGGAGCGACAGTGGTTTCTATCTGTAATTTGTTTGACCCATGCATTTAAAAAAAAAAATTATTGGAACTTTTACTCTCCCAATGTGGAGTTTTACTTGCCCCGGGCCATCGGGCAACCCTTATTGTTGAATCCTGTATCTGTTCGTAGACTATCAATTCCATTATTTTATTTTACGAGGAAAATCCCATCCTTCTATGTAATATAAAAAGGCCTGAGAGTTATTGTGGCAGGATATTTACATTGAATAGATTATGGTGCCTTGTAGTTCCTCATTTCCCAGTAAAGGCCCTGAGCTGAATATACAATAAACATTATTTCAGGATTAATAGCTTAGTATTCCTCAGCAGTGCCCTCTGTGTAGTCACTGCTGCTTTGAGCTGTGGCTCTGCGTGACTGACTGATGTCATTGGGGAGTCACTGACTTATATTGGAATTCTATTGTCTCTGTGCCAAAGGGAGGAGAAGGGTGGGCACCGAGCCACGTAGTTGAATGTACAGGAGCCTGTGCACTGCAGTGAAGCAGCGGTGTCTGCAGTGGTGCTGTGGAGGATGGATCAGGCATGAAGAAAATAAAAGGAGATCAAGTTTAACTTTGAACTCGAGAGCATGATATAGTATATCATCAAAACACAGTGTTATTGTACCAGGGCCATAGCCAGGATTTGAGAAATACTGCGACAAGGAGTCTCATCGGCAGCTATTTCGATAATCGATTAATCGGTTTGAGTACATTTTTAATGAAAAAAGAAAGAACTCTCTGATTCCAGCTTCTTAAATGTGAATATTTTCTAGTTGCTTCTCTCCTCTGTGACAATAGAAAGAATATCTTTGAGTTGTGGACAAAACAAGACCTTTGAGCACGTCATCTTGGACTTTGGGAAACACTGATCCACATTTTTTTAGACCAAACAACTGATCAATTTATTAAGAAAATAATCAACGGCTTAATCGACTGTGAAAACAATTGTTAGTTGCAGCCCTAATTGCATATATTGTATCTACTTACATAACTATCTAATTCACTGGTTTTCAAACTGTAGTACATTCTAATTGTTTGTTTCGAAGCTCTCTCTACACTAGCCTGACAATCATACTGAAATGCCATTTTAGTTTTCATTTGATTATTCCAGGGATTGTTAATTTTTCTGAATCCATATCGGTCCACTTACTTTTTTCTCTCCAGTCAACACAGAAGAGGTAGGCTAGGATTTTTCACATTTATCAGTGAACTATGGTGATTTACATTTTTTTTTTAAATTATTTCTCATCACGCACACAATTTTTCTGGTACTATTTTTTACTGACGCTGGCACTGGAAAATGACATTACCATTCTTAATACAGAGCACTCACTGACTTGACTTGACACCAGAGCTCTCTGACTGAAGACACTATCCATAATGTGAAAGGAGTCGCTGCCTGTGGTGCAAAAACCACAGAGAATTATCACCTGACTGCAGTTTCCTTTGGTTTTATGGCCCACATCTTTTTTGTTTTAAATCTCGCTGCTCTCAACATGTTTTCCAGCCATAACAGGCAGACAAAGTTGACATTGTAGCAGGGATGCACCACCCTCAGGAAGTGGAGACCAAATCAGAACTAAAAGAAGACTTATTATTCCGACATTCGTCAAATGGCCAAACATTTTAAAATGAATGCCAATGTGCTATCCAGTTAGCCGTAACAACTTTAAAAGATGTTAGTATCTCAACGTTGTGTTCACAGCTTGTTGTCCTGCTTGGTGGCCAAACAAAAATAAATTCAGGTGTAAAGATAATGAGTCTAAAACATGTCAGAATCAGCCTTGTGCAATTTGTTGTAAAGCCTTGTGTCGTTGAAACCTTCACACGTGACTTTGGGGTTTTCAGTGGCCCTGTATTGTACTTCCCTCATACTTCCCTCATAGCTTTGAATCCCAAAATAATTAACCCAGCTCTAAGTGAGCACTGACCCTAAACTCAGCTGCTAAATGAAGAATTCACACTCAGCCTGGAGACTCTTGAGGCCTTAATGGCTTCATCATACTCCAATGTGCCCTGCTAACTGCATGTCTCTCCTGTGTCTTTCTCCGGATACACAGGGCCCGCTCTAACAGCGACTCTGATATGCCCATCAAGCAGTGTCCCATGTGTGGTATCTACATCGAAAGGAACCAGGGCTGTGCACAGATGTTGTGTAAGAGCTGCAAACACACCTTCTGCTGGTACTGTCTGCAGAATCTGGATGTGAGTATCCCCTGCTACCTGACTCACACATGTGATGCATGGTTTTTAACACAATACTGCCTAGCCATCTGGGTTTTATAGCCAAGTTCTGCCTCACTATCTTTTCTGTTTCTGTGTGAATGTCCTTGCTGTATAGTAGATTTCTTGTCTTAACATGTGTGTTTTGTAATTGCAGGGTGATATCTTCCTGAGGCATTATGATAAGGGGCCTTGCAGAAACAAGCTGGGACACTCCAGGGCCTCGGTTATGTGGAACAGAACGCAGGTGAGGTCACTCAGCAGACAGTATTCATTTATGGGTATTGTCTGAATGCATTAGCCTGCAGAGCCAATCGTCTGTGAGTGGTCAGTTATTCTGTGCATGGGTTTGATTTTAATAAAACTGTGCCATCACACTACCAGAATTGGACGTTATAGATTTTGGACTCCATCCCAGCTGCACTGTCAATCAGTCACTGTTGGAATACTCTCCAGTGAGGACATTACAGGAACCTATGCAGAGCAGTAAAGCTTCCATTCTGGCTCGTTTCTTGCACACTTTAATGAAAATTTAAACAAAAGCTGAAAACAGTGCATAACTCAACTCTCAACTTTCCTTTCAAAGACCCATAAAGTCTGCGTTAGCTTGTTGTAAGTGGTTTGCTTTTCCCTAGTGTGCCCGAATAGTCCTTTATCAGACATTAAGCTGAACTAATCCCAGCGCTAATCTCAAATTCTTGCCCTTTAATGACGTTTTAAGAAAACGATTGCCTGCCAAACCTACTTTCTTTCCACTTGCCCTGCTCTGATGCCATTATCACATGATTAGTATCAAGTTTGCAGTCAACTTCCTGATTGCGTCTCGGTGTGTCTGCATTGCTAAGTATCTGGAGAGTTGAAGAACAACAACACAGTTGTTCCTTGCAAAACAAGTCATGACAAAGTTGGTTACACCCTTGCCTAACTGGTCCTTTAGGTTTTACAATCTGCTTGCCACAAATTCATCTGTCAATGTAGCTCTTTCTGAGCTGTGTGCAAACAGTGCAGAGGTGACAGTACTTTTTTTTAATTTAGATTCGAAATAATGTGATATATGATTATGCTGACTACGTGTATACACAACATGGCTAAAAGTATGTGGACACCCGAACCCTGGCTATTAATATGCTGCTATAACAGCACACTCTCAGCCACAGCTTTATGAGGTCAGACACTGATGTTGGGTGATAATGCCTGCCTCGCAGACACCATTCCAGCAAGTCAAGTTCTTCCATACCTAACTTTGAAAACATGTTGAAGGGAAAGGGCCAAACACAAACTGCTGCTACAAATTTCCTTTAATTGGAGCAAAGATATATATAACTAAAGATAGCGCATTTCAAGCGGCGCCAATGGTATTAAATGGTACACACTTCCTGTTTCCCACAAGGGCATGGCCCTATTTGAAAGTGTTCTGAACGTTGTGTGGATGGATGAAAAGTACATCCGCCATCCATCCAGATCGACCCTTTTTTGACTGACAAAGATGGCGGATAGCGTAAACAACAACTGCTAAAGTGAGTTGTTCAAAACCTTTCTTTTTAGTAAACTCTGGGTACACAACCAATGTTGTCAATGCTTCCGTTAAGGTGTAGAGCCCCTGGTGATACTTGGAGCAAAGTTTCATGTTGTGTCGAGCCTTCTTAGTGTTTTAAAAATAGCTATTTTGAGGCTAGCATAAAAGTGCCCCTAGCACTCCCATTCAAAAGGCCATTTGACCGAAAACGAGAATACGGTCAATCTTAAAAGTGCCGTTTCTGTCCTAAATATGCTTTTAAATGAAAGTTTGACTCGGGTACATTCACAAAAAGACCCTAGGTTGCATTTTGGCGAGAGTTACGCTTTAAGTTAATTTGACTCTTTTAGCGGCTGGCTCTCTGCCTCGTAGCATTACTACTCCACCAGTCTATATCCAAGACGTTCCGCTTCTGGGATTGCTGTGGTGCTGTGCTTCTTTTCGGCCGGAAGTCCGTTACCTTCTGCTTTCTTTGTGTTGTAATTTGAACTACGGTGGATTTGTGAGGACTATGGTTAACTGCTCCTCAGATCTCTGCAGGGTAAATCCAGACAGCTAGCTAACTATCTGAGTTCTCTGTTAAACGTACACATGTTCCACCAAAACAAGTTCCTTCCTGAGGCTATTTTGCAGAGCCACCGTTACGCCATCCGGTGCTTAAGGTTTAAAGAAATGCCAATAAACCAGAGCACGTTTTTCTTCCATCCCGGAATGCTGTGTGGACTAGCAAGACCCTCCTCCGCAGCGCTGTGGAGGAGGGTCTGACAGTGCGAGACTACTACTCCACTGCTCATTTGTCCATTACTGCAAAATCTCACATTCGCGATTTTACGGAAGTCTGCATGGCAACGGTACACATAAAAATGGCTGCCGCTCTGACCATTCTGCTATGTTGATTTGAATGGAAATGGCCTTTCTACTCATTTTATTTCTATGATTGGAACCTTTTAAATAAAAACAGCTGACTGCAGCTGGAAACAAGGTGGATGGGACAGTGACACTGAACCAAAACTGTAAAGGTGGTGGCCATAAAAATCAAAACATTGGGCTGAAAGATGCTAAAAATGCTCCGTGGAGGTGAAGGGAGCTGTAGAGCTAGGTGATAATTCTTCACTTTCACCCCTTTCACATTCAACATAATCATTTGAATAATTTCATCCAGTGTTGATATAAACTATTGAGTAGAGCAGCTGTAAGGATGTTGCTGTGTTGTTGTTCTTCAGGTGGTGGGTATCCTGGTGGGGGTCAGCATCATCGTGCTGGTGACGTCTCCGCTCCTCCTGCTGGCCTCGCCCTGCATCCTGTGCTGCGTCTGCAAGCCCTGCAGCGGGAAGAAGAAGAAGAAGAAAAAGAAAAAGAAGAAGGAGCTCGGCCAGCCAGACTCCTCCGCATCATAGCAGCTCCCCTTCTCATCAGCCCAGCCCAGGATCACTCCACCACTCTCATGAAGCCCAAGGAAACCAAGAGAGTGCAAGTGCTGCATGGTGGAAAACAATAAAGTTGGATTAAAAAATGGAGCACTTTTTCATGACTCGACAGACTGGAAGCCCTTTTGTTGGTTCAGTAATATCGTCTCGATCAACAAGTGCAGACTTGCATCTCAAAAATCACTCTTCAAATTACAAGAGTATGTACTTTATATGGTGGAGGTGTAAATATGAGGAGAATGAATGTAACTCACCTAGTGACGGTGGCAGTGCCTGGCTTTTGTTATCTCTCTCTCTCTCTCTCTCTCACACACACATACACACACACACACGTAGTTCAAAGTGCAACGCCACCCTCATGTGCCAAACGTCATGATGCCAAACCAGAGGTGTTAGGTGCTCAAGTGCCTCACTCTACAGTGCCTGGTGCTTGGATGTATTTGTTTTGCCTTCCATACTGTCTTTATCTTATGCAAAAACTTTAGCATTATGAAAATGGACAACCATTAGGATTACACAGGGTTATAAAGCCCTAAACGATGCAAAACATTCTTTCATAATGGGAGAAGGCAAACGGCGTCATGTGTGCACTCTATATTCTGCCATGATAGGGCTTCAATGGTGCACAGAGAACTTTTCTTCTGCAAATATTTGTTGTTTCCACCTGGCATATGTTCCAGACCAAAGGCTCGAAAGGATAATGTGTACTTTTCTAAAGTGTGTTAATGTGTATTTATGGGTTATGTGTGTATGATATCCTGTTATCATTTCTACAGTTCTGTTGATGTTTCTGCATCAGATATTTTATAAAAGCACCATTGTAATTGAAATAAACATACTGTATTGAACATGCATCAGATGGTATTGTTTGCAAGTGACTTATGACCCTCATTGCATCATGAGATAGTGATTTATCATTTTATGGCTCATTACTTCACTTTTGTCTGCACAAAGGCCATGAGAGGAGAGTGCACGGAAGTTGATATAGCAGTAGTGAAAATATATTGTTGGCCTCACTGTGGAGAATGTAGAGATAAAGATCTTGCTTTATCTCTTGGGGCGCCCACATGGTTGAGCGTGAGCCCCATGTACAGAGGCTCAGTCCTTACCACAGCGGCCGTGGGTTCCATTCCGACCTGCGGCCCTTTGCTGCATGTCATTCCCCCTCTCTTTCCTTTCCTGTCTTAACCTGTCCTGTCAAAAAAAGGCCTAAAATGCCCAAAAAATAGTCTTGGAAAAAAAGATGGAAAAGTCTTAAGCCTTAAGCCAACAAACGGAGTTGGAGCAGACCTCAAGTCTAATGGAAGTCTGCTCCAGATACATGTGGTGCATAAAAACAGAATGCTGTAAGTTTATTGTTTACTTTAACACTGACTTGTGAATACTTTTTATACATTTTAAGTATCATAAATTATGACAGTATGACTAAAGCAGGCTACACCTTAGAGGTATGTATGTACAGTATGAGTTACAACTACAGGATGTAGCCCACAGCAGGGTTGGGTCAGATTACTTTGAAATGTAATCCATTACTGACTACAAATTACATAGCAATTTTTGTAATCAGTAACGTAATCAGTTGGATTACCCAAAACATGTAACCTGATTACTTTAGGATTACTCTTAGATCATTTCAATAAATATGCCACAGAATTGGTCAGTGAATTCTCATTTTATTTTTGAAATATTGTTGCTCTCATTAAAGCATTCCTGTGTGAACTAACTAAAAAAAATTTAAAAAGTTGCATTGTTTGCATGATAAAATGTAATCTGGTAATCCTCAACAATGTAACTGTAATCTGATTACACATTTTTTTTATTGTAATCCGGGTTGATTATAGTTACTGGATTTTTGTAATCTGATTACGTAATCCAGATTACATGTAATCCATTACTACCCAACCCTGGCCCACAGGCATATTGAAGTGTCAAATGGAATTTCAAGGTTGTTTTGCAAATGAATTGCAAATATAATGAAATCATGATCTAAAACACGTTTTCATTTACAGTACACAGAGGTAGAGAAAAAACAAGAGTAATTCATTCCATACTTTTATTACAAAATTCCATTAAAAAAAGTATTGGAAATACAATACAATACAACAATTTTTGCTTTATTTTGATGTGCGTGTGTGTGTGTGTGTGTGTGGGCGTGCGTGCGTGCATAAATGTAATACACATTATGTTCTGTACATAAATATACATGTAACTGCAATGTGGCCATATTTGAGACTCGGGTTTAAAGAGTGATATAGCGACGCCTTGTGGTTAAGCAGGGAACTGCATCCTGTGCTTTGGAGGAAGGACGTCGTAGACAAACTTGCGGGCTGCTTGCAGGAACTGTAGAAGTTTTAATCCAGAAATGGCAACACAGGAGGAATTCTTCTCGGGTAAATCTTGGTATTTCTGTTTGCAATGTCTGCTGTGTTTCTCTCTGTGTGTATGTTGTGGACATAAAGTGTCCGTAATGCACTGCAGCGACTCGTGAACAATGGGGGGGCCTTGCAATGCAAAAGTACAGTCCACGTGATTTAGAGTTCGCCCAGAAACATGCCTGTCTGTGGAGCAGATGCCCCTGTGTTACTCCGTCTGTGACAGTGCAGTAGACCGTGGTTCCCAACGTTTTTTGGTCTGAGCTGACGTAACAGTTACCCCTACAGGGGCACGTCAGGTGAACTCACAAATCCCCTTCATCGATTCCCAATGTAGGTTCCAAATGTATAACAGTATTCATTATATAAAAGTGGATATTGTTCATTTACACAAGTATTATAGTGTAGGCAATACTTGAGTGAAGCTGAATGTATCAACCATTTATCCAGTATAGGCTACTTTTAGATAATTATTTGAACAGTTAAAGGTACACTGTGTAGTGTTTTAAGTATTGTATTAGCTAAAATCAATGTCTTCATTCATATATATGTCCTCATTGGTGTAAAATGACCTCTGCCAATGACCTGACTTATCCTTAAGAATTTCTTATCTGTATTTACATTGGACGGGCAAGTCCAAGGAGGCTTCCACTGCCCGATGTGAGTCGAGTGCAGATGTGAGTTGCGCATGCTCAGATTTAAACGGTTTACGGCATAACAGTTAACGTGTCATACTGAAATTTGTGAAATCCATAAAATAATGAAATTTTCTCATTACAAACAATAACAGAAGATGGACATCATTTAAAAAATATTTTAGCTATCTATGATTGTTTGCTAACGTTAGCTCAAAACGCCATTCAAGTGACAGCCTTTTTTTTATGTTTGATTGCTAACTTGTAGCCAGCAGTGAACGAACTTCATTATGTAGGTCAATTTTTATTGTATTGACATTACAGAAGTCTCTCGTTAGCAGGTTCTTGTTGGCTACTTGCTGCAAAGTGACGCATGCGCAACTCACATCTGCACTCGACTCACATCGGGCAATGACTGAGCTAGGCTTCCATGTCGTTCCGCCATTTTGAAAAACTATAATCACTGAGAGGGACATGGAGCACTAGCCTACCTGTCTAGCTAATCCACAACGCGTGTTCGTTCAGAGCCAGCGTCACGTGACTGAAACCAGCTGAAACGGAGAAGGAGATCAGTGAGAGGCGCTTGTCACTGTCCTTTAGTTCATAATGGAGGATCATACTTATGCCGAGCCACAGGAGAAGGAATCCTCGTCGCCAAAAAAGCGAAAATTGGAAGACATGTTGTTATAGCTTCTTGGTACATAACTGCTACCGTAGTTGCAACACGCATTTAAAAAAAGCAAGGCGCTAGAGAGCACTATTTGAATGCAAAATACAATTTCACCACTAGATGGGAGAAATTCCTACACAGTGTACCTTTTTAACTCATTAGTTTTAGCTATTTATTCGTAACATGTATTTTAAGCTAACGTTACCTGTTTTAAGATTTCTGTTATTGCTTGCTAACTACGTTTCACACACTCTTACACATAACTGCAACACATTATGTGTTTAGGTGTTACAGTTGACTTAATGTTAGTATGTATGTGTATATATTCTTTTAATCAAATCATAATTGATATTTTTTCAAATTAGTTGGGTTACTCACTCCACAATCTTTCCACGTACCCTCTGGCAACTGCAGTAGGTGATGAATTGGTATACGTTTTTTAGGCTACCCTTTCAAATGTCCTACAATCTTAAATGTGTGAAAGATACTTTTTAATGCACATACAGTATAGTATCATCATGTGCTCTTATCCAAATCACTTTCATTGCTATGTATTCACTATGTCACATAACAAAAGGAGATTAATGTGTGTTTGTTTCATTGAATTGAACAACATTTATGGTGCACAGGCATTCCGAAGATCCCATACTTACAGAGTGCTGGACCTGGAGATGTCATGTGCTTCAAACACTACAATGCAGAAGAGGTAGGGGTTTATATGGTGGCCCTGAAGTGCAAACTACGGCAGCAAATCCCACAACGCGAAAGCAAATCCCACAACGCGACAGCATTTCGCCACAACACCACAGCATTGGTAAGACTGAAACGGAAAGGGTAGGTACATATTGGACACTTATCCTCGTCCTGATTGGTTGCACTGTCTGTAATTTACAAATGGGTCCGTGTACGTTTTGAAAGTTTGTTTTTTCAATTGAACCAGGAAACGATCAAACAGAAATAGCATGTTTTTTTTCGATTTTCGTTTCAATTCAAAAAACGAATAAATGAAATTCCGTCTTACTAATGCTGTCGTGTTGTGGGATTTGCTGCATTGGTTTGTATTAGGGACACCGTCGTTTTACACACACAGACACACACACACACACACACACACACACACACACACACACACACACAAGTCCATTATGATACATACTGCATACCTGTGTTTGTCTGTGCAGGTGCTGATGGGGAGGAAGATGGAGGACTGGCTGAGGTTTTCAGTCTGCTACTGGCACTCCTTCTGTGGCACTGGTAGGCTACTGTAACTACCCAACACTGATATTAGTCATCATCAGTCATCAGACAGTCTGTGTGTGGAGGCTTGGTGGTGACTAATATGAGGTCCAAGCATTACCTAATGAATAGGCTCTTGTAAACACACATGAACACTGTCGTTTGAAGGTTTTTATTCCAAAATGTGACCGTAATTGACCGATCTGGCCCTAAAAAGGCCAGACTTAATCTGACTCCAATTGGTCACTTTACTCTGAATGGTGTTCGTTTACTGTCGAACACCAGTTTACAGTCCAGATCTTCTGGCTCCAGCCGGCTCCAGCCAGATTCTGTAACACACTGTATGAAAAATGACCTTGACTTTTCCCACTCAGCTCAACAGAGACAAGTCACTATTGTTGGATTTGAACACCTGTGTGTTTTAATCTCCTGCAAACTTTAAGGAGTTTTCATGAGAGCCAGGTCATTTCCATACTTTGTGTCACAAATCCCGCGCTTGCAAAACATTGACCATTGTTGCCTTGTTCCCTCCCCCGATCAGAGAAGATCTATCTCACACTCCTTTTATAATGTCTAATCAATGTAAAACTAAATGGCCTCTCATAACCCAGGGTGCATAAAAAGGCAACAATGGTCAACACCATAAACTCTAAAACCTCTTCTTAACTCTTTTCATAAAATATATTCTATAGTTTCTACATCTTTTTAGATTTGTATACAAAAAAAAAGCCATTTTTAATTAAGGGCCAAGAGTCTGTCTTCGAATTGTTATCTTTTTTAGGAGCTGATCCTTTTGGGTCTCCGACCCTCCACCGGCCCTGGAATGAAGGAGCTCCTGTGGAATCAGCCAAGAAGCGACTCCGGGCTGCTTTTGAGTTTTTCACCAAGCTTGGTGTGAGGGAAATCGCCTCAATTTTACACCGAAGGTCATAGTTACACACAGCTGATTAAATGTTATACCGTGTGTTTCCTTTGTGACTTCTGCTTCTTTTCACAGGTGAAATACTACACATTTCATGACAGGTAATCAACCATTTCATTCTTTTTTTTTGATTTTCAAGCATAGAAATAGAATCAGTATAACTGACATTGAAGTGTTTGCTGTGGTCACTTGACTAGTACAAAGTACTGGTCAAGTGACCACAGCAAACACTTCAAGTGACCACAGTTGATTCATGTTAGCTAGCTTGTTAATTCTGCCATGCTTTAATGCTACACTGGTTAAAAAAATGAGCTGAACAAAGTGACCTCATCTGGCGATAGCAACGTGCATTCCTACGCTGACAAGAGTGTGTGGATGAAGCGTTAAGTTGTTATATTTTACTCATTTACTCTGGCTCTCCATACCTATTACCGCAATACCTCACCACAGTGAGTCCATGACGTTCTGCAAGTCGGTTTCTATGAAAGTAAGCCTGCTACACCGGTTACAGTTCTTTGCAATGGCAACGGTACACATAAAAATTATTTGAATGGTGTTGTCTGTTCTACTCATTCTATTTCTATGGTTTCAACATCATCATTCTTTATTCTATTTATCTGAGCTTGCATAATCAAACTACCTGTACTATACGTGTAGGTGAATAATGGTTTAAATAGATTATTAGATTATATAACTCAGATCTGCAAAGATAAAGTGATTATTTCTCAACTATTAAATAATCACCAATGGGTGTGATAATCGATAATCTGTTTAAGTCATTTTTTTAAGAGAAAAAAGTCCAAATTCAATTATTCCATCTTTCTTAACTGAATATTTTCTAGTTTCTTCACTCCTCTGTGACAGTAAACTGAAGATCTTTGAGTTGTGGACAAAACAAGAAATTTGAGGATATCATCTTGGACTGTGGGAAACACTGATCCACATTTTTCACCATTCTCTGGCATTTTATAGACCAAACAACTAATCCATCAATCGAGAAAATAATCGACAGATTAATCAACACTGAAAATAATTGTTAGTTGTTAGTTTAATCTATCTAGTTCCAGCAAGATGATGTGTATTACAGTTTTCTGAACATTGTCCGTCCTCTGTTTTCTACAGGGATATGGCTCCTGAGGGCTCCACTCTGGAGGAGTCCAACAGGAATCTGAATGAAATAACAGACCTGGCTCTCCAGCTGCAGAACCAGACTGGAATCAAGGTGCTGTGGGTCACCTGCAATCTCTTCGCCCACCCAAGGTCAGTGTTTAATTCAGAAAAGATGACAGTCGAATGCTGGGGATTAGCAAGGAAAGAGGTTCTTGCTCATTTAGCCTGTAAAAACATCATGATATATTTGATTCATGTGACAGGTACATGAATGGTGCAGCCACCAACCCTGACTGTCATGTTCTGGCCTACGCTGGCGCTCAGGTTAAGCAGGGGCTTGATACTGCCAAGAAGCTGGGTGCAGAAAATTTTGGTATGAGTGATGGATGGATGGTGCCTAAAATATCGATACGCTTCTCCAATGCAGCAATGTTGCTACATCATTTTATATTTGTCTCTACAGTGTTTTGGGGAGGAAGGGAAGGTTTCCTTTCCTTCCTCAATACTGATGTTTCTGCTGAACTGAAGCACATGGCCAGCTTCTTCAAAATGGCTGTCAGTAAGTGTGCACGTGAATACATAGATATATATACGTAGATACCGCCTCCGGCTTTTGAGATGCGTCTTGCTGCAAACCGCTTGAAAATCAGTTGATAATTCATATATATATATATACAGGTGCTGGTCATATAATTAGAATATCATGAAAAAAGTTGATTTATTTCAGTAATTCCATTCAAAAAGTGAAACTTGTATAATGTATACATTCATTCCACACAGACTGATATATTCCAAGTGTTTATTTCTTTTAATGTTGATGATTATAACTGACAACTAATGAAAACCCCAAATTCAGTATCTCAGAAAATTAGAATATTGTGACAAGGTTGAATATTGAAGACACCTGGTGCCACACTCTAATCAGCTAATTAACTCAAAAACACCTGCAAAGGCCTTTAAATGGTCTCTCAGTCTAGTTCTGTAGGCTACACAATCATGGGGAAGACTGCTGACTGGACAGCTGTCCAAAAGACGACCATTGACACCTCGCACAAGGAGGGCAAGACACAAAAGGTCATTGCTAAAGAGGCTGGCTGTTCACAGAGCTCTGTGTCCAAGCACATTAATAGAGAGGGGAAGGGAAGGAAAAGATGTGGTAGAAAAAAGTGTACAAAGCAATAGGGATAACCGCACCCTGGAGAGGATTGTGAAACAAAACCCATTCAAAAATGTGGGGGAGATTCACAAAGAGTGGACTGCAGCTGGAGTCAGTGCTTCAAGAACCACCACGCACAGACGTATGCAAGACATGGGTTTCAGCTGTCGCATTCCTTGTGTCAAGCCACTCCTGAACAAGACACAGCGTCAGAAGCGTCTCGCCTGGGCTAAAGACAAAAAGGACTGGACTGCTGCTGAGTGGTCCAAAGTTATGTTCTCTGATGAAAGTACATTTAGCATTTCCTTTGGAAATCAAGGTCCCAGAGTCTGGAGGAAGAGAGGAGAGGCACAGAATCCACGTTGCTTGAAGTCCAGTTTCCACAGTCAGTGATGGTTTGGGGTGCCATGTCATCTGCTGGTGTTGGTCCACTGTGTTTTCTGAGGTCCAGGGTCAACGGAGCCGTCTACCAGGAAGTTTTAGAGCACTTCATGCTTCCTGCTGCTGACCAACTTTATGGAGATGCAGATTTCATTTTCCAACAGGACTTGGCACCTGCACACAGTGCCAAAGCTACCAGTACCTGGTTTAAGGACCATGGTATCCCTGTTCTTAATGGGCCAGCAAACTTGCCTGACCTTAACCCTATAGAAAATCTATGGGGGTATTGTGAAGAGGAAGATGCGATGCGCCAGACCCAACAATGCAGAAGAGATGAAGGCCACTATCAGAGCAACCTGGGCTCTCATAACACCTGAGCAGTGCCACAGACTGATCGACTCCATGCCACGCAGCATTGCTGCAGTAATTCAGGCAAAAGGAGCCCCAACTAAGTATTGAGTGCTGTACATGCTCATACTTTTCATGTTCATACTTTTCAGTTGGCCAACATTTCTAAAAATCCTTTTTTGTATTGGTCTTAAGTAATATTCTAATTTTCTGAGATACTGAATTTGGGATTTTCATTAGTTGTCAGTTCTAATCATCACAATTAAAAGAAATGAACATTTGAAATATATCACTCTGTGTGTGATGAATGAATATAATATACAAATTTCACTTTTTGAATGGAATTACTGAAATGAATCAACTTTTTCATGATATTCTAATTATATGACCAGCATATGTGTGTGTGTATATATAGGGCTGGGTACCGAATTCAATACTTTTTAGGCACTGACCGAATTGCCTCTAAAGTATCGAGTATCGAAAAATGCCTCATCATTCAATACCCAATTTCAATACCTAAGGAGTAAATCTCATTAGCGTCAGTGAGCCAATCAGCATGCAGCATGCTTCTAACAAGATCTAATGTTTGTGATTGGCTGTCTAATGTTACACGTCGTAGAGGCACGCAGGAAAAACTCTACGTTACAGAGACTGGGCTCTCACGTAGTAGGAGCTGAAACATAAATAAAAGGATTTCTGCCATAACTTTGTAATTTCTTTTATAGAATTGGCATCGAAAAAAGTATCGTTTAGGAATCCGTATCGAAGTTACGTTATTGGTATCGGTACCGGTATTGAAAATTGTTGAACGGTATCTATGACATGAATATGGGTTTAATTCCATATCGGAGTTTTGGTCAGGATGTGGCACACTTTCAATTTCATGTCTGTATTTGTCACCAGAGTACAAAGAGAAGATTGGGTTGAAGTGCCAGTTTCTTATTGAACCTAAGCCTAAGGAGCCCTGCAAGCACCAGTATGACTATGGTAAGGTAAACCAACAATGCTTTGTAATCTCACAGTCTTAATGATGCATTTTATATGTCCCATGTGTTTCTTCTACAGATGCAATGAGTGTCATAGGATTCCTTAAGCATTATGGTCTGGAGAACGACTTTAAGTTGAACATCGAGCCCAACCACACCACCCTGGCAGGACACTCCTACGAACATGATGTTGTCATGGCTTCTGCGTGAGGCATTTTACTTACTGCTGTTACTGCATCGCGATTTTAACACATCCATCTTGAACACTGTGAGTATTACATTCTGTGTCATCTTTGCCTGCTGGTGGACAGCTTTGGCATGCTGGGTTCAGTTGACGCCAACACTGGTTCTCCAGACCTGGGCTGGGACACAGACCAGTTCCCCATGGACATCAGGAACACCACCTTGGTCATGAAGGTGAACTCATTTCTTTAACTTAAAATGAAACAGGAGTTTATTGCCAAATATGTTAGGTTTTGATGTTATGAGGGGACATTGCTCAAACACTGGAAGGATACAAATTAGCTTTAGCTGGCAATACTAATATACTTAGCAAAGGTTGATAAGACAAATGATTTGGTAAAAGTAGTGTTTTGGCCACATGGGGGCAGCGGAAAAAGCTCTGCAAGCAACATTATTATCACTGTATGAAGTTGATATGGTGAACGTGTTAGGCAAGGCAATGCTGCTTTATTTGCATAGCATATTTCAGGCAGCAAGGTAAAGGCTTTAAATAAATGAAAGAGCAATTAAAAATAATAATAATAATAGTGAGAATATAAAAACAGCTAAAAAAATAATAGGACAGGCATGAAATACAAGAATAAAAGTTGCAGTGTAAAAAATTAACAATTAATAAAAGGCAGCATCAAAACGATATGTGTTGCATAAAATCTGAACGCTGCTTCTCCATGTTTAGTTCTGACTCTGGGGACAGAAAGCAGACGACCTGAGAGACTTGTCTTTTGGCCCTAAAGCATTCAGTGCTTTATAAGCCAACAGTATTATTTTGAAATCAATTCTTTGACAGACAGGAAGCCAGTGTAAAGACCTCAGAACTGGAGTGATATGATCTACTTTCTTGGTCGTAGTGAGGACTGGAGCAGCAGCGTTCAGAATCAGCAGCAGCTGTCTGATGGATTTTTAAGGGAGACGTGTAAAGTCACCGTTACAGTAGTCAAGTCTACTGAAGATAAAAGCATGGTTAAGTTCAGCAAGTTAACAGACACTTCCTATTTACACAGACACAAAGCAATGTTAGCATTCCATTGGAGTCGTGTTTTTGTTCACATGGTAAATGTTAAGTATTTACTCTTCATTTGGCTCTGCTTTGGTCTCCACCAACTCCAGGAAAAATACAGTATGTGACTAGCTAATAACTTTGTCTTTCTGCTGTTTTGTGCTAACTGGTACAGCACAGTGGGTTTATCTGAGCCTTTTTGTCTTTGTAGCAGTGAACAGGGTTAATAAAGAAGTTGCTAGCTGGAAAACCAAAAAATAAAATCCGCAAAAGAGGCTAAAAAGCTTTGTAGAGCTGAAGGGAACTGCAGAATCTGTAATAATTCCTGGAGTGTTCATCACTAGGAGGGAGTCCTCTTCTAATACACATAGTCATTAGATTCATTGTTAATGTAAAAATATTAATTAGTGCAGCACTTTTCAGCACTACAATATTCTAAAGCATTCAACAAAATAGTAACAAAATAGACAATAAACCAAATAAACATATGTATAAATGACAACCCCATGAGCCCATCATACATGTCTCTCCCCAGCACAAAGCTTCCTAGGAGTCCTTCAGAAAGATCAGGTACTTTCCCCATTTACTAGTATAGACATTCAGTCTGGCAAACCGTTTATATGACAACGACGCCACCCTAGCCATCTCACAAGCCCACTCCTGAATTGCCGGCACCCCTTCATTCCTCCATCACCTTAAAATAATCTGTCTGGCTATCATTAACTAGCCTGGACCCAGCTTCTTATGTGCTTGATTAGTGCAGCTTTAATGTTCATATACATGTTTATTACACACTCTGCCCTATACAAGATAAGTATAGATGAGAACAATGATACAGGGACCTAGTGATTCTTTAGTGTCTAATTAATCTCCTCCAGACCATCGTTGAACAAGGTGGTCTGCAGCCAGGAGGCCTGAACTTTGATGCTAAGGTGCGCCGGGAGTCCACAGACCTGGAGGACCTGTTCATCTCTCACATCGGAGCCATGGACTCCTTCGCAAGAGGACTCAGAAATGCTGTTTGCATTATTGAGGACGGGCTCCTCGCTGGTATGGTGAAGGTATTTGTGCAGCTCACAGAAAATCCCTGTTTAAATAGACTTTAATTTCCAGGTACAGTATTATTAGGAGACCTCCGTCATTATGTTTGGTCTCTGACTTCTTATTATGTGTGATTCAAACAGGAGCGATACTCAAGCTACAGTCATGGCATTGGAAAGAAAGTGGAGGAAGGTTCTGCCTCCTTGGAGGAAATGGAGGTAAGACTGTTAGAGACTTGTTTACTTTTGCACAACCATCTCTGTTGTCTTATTTAATATCGTATATACCTTTGTTATTAGTATGGATTTAATAACATAGTATCGGTGATAATCAATCACTCAGTGAATTTGTATGAAATCATACAAGGTACAATTCCAGTGAAATGAAATCTCATCAGCTCCTTCAACTATATCAATATTGAGTCTGAATGTAATTTAGAAGGATGAAAAAGGATTGCTACTTAAAGGACAAATCTTTAGATACAGTATTAGGGGACCACTAAGGCCTATATAAAAGAGACTTCAGATACAGTATTAGGGGACCACTAAGGTCTATATAAAAGAGACTTCAGATACAGTATTAGGGGACCACTAAGGTCTATATAAAAGAGACTTCAGATACAGTATTAGGGGACCACTAAGGTCTATATAAAAGAGACTTCAGATACAGTATTAGGGGGACCACTAAGGCCTATATTAAAGAGACTTCAGATACAGTATTAGGGGACCACTAAGGCCTATATAAAAGAGACTTCAGATACAGTATTAGGGGGACCACTAAGGTCTATATAAAAGAGACTTCAGATACAGTATTAGGGGACCACTAAGGTCTATATAAAAGAGACTTCAGATACAGTATTAGGGGGACCACTAAGGTCTATATTAAAGAGACTTCAGATACAGTATTAGGGGACCACTAAGGCCTATATAAAAGAGACTTCAGATACAGTATTAGGGGACCACTAAGGTCTATATAAAAGAGACTTCAGATACAGTATTAGGGGGACCACTAAGGTCTATATAAAAGAGACTTCAGATACAGTATTGGGGACCACTAAGGTCTATATAAAAGAGACTTCAGATACAGTATTAGGGGACCACTAAGGTCTATATAAAAGAGACTTCAGATACAGTATTGGGGGACCACTAAGGCCTATATAAAAGAGACTTCAGATACAGTATTAGGGGACCACTAAGGCCTAAATAAAAGCATCAGAAAAGCAGCATGTCATAGGACCTTTAAACATATAAGGCTTTGTGTTTTGTTTCAGGCCTTCATCAAGCAGAACGGGGAGCCGGAAGTAACTTCAGGGAAGCAAGAAAAACATGAATGCATTTTTAATCACTACATATAATAGAAGCATCACTTTCATCACAACCTTTGACACAGATAGAAGCTGTCCTGCGTGGTGCAGTGGTGAAACACATCAGAGCGTCAAACAGAGTGTCAGAAAGGTAGAGAGCTGTATTCATCCCACTGGGATTGCAGTTGTTTCACTAACTAAAAAAGCACCCATAAAGATACTGCAAGCAAAAAGCTGAAATGTTAAAGTATCCTTGACAGACTAACTGACAGACTTATTCAACATAACATGTTGGGAATCGGTGTATCAGTATGTATTTGTAGTGCTATTGACATATCATTTAGTGTTTGATACACTGAGATGCTATATTCATATTAGCTGAGGACTACTGTTCACTGTGTAATAAAACACATTCAAAATGCAGTTAATACGCGTTCCTGTTTATCTTTCCCGAATCCAGTCGACACTAACTATTGAATAATTAAAAATGATAAATATCCAGACATCTTGTTGTACTTTATTGTAAGAGCTAACATTTCTTATTATTTACATTATAGTAGTATATAATAGTGTCTTAAACCTTACAATGTATAAGCTGTAACAGAAAAGAATAAAGAAAACATATAAAAAGAGAAACCACCGTGTATATACTGTATATAGTTATATTAAAAAAAAACAAGAAACTATTTTAAGTACCTTCACCCCAAAGAATATGTCCTTCCTGTATCTTTCCCATGTCTAATGATGTAACCCTCTGTTTTATTTAATGGTGGGTTTCATAACCTACCCATTTATCCCATGGCCTTTTATATTTAGATACATGGTTCATAATTCTGTAAATTATTCTCTCCCGTTCCCAAATTTGGTATGTTAATATTGTTAGAATAGGAGAAGGCAGAGTAGGTTTCAACAAGTTCTTACTCCTCGTCATACTGTGTGTTCTCTCACAGTAAGTCTGAGGATCCTCTGTGTGTAGCCTATCGGTCTCTGTCCAGAGTTAGTTTAGGTGGTGTTATGCCTTCAATGTTACATTTTGGTTTATCTGCTTATTCAATTCAAAATCTTTTAAATGAAGGTTATAGCTGATTGCTAGTAGGTTTTTAGTTCTGGGCAGAAAAAGAAGATGCTACATTCAGTTTGTATTTTTGGTAGGCTCTGATTAATAATCTTGTAGCCTATGTATCCTACTTACTAGGAAAAGTCTCTCCAGTAGGCTACTTGGAGTTGGTTAATATCCATATACAGTACATTTGACACAGCCTTTTCCAAACAAAAGCTATTGGAAAGAGCTCTCACTCTGCACATTTTTCAGGATATCATGGATGTCTCCAGCGTGTGACTCAGATGGATCATTGCACATGGCTGCTGGTTAAAGTCAGGATCCAGTACAAGGTTGTTGTCATTACATGTTCCCCTTACTAGGCTGGAAACAAAAGGTGACAGAGCTTTTGAAATAGGCCAGTTGCTCCTAGACTGTGGAGCGCTTTGCCTCTCGTTTTAGGAATTGCTGACTTTAAAAAGCAGCTAAAGACGCGTCTTTTTAATCAGGCGTTAGTTTAACATTATTGATTTTTTTGGCTATTTATTTATTTGGCCTGTGAAGCACTTTGTGACTCAGTCTATGATAAGTGCTAAATAAATAAACTTGACTTACGTATATATATACGTTATATATTAGCCATTAGCCAGATTTAGGCTACCATGTGGTTACACACACTTAATTCAGTGGGCACAAAATGCACACAAATAAGAAATTCTAAAATTGATTTTGGGATGTATACAGGCTATATGGTGTGATTTCTTTCTCGGTATTCACAACTTTAGTTGCCATAGTAACAGCTTTCCATCTCGAGATGGAGCATGAAAGATGATATTTAACCTAACAGGACTGGTCCAGACTTCCAGCGTACAGAGTGAGTTATCCTGTCAAACATGAATGATCTTTGTACGAGGTCCCTCTCTCGTTCAGCTTCTGTTTCTAAAAGAAATGAAACGCGCACCTTTCCACTGACATCACATATCAGACTACCGTCCTGCCAGCCGACTGTCCAATCAGCGGCCGAGGGGAGGTCCAGTGCCGGCGCGGCTGTCCAATCGGCGGATAGCGTGAGCTCTGCTCACCGTCACGTCTCTCCTGATTGGACGGTTGAACTGTGGAGGAGGCGGGACGTGAAACCACCGAATCCGAAGTAGTCCGTGTTTCTCATTATCATAAAATATTCAGCAGCATCCCTCCGACTGTCTGTGAGCTTAAATTATCATGTCACAAAGGTAATCTTTTGTTTGGGTTGGCTGTCTTGATTTTGGATTATCTGAGAAACTAAATGAAGAGTAATTATTAACGGCATGATCATTCTCTGCCAGCCTAAAGAAAACCGGTTTCTCAGTAGCGCATCCACCATCTAATTGATTTATTTTCCGCATACTTTTTTTAATACGTTTTTATTTGTTTTAATCCAAAGAGATGTGGACTTTCCTGGGAATAGCCAGCTTCACATACCTCTACAAAAAGTCCAACACAGTCTTTCAGAATTTCGCTCACAAAGAGCTTGTGATGGCCGCAGCCTTATTTCTTACAGTCGGGCTGCTGCTATCATATGTCAGGTATTTTAATTTCCAGAAGCTCAGAGTCTCTCGGGTATTACATTTGCCTCTGAGCCTCTTGTCTTCTTTACCTGTTATCAACAATTTAATCCCCCAAACGTCAGCACAGACGAGCGAGAAAGCAGAGACCAGCTGTAAAAAGGTAAGACAACTCATGTGGACACAACATGTTAGTCTAATCTTGGGAACACAGGAAGACAGATCAAATAATGAAGACTCAAGCATCATTTTTTTTTCATTTCATTGAACTTTTGTGACGTATATTTATGTTTTATGTTTGTAAACTTAATCTCTGAAAAAAAAGAGTCATGGCTACTTATTCTCAAGTTTTATTGAAGCATTTCTGAACTAAAAAAGTTTTAAATGTTCAAATGTATATTTGTAGCCTATATCTAAGGAATACACATTAAATCAAAGAACATAGCTGGTTATTGATGAAGTATAAAACTATTCAAATATTCCAATGTTTGCCTTTCAGTCCAGTTCAGTTTGGACTGTGTGTCATGAGACTCTTGGCTCTTTTGTTTCCAGAGTCGGAGAACAAGGAAAAGAGCAGACATGGAGTCCTCTGGCTCACAGAGCGCCTCAGCCAGTGGCCCCTCAGGGCCCCCCGAGCCAGATGTGGTGATAGTTGGCGCAGGGGTCCTGGGTTCGGCTATGGCGGCCGTCCTAGCCCAGGACGGGAGGAGGGTGACGGTGGTGGAGAGGGACCTGAAGGAGCCCGACAGGATAGTGGGAGAGCTGCTGCAGCCTGGAGGCTTCAGGGCCCTGAAAGAGCTGGGGCTGGAAGGTCAGTCACTGTTATTATTATTACTCTTATTATCAACTTCAACTTTCAACTTTATTGTCCCGAAGGAAATTTGATCTGCAGCAGGCATCAAATAACATCAAGGACCATGACAATTATACAATACTGACAACGCAACAATCGCAACCAGTCTTGTATAAAGTACTGGGAAGCAATACTTGAGTAAAAGTACAAGTATCTTATCAGAAAATAACTTTGGTAGAAGTTAAAGTCTCCTTTTAGAATATTACTCGAGTAAAGGTCTTAAAGTATGTGATATTTGCTGAACTTAAGCATCAAAAGTAATTTTCTGATATTAAATGTACTTGATTTTTAGAAGTAAAAGTAAAAAAAAACTTAGATTATAAACTTTATTGTGGCTTCCTTATAGTAAGGCATAATATTCAGGGTTACCACACCTTGTTAAACATCAAACTCAAAGTCTGACATCAACACAGAGAAAAACACACACAGGATTTTAATTTTTCACTCCAACGTACAAAAACATTTCTTGCAAGTAACGAGTAACGAAGACGCTGAGGGGAGATGTGGTGGAGTAAAAGTGAAAGTTTCCAGAAATATAAATAACTAAGTAGAGTATACATACGTGATACTTAACAGTAACAAAGTATTTGTAGTTCATTACATTACAACACTGACCGCAACAAATGCAAAAATGAAAACAAGGTCCACCTGCCACACTGAACCAGACACTAAAACAACGAGCTACTAAACATTAGAAACAGCACAGGTAATGAATACACGTTAAGTAAAAATGGAATGGAATAAATAAAGAAATGATCAATCCAAGCTTATCCAGCTATCTGATACAGATACGCATAAAAGCAGCAGTTAATGAAGTAGATGAAGTAGTTAAGTATATGAAGACGAAAGCTTCTCATTGGCCACAGGGATAATAACAAGCCCTGGCACACCTTGTTCTTGTTCTAGGCATTCGGACATGGCGACCAGAGGGCCTCATAGTCAGCCCTTTTGCCTTTTAGTTCTAGGGCTGTCCTTGATGAAAGAAATACTTAGTTGACTTAACACAGTATGAATAGTCAGCAACGCACACCCCCCTAGCTGGATCTCCTTTGTGGTGCAGGGAATTAATTCCCCCCCGAAGATCCATTTCAAAAAGAAAAGAAAATTACCGCACACACTTTTCACCTCTGCATTTTATTCGACTAACACTCATGTGATTTTGTCAACTAATCATCAGTTGATTTAACCGACAGGTCTGTAAAAACGGAATCACGCAAAAGCACCACTTTAAATCTTGTGTTTAACAAAGATGTGCTCATAGATTTCTCAGAAACAAGTCATCCAACATGAAAAGGCATAACAAAATGACTAATGGACTAAAGAAATCAGTCGACTAAGACCAAACTGAGAGGGCAGCCCTATTTAGTTCCTATAAGTCAAAGGCCCTAAATACATATTTTCTCAACCAGCTTCTTATAATATCAGTGATGAACACTCACACTACAGTACATGAACACACTATTGTAAGTTTATTTCCCATGAGAGGTTTCTGTATTTTCTGTTTTGCTTATGCTCTTGTGGGCAGGGCTCAGTTGGAAAAGGTGATGTGATGTCACATATTTCCCTGCACCAATAAGAGTTCGCAATATTTGATCCATAATCTGGTGATGTTGTTTGCTTATGTTGCTGCCGGTGCTGTCAATGGAATCGGAGCCACACAGTCCTGATGAAGCAGATTAGATGAGTGTTGAACTCTAAAATAAAATAATACCTAAAGGTGTTTTATCCTGAACTTTGCTGCTTATTTAGTGGAGACATACTTACCATTTGAGACCAGGTTTTCAATGGCTACTTCTCTAATTCTCACCAGCTGTGATCTGTATAGTTTTAATGAGGACATTATGTATGAAATGATACCGTCTTACCAATGTACATGAAATGAAGGAGTTCCTCAAATCTCACATCCAAAACAAGTCTCTGGCTGATTTCTTTTTAAATCGTCCAAATAATAAATGAATCCAGCTTGACTAAATCAAAGTAAATTATATCTAAGTGGGTAGATGATGTGTGCCTAAAACTATTTTTGCAGCACATTAATTCAGTCAGTGAATGGCAGAATCTCTGTGCAATCATTCCTCACATGAGGAATTCCTTAAATATTCCCTAAATGTTCATAGGGCCTACATCCTACTCTCTGATAAAAAAGAAAATGAAATATCCTTTCATACCACAATAATATTCCTGTTATATAATACTTTTGTTCTGTAATATTTATGCTTTCTATACGTCCATCTTGCAGGTGCAAATTGTTGTTAAAAAAGAGTAGAAATCATTGCAGAAAATGTTGGTTTTCAATGAACCCCTTTAAATAATAAGTTTATAATAATACATTTATTTGATATAGCACCTTTCACAGACAGTCACAAAGTGCTTCACATTACACAGTTGTTAAAAAAAAAGGACCCAAACAGCAAAATGAGCAAGTAAAAAAGAAATAAAATGAAAATAAAATGACAAACCTGAGCCAAAAGCCAGTTTAACCCTCACCTGTTGCTCTTTATAATCTCAGGCTGTGCAGCCAAACGTTGTTCACATCTACAGACATTTATTTTGAATTCTAGTGGATATCACAAACTTTCTAAAGGTATACCAACTATGTCTGGATGTATTTGTGGAAAATGTGTAATCAATGAATTTAAATACATCTAGAATGTTTCCATTTGATGGAATGGTGCAGCCCTAAGCAATATGGAGTCATGGGTTTAAATGTTTTCACTCAGTCGTCGCGTCAGATCAGATGTGTGCACATTTGGTCTGTATGCACTGACTCACACGTACTGTACTGTATGTAAACAGTAGCAGGCTGACTGTGGGGTGGAACTAACGTGTGCCCTCAGGTTCAGTGGAGGGTCTGGATGCCCATCAGGTCAACGGCTATGTGATCCACGACATGGAGAGCAGCACAGAGGTGGAGATCCCCTACCCACAGGAGAAGGACAGCATCCATTGTGGACGGGCTTTCCATCACGGCCGATTCATCATGGGCCTGAGGAGAAGCGCCCTGGCCCAGCCTAAGTGAGTAGAGTCATAGGAAAAGAGTCCATATGGCAGCTGAGCAACTGGCTAGTTGGATGACTTTGTGTTTGACAGCACTGAGGGTTAGAAGGAACAGGAGTAGGATTCAAAAGCTGTTCGCATGTTGCTCATTTATTCTGCCCGACTATGTCAACTTACTTTTGATAATGTAGAGCGAGGCGGTCGTTATAGCAGATACAACCCCCGACAGGGTGATCAGGACCCCGTCACATTGCTATGCATGGCAACGGTCTGTTATTCTTAGCAACGGTCTGTTATCAAGAATGAGCAGACCACAGAATGCTGTCGAATTCAACCAAGCCGTGTAATAAATGTATTCATTCTGTAAATGGATCAAACTAACATTCATAACACTCACAGTTCTAATGAAATGGAAAGTCTTATCACATTTTATTTTATCAGCTTTTTTTCATGTAGTTTAATAGTATGTATTTCAGATTTGTTGTTATGTAGAGGACTATATACACAATGATCAGTTGGTTGGTTAAATGTAATACTCTGTTTTAAGGAAAGCAAATGATGGTTTACTTAAATGCCTTAAAGAGTAATTTTCTTTGTATTTGTCAACCTGGACCCTTTGTCCCCATGCATTGGTGTCTAGACAATCTTTGTCATCACAAAACTCTCCAGGCTTAAATAAACAATACTTTAAGCGTGTATAGAGCCAGCATATTTTTACATGTAAATGGGTTAATTGAGGGTTTAATTCAAGCAAACCAGAGATCCAACCAGATTGTTGGATCAGTGGAATTTTGCTTTTGATAGTTTTGTTTCGTTTCTGTCGAAGTTTGTTTCACGATGATAAAATGATCATTTATTTAAATGGAGTCTGGTGTGTTTTTTCACAGTTTCATGTAAGAAACAAAAAACAAAAGGATCTTACTCTTCAAAAAAAGGGTTGACCTCTGCAGGTTTCCTTTCTATAATGTTGTCAGACACTTTTAGCACTTTTAGTGGACGTAAATTGCAGGAGCACAATTGCCCAATAACGTTACATTGCAACTTGTTTTGCCGCTGCAGACTGTGATCACTTAGACACAAAAACATGGAAAATTAGGGTCTAGGTTTAAAAAAAACTAAAAAAACAAAGTTACCCTTTATTAGCTCTTGATTAATAATCCAAAGATTGCATTTTAACCACATGACAAATAGGCATTTGATTTGTTTCAGTTGCTTTTTATTAACATGTTGCCCATGCTATTCTGGCATGTGGAGGCGATGTCTCTAACTGTCTAATTGCGCCCCCCAGTGTCACATTCATAGAAGGCATCGTGACCCATTTGCAGGAGGAGGACGGCTGTGTAACCGGAGTCCAGTACAAAGATAAAGAAACTGGAGATATCAAGGTGAGAAGAGGAAACTCTGCTGCACACGTAGAACGTTATATTCCACTGAACAATTCCCCCTCACCTCATGGAAACAAATATTCTATTTAATGCAGAGTGTGTATGATGGCTGTGTGAACCTGTGTCCTGTAGGAAATCCATGCAGCGCTGACTGTTGTGGCCGATGGCTGTTTCTCCAAATTCAGAAAGAGTCTTGTCTCTGGGAAAGCTCAAACCTCCTCTCACTTTGTTGGCTGCCTTATGAAGGTAAATACCCCTGTCATCACACTGCCAAAAATAAACTGAAATTACTTTAAGATGAATAAGTCCATCGATCCATTAGTCGATTAACAGAAACAACTGTTTTGATAGTTGATTCACTGTTTTAGTCAACATTGTCTGCTCTCAGCTTGTCAAATGTCAATCTTTTCCAATATCCTTTTACTCTTTCTCATTTATGAGAGTAAACTGAAAATCTTCTGGTTTTGGACTGGTCAGATAGAACATAGATTTAAAAAGACGTAAAAAGAACGGCCATTTTTCACTATATTCAGATATTTTATATACAAAATTATTCATCAATTAATTGAGAAAATAATGAGCAGATTAATCGATAATGAAAATGATTAGTTGCAGCTCTAAATTGTTCAAATCTGTGATACTTCTGACTATAAATACTTGCATTTGAAGAATAAGGCTTGATTAGGAAATCAATAGTCTACATCGACGACGTTTCAAATTATATTTATCTTTTTTTGAGTAAAATTCTCATCACACACTCGACAGCCGTTTTAATTCCAGAGCTCGCCTCCCTACATACACATGTTCCACCAAAACAAGCTCCTTCCAGAGGCACCGTACCTGTGGAAGAAGGTCTGGCAATGTGAGACTAGGAAAATGAATAATGTAATGCAAACCGTACTAATTAACTTTTACAAATTTCAAACACCACCTCGAGTGAAATAAACAGCCTCTATATTAAAACAAGATGTTTTCAATCCAATCGATCTCACAGTGGCTCAGGATTTATTTCATTATGGACCCATCCCTGTTTCTCCTCTCCAGGACTGTCCCCAGTTTAAAGCCAACCATGCCGAGCTGGTGCTGGCCAACCCGAGCCCGGTGCTCATCTACCAGATCTCCTCCTCACAAACCAGAGTGCTGGTGGACATCAGGGGCGAGATGCCTCGCAACCTCCCAGAGTACATGGCTGAGAAGATATACCCTCAGCTGCCAGGTAACAGACAGATCAGATACACACAGATACTTTATTTTGAAAATGTCTCTGAGTAGGGATGTCCCCATCCGATTTTTTGGCCCCCGATCCCGATCAAATTTTTTAAATATTGAATATCTGCCATGCGATACTTGTATTTGCCTAAACAGAGCTTTTTAAACTAAAATATGTCTTCAGCATACCGTTAACTTAGTGCAGCTAGCATATCTTCTTTAAGATGATTTTTTTGGGCATTTTAGGCCTTTATTTGATAGGACAGCTTGAGCTTGAGAGAGAGGGAATGACATGCAGCAAAAAGCCACGGGTCGGAACTGAACCCGCAGCCGCTGCATTAAGGACTGAGCCTTCGTCGATGGGGTGCATGCTCAACCAGGTGAGCTATCCAGGCGCCGCGACTTAGTGCTGCTAGCATTTTCGTAAAACTCACATATAAAACCAACTTCTACTTAGAATTGTGTAGAATTGACTTTTGTAAGGTGATCGGGGTGACTGCCGATCCCCGATCAGTTGACAAATGCCCATATCGGCTCCGATCCGATCGGGACATCCCCATCTCTGAGGTTTAATTCTTATGTAATTATTCATGATGAAAAATGACCTTTGGCCCGAGGAAGAACCCCTGTAGCGTGATAAATGATCAAAGTTTGTAGTTATGGCAGTGCTGCCAGACGTCCGCGTAGGTAGGAATATAGCCAGACTGCTGCCTGCGCTGTTGTGTGAACGGCCAAGGAAGCTACAGTTGAAGGATTTGACATTCATGTTGCGCTCTGCTATTCAGCTGAAATATCAAAGCCCCAGCTCTGGTAACCCTGACAGAGGGCCAGCTGAAATGGCAGAGTCTGTCACTCTGATACATTGATAAACGTATATTCAGACACCAAAAGAAAAGGCTTTTTTTTTTCTTTTCTTGTGCATGTGCCCAGCGTGCACCTTTGGGTTATCATCCACAGAGCCACAGCTGAGTGATCGACCGCCTGCACTCTCTCTTTCCCTCAGAGCATTTAAAGGAGCCTTTCATGGTGGCACTACAGAACGATCGACTCCGGTCCATGCCTGCCAGCTTCCTCCCTCCCTCCCCTGTCAACAAGCCAGGTACTGAAGTGTTATTGACTAGCGTGTTGTTAGAGAATGCCAGAAGGAATCTATTGAACTTCTTTCAGCTTGTGTACAGTATGATGCACGTCTTGGAAAGTAGAACACCGCTATGGTTATTGCTGTATGATGAAACAAATGAAAGAAATGTCCTGGTTGTTGACTAATTTGCAATTAGTTTGTGTTTTAAGTTAAACAAAAAAATGCTCTTCCCAAGGATTTTGAATAAGTTATTAGTACTTTGTTTTATGAATACATTCAAAAATGTGTTTTCTTTTTACCTGATAGAGCAAAATTTAGATTTAACAGAATGTTAATTTTGCGAAAAACTCTTATGAGCTTTCTTTCTATCTGTAAATATGAAGCTATAGCAACAGTCGGTTAGCTAAGCTTAGCATATAGAATGGAAACAGCTAACCTGCCTCTGTCCAAAGGTATTTTATTTGTTTAATCCTACATACAGTTACCCTAAGTTTTGTAGGATTCAATTAGCGAGCTTTAGAGGTGCAGGTAGAACCAGACTAGATGTTTCCCCATTTTAAGATAAGCTAATCTAAGCTATGAAGCTAAGAAATAGTGGGTAATAGGTTTATTGGCATTTTTTAAACCAATCGCAATCGTCTTGGGTGGTGCTAAGCACCGGACGCAGCCCCGGTGCCTCTGCAAAATAGCCTCTGGAAGGAACTTGTTTTGGTGGAACATGTGTACGTTCAAAAGTTGTTTTAGTCGTGCAACAGAAAACTCAGATTGGACAGATAGTCTAGCTAGCTGTCTGGATTTACCCTGCAGGGATCTGAGGAGCGGTTAACCATAGTCCTCACAAATCCATCCTTTGTTACATTTGGACAGAGCTAGGCTAGCTGTTTCTCCCTGATTCCAGTCTTTGTGCTAAGCTAAGCTAACGAGTTGCATGTAGCGTCGATATTCTCATTTAACTCTCGGCAAGAAAGTGAATAAGCCTATTACCCAAAAATGTCGAACTGTTACTTTAAATATGACTCTTTGTCTGTATGTGTGAATGTGGGTGTTGGATTGGCGTTGTAACACTAGTGATTTATGTTGGTGTTGGTAATGAGCTTAAACACTCCCATAAGGTTTTGACTGTCAAAACGTCTGAAAGAAAAGCACGGAGAAACACTAAAATCCATCCTCCAGACGTCATCCTGTTTTCCTATTCACTGTGTTTGGCACTAATTGGAGGATTTTATTATTACAAATTGCTGAGGGAAAAAATAAAGACAACTGGTGATGTATTTTGGATGAGAGCCAAACAGCAGTCTGTTGTTTGCAGGCGTACTTCTCCTGGGCGATGCGTACAACATGAGGCATCCTCTGACGGGAGGAGGGATGAGTGTTGCTCTCAACGACGTTGGCATCTGGAGGAGTCTGCTTAAGAACATCCCGGATCTCTATGACGACGGGGCTATGCTGCAGGTAACCACACAGGGACTACATCTAACCGTTGTCATGCCAACAACTCCCTGTTTCCCTAACTGTAAAAGCATTCACATAAAAACGGTTATTAAAGGCTCTCTAGAGCAGGGGTCTTCAGTGTTCTTTAAGCCAAGGACCCCTTAACTGAGAGAGATGGATCAGGGAGCCTCAACTGGATATATTTTATAAAATTAAGTTGCATAATAACCTAGGCCTATAATAACATGAAGGGTGGCATACAGCCTTTCTACATACATTTTTAGTGCATAGAATACTAAGCTATTAAAATAATAATTGTTAGTATGATTATATAAATCATGTTTTAATGCACAGTGATGAACTGTATCTGTGGATGGCTATACCTTACCTTACCTATGGGCCAGTAAGTCTGTCAATGTTTTTTTGGACCCCCTGTTAAAGATCTCTGCTCTAATGTATAAAATATGAAAGAAATAAGCCTGTGTATTGTATGTGTATGAAAGCAAGTACAGTATATACAGTATATACGGAGCCTCTACTGCATTGCATTTGCCTTGTGCTGTTATTCCCTCTGCTGTAGGTGAGAGACTGCAGACCAGTGTGCAATATTACACTGCTTTTTTATCTTCTTCTCAATAGGCAAAGAAAAAATTCCACTGGGAACGCAAGTCATCACATTCTTTCGTGGTGAATGTGTTGGCCCAGGCCCTGTACGAGCTGTTTTCAGCCACAGACAGTGAGTGTCCGCCTGCCTCTGCATCATGGAAAACACTGACAAGGGGATCAGAAATGATCATGATGATTATTTTTGCATTGAATAAGTACAAACGTCAAAATCTGCAATAAATTAAAAAAACAAACACCCAATGGTCATTTGGATTCTCATCATGTCCTTGTGCCTGTTTTGTGTTAACCAGATTCTCTTTCTGAGCTGAGAAAAGCCTGCTTCCAGTACTTCAAGCTCGGCGGACAGTGCATCACTGGGCCTATTGGACTCCTCTCAGTGTAAGCATTAAATAATGGCCTCCACAATAACATAGGAAAGACAAAAATTTCTCTAATGTGGAATGATGGCAAAGCAGTCTTGGGTTAAGGGAATAGTTTGACATTTTGGGAAACACGCTTTTTGCTGTGCTTACTCGCTGAGAAGGTTGATGTCTGACGGTGCTGGTTGGGGGTGTGATGAACAGTGGCAATAACAGTCACAATAAAGATAATGGAACTATGACTAGAAATAGTAGTAGTAGTTGTAGTAGTTCATGGTGTAGCAGGGAGTAGCAGGGCACTGCAGGGCGTTACAGGACGTAGCAGGGCACTGCAGGGCACTGCAGGGCATACTAAATATGAAACTAGAGCCGGCTAGCTTAGCTTACCATAAAGAATGGAAACGTGGCTAGCCTAGCAATGTCCAAAGTCCACAACCTCCCACTGACGACAAGACTCCAGGAAGGCTAAACTAAAGCTAGCATAGAGTAAAAGCTCACTAATTATGCTACAACTCGTTTGATAACTGTGTTCAAATAAGGGAAGGTCGATTATGGGAAAAACGATTATTTTGGTCAATATTAAATCACGATTATTGAACATTACTTATTGACTTTTGGAAAGATGTTTATTCTACTGACATTTATTGAACTTAATAAAACACTGTGACAGTTAAACAAATCAACAGTGAAAAACGCCTTGAACTGGAAAATGTCCCTTATTACCTTTTTCCGTTTGAACCTTTTTTCATTCAGAACACAAGACAAAATATGGGGTTTTTTTTACTAAATGAAACATGCAAAATAAATATATAATAAAACTTTTTTCCCGATTACATTATTTTTGTGACTGTTAGGAGCCGAAATGGAAATCGGGATCAAAATTTGATTATTGCACATCCCTAGGTAACAATAACAAGTATGGTTATATGTGCTGGAGTATTTCTTAGCTGGTACCAGTGAGAAGCAATTGTTAACAGTTTGTGCTAAGCTAATCTGGTTGACTGCTGGCTGTAGCTACATATTTATCTTACGTAATGTGTCTAATCTCACTCTTAGCGAGTCTACGCCTATTCCCCAAAATGTGAAACTATTCCTTTAAGTACAAGATCACATACAAGAGACTTAATGACATAGGGATTTATTTATTTTTTGCCAGGTTGACACCCAAACCCATGACCCTTATTGGACACTTCTTTGCCGTGGCACTGTACGCAATCTACTTCAACTTCAAGTCCGAGTCGTGGAGCACCAAACATCGAGCTTTATTTAAGAGTGGAGCCATCCTGTACCGAGCCTGCACAGTCATGTTTCCACTCATCTACTCTGAACTCAACTACCTGGTTTACTGAGGCTCTCTCCTGTACGTCTGGACTCAGTGTCTTCACAGACACAGCTTAATTGCAAGCAAAACAAACCTTGGAAATGTTGATGTATGTCATGTTTCATCCTGGTGAAAAGGACACTCTTGCTGTATTAAACCCTGATTTTACTATTTAGGAGTTTCTACAATATGCCCTTGCCTTTACTGAATATGTCATTGTCTTAATATCCAACTTAATGTTTCAATTTGGACATAATTATTCCACAATGCCTTGGTGTAGCACTGTTTGTGCTCTCCCTGTACGTTAAAGGGACATACAGTGTATTAGTTCACACCCTGAATTAGCCTGAATGTTTAATACGTGTGGAATTATTCCTGCCCAACAGAACTGCTGTGTGGAACATGGCATCTGCATTTTATAACGATTTTGCAATAGAGCCACTTTTCTGCTGTATATTTTCACGCTGAGCTGATTTAATATGGTAATCTTCATGTAATGATAAGTTTATTAAAAAAAAAAAAAGGCATCATTTTGAATCTGAAGCACTGATGATGGGATGTCATGAACAGCAAGCTGTCTATCATCGTATGTTGTATTTCATATAATAATCCAGTCTATTTTATCTACTGTAATGATCATTCCTGCCTTCCTGGTACTGTTGCTCTTTACATAATGTGAAGGGACTTTTTGAAACGCATTTTGGTTTCTACACTCAGTGTGAAACATGCTGACAGTGCAGCTGATAAAACTAGAATCCCAGAACTTGAAGAATGATCGCTGCACTATTTTAGTCCTGCTGGATGTCAGTAAAGACCTGACACAGCACGCCCGGGGGGGGGGGGGACCGACTGGAGCTAGAAGCAACGGTGCTCTTATCAGGACCGAGTCAGCGGATGATACTCAGCTTGGTGTTTGTCCTGAGCTGACACAGACGACAGACTCTCGACATGTTCTGGTTGTGTTTACCTGTGTCTGTGTTGGGCCTGATGGGCCGTTAAATAAATCATACATGACAGACAAGAATTGCTTATCAGTTTTCCTGTTTTATTACAGCAGACTTTTTTTTGGATGATTTGTGTAACCACACATTTATTTGTATTGATTAAACTTCTGAAAAAAGTTTATTATATACCAGTTACTACCATGTACTATAAACTGAGTTGTGTCCACTGGACACACACACTAACAAATGGGACCAATAGATGGCGCTCACTCACAGCTAAAGGGTTTCTGTTTGAAAACACACACACACACACACACACACACACACACACACACACACACACACACACCAGCAACAACAGTTCAGCTCGCAGTAAGCATCCAATGTGTTTTAGCATCAACATTCAGGATATACTGTATATACTGGAACATGATGAATTGTTTGTGAGAGTTTTCAGAATTAGTTTGGTATTAGGCTTTTGCTGCAGCTTTTTTTTTTTTTTTAATATATATATTTGGGTTGGTTTTAAACATTTTTACAGTTTATGGTTTTAACTAAAGCACAGTATAATACAATAAATATAATACAATTAATGTAGCAGTCAGCCAGTGATCAGAGCACGGTGGAAATAGAGTTGAAGGATTTTAAAGTACTTGCTGGGTAAAATAATCTAAATGATTTTATTCCTGTCATAAAAAAAAATCCCCTTTTAAAAATATATTTTTCTATGCTGTAACAGAAACACTAACGTTCATCAGTGGATTTACCTTAATATGAAGTGTTATACTAACAAAGACCCAGTGGTGAACCACGTTAATGAGTTTGCACTGTGAGGTTCTTCCAATCTGATCGTCCTCAGATACACAAACTTAACCTTTCCCTGTTGAATGACACGTCACAGGCAGGAAAACAAGCTAAGCGTTTGTTTTGCTGTACGAGATTGCAGGCCTTTTGGTTATTTCTCCGACTCCTTTATCTAAACTTCAAACCATTGTTCATTTAAAAAGTAGCCGAGCTCCATTCTAGACAGCTGAGACAAATCAGTTTCTACACCGACCATATTGTATGTTATCTGGAGTGTGCCACACTTTCACGGTGTGTGATTAGAACCAATTTACCACTGATCAATTTCAAAAAGCTATTATGAATTATGAATTAGATACATTTGCATTTAAATGGTGCAGTATAAAAGTAAAACATTACCTAATACCTTTTTTTAAACGTGCTTTATGCTCGTGCATTTACTTGTTATATTTCACAATCCCTTTGTTTCTTGGTTGAACATTTATAGTTTGCATTTTGTTGTTTGTGTCATCGTTGCAGTGGACCACTTGATGAAATAAAGCCAATACTCTACATCTATCCAGCTATTAATTGGCAAATTGATCTTATTTCAACTCGTTTTGACTTTTATGATGGGTTAAAATGTATTCAATTTATTTTAATTTAACATTTCAGAATGTGCCCTTCCAGACAATACACCAGGAATTAAATGGTGACAAATTAAGTACACACCACCAGCAGGCTGAACCACTGACTAATGCCAGCTCTAAGCCATTAGTCATGACCTGAGAGGATTTAACACGTGTAAACGGCTCAATAACAAACTGAAACAAAGAAACATCACAAATGCTGTCATATCCCAGGTTACAACAATTAATTCAGCTTTATTGTTATTTATACATAACCGATACATTGTATTCTGGTGAAATAATTGGAAGAATTATCCATATTACTCGACTTTGTGACTCTCCACAAGGACACAAATACTGGTGTGGAAGAAAAAGGGGGGGGGGGGAAAGAAAGCTCCATGGGGGAGAGTTAGGTACTGTACACACATCCCTTCATCCATCATGTGCCTGTCGGAGGTCAGTCTGCATGCATACCTACCTACCTGAACCTACTGAGACTCACCTGACAGCCACACAAGGAGACACCGAGCCCCGCTGCCATGTTCCAACCCCCCCCCCACCAAAGGAGTAATCCTCCTTTTAAAACACACAGAGCATTAGGGCATACCCTTATTGATATTGGTAGCAGCAAGCTTTCTACTAACAGTTAACATCTTAACCATCTAAACAAAAAAGGTATTGTACAGCTACTGCTAAGAGAATATAAGAAGAACCTGGCCTTGACGCTTTTACACCAGATTAAAGTGCTAGAAGCAACCCACCAATCCACACTTTATTTTATATATATATATATATATATATATATATATATATATATATATATATATATATATATATATATATATATATATATATGTATATATGTATGTGTATGTGTGTGTGTGTGTGTGTGTATATATATACACACACACAAACCAATCTACTATTTGAACATTAATTTACAGGGTAATATACATTATATTTTAACAGCTGAAATATCAGCACAAATAGATCACTGTCACACTTAACAGCAACATATATATGATTATATAGATCCATATATAATCATATATACCAATATATAATTGTCATATATGCATGTAAAACAGTTAAACCACGTCTCAAGGCTTTTCAAATGATACCCAGAAAAGCAATCGAGTATCAAGACGTAAAAGCTTGACAAGTTTCTCTCTTGAAAGAGTGACAGGCGGCGGCGAAAGTGCCACCGCCTGCGGGTTATTTGAGGTCACAGGACAGTTATTTTGCATATTCCACAAATCTATTGCAACACGTTACTGTCTACGAACAGTACAGCCGGCGTCCTGTGAGAGGAGCCGGTGTTAGCTGGACTCACACGTACACCCACTGAACAGAACATTACGATGATGGGTGATCTGGTTATTAGCTATGTGCTTTCAGATGCTGTGCTATGACGGTGAACAACAGGAGGACTACAATACACAATACTCTATAGTTTTAGCCTCAGAAGACAACCAAAAACTGTACTGTAAAAAGACTAACCGCCCCCCCAATATTCTATACCCTCTCTGAGTTAAGTGTCATCGTATCCTGCTGCTGCTTGAGTTTTCGTGGATCGGGTGTTTTTAAACCACAAATCGCAACTTAAATGTGACTCTCAACCATCACCAAGAGTAATGGAATGTGTTCAGCTTCCGTCTCGTTTCTTTCCCTGTAACTGGGTCTCTCTCCGTCAAGGCTGACAGCACAGTGAGTAACATCCTACCGAGTGAACAAAGTTCTAGGGGGTCCGAGAGGGTGCCGGGGACACCTCGAGGTTCTGTAAAGTTCAGATACACAATCGGGACCAGTCGGGGCAGTTCTCTCTTCTCGCAGCAGTCCCAAACCTCGTCATCTTCACCGCCTCTCAGGTGAGAGGAGTTCAGATAGTCCTTCTCCTCTTCGAGGTCTCATGGTTCTCTTCCCTCTTTCCCTCTCCTCATCCCTTTCTGATACAACCTCATCTAACAGTCTACCAGCATTTTCACAGCTTTACACACTCTCTCCCCCCCCCCCCTACTCTGCAAAGACGCTGCACAGGGCTGTAACAAGATACACACAAAGGTAATTTTTCACAAAGAAAAAAAGCTCCGTAATAACTGCAGTAGTAACGCACGACAAGCATCCGATAGCTGGCTACCGGCCTGGGGAGCCCTGGTGATGCGTGTTAGGTTTGGGGCGATGCCATTGTTCTAAAGGAGGACCCCTCAGTTTGCCCTTTGCAAGGACTTGTTTTTTTTTTTCCCCTGTTGTGGACTGTTTTGTTATTCAAAAGCCCAGATCTCTATGTCCTGAACATAGAAATCCTCCTTTTTTGAGAGCATGGGGTTCCCAAATGTTTTACAGGAGTGACTCCTGCCGTGGTAGAGGTCTCCGTCCAGCCACAGGCCAAACTCCCCGCTAAAGGAAAAGAGAACAAAGCATCTTCAGCAGGGGGCCACAAACGTTTTGTAAACACAGCTTTAGGCAATCAACGTCACTTATCTGCCTCTTCAATTGCATTATTTTATTTTGGCGGCCTAACTTTGAACTATTAGGGGTGGTATGGTTCATGAAAAAACATCCGAACCGCTCAGTTCACTTCAGTTCACTGTTAATGTGCACTAACCTCTTGCTACCGTAGTGCCCACTTTATACACCTATGTTAAAACACTTACTGGAAACGACGAGGGGGAGGAGCGTGACAAACCCAACACATGGCAGCTGATTGGACGAACACGTCACGTCCATCTCGTATTTTACGAAAATAGTTCACCGAAAAGTGTTTCTGACAACATTTTAAGCGAGAAATAGGCCATACAGTTGCTGAATCCGTCTGTTTATTTGATCGACAAAGGTCTGTTTAAAAGATTTTTGTCAGATTTTGAGAGGCGCCGAGCCGGCCCCTCCTCAGGTGGAGTGTGGAGTGCTGCAGGTCAGGACACATGCAGAAATGTCAAGTGGGAGAGATGAGGAAGGCTGCCCGGAGTTGGAGGATGGGCCAGCGTCGTATAGAGTCTGGTGTGTGGGAACATTTGGGATTTCATGTTACCTATGATGACAGCGGAAATCAAACAATAGATAGAACTGCCACTGTGTGCATGTATTGTGCAACATGCATTCAATATGCTAATTTTAGCTATATATATATATATAAAATATGCTGAAGTATATTTCTGGAGTGTTAAAGATGAAAAGAAAAAATAACAAGAACCGTACAGAACCGAAAACCGTGACCCTAAAACCGTGATACGAACCGAACCGTGGGTTTTGTGAACCGTACCACCCCTATGATCTATACTGTATCGTTGGATTCAATTCAGAACAGATGTTGGTAGAACTGATTTCTATCACTGTCTGTTCCTTGTGGCATAAGTTCTTGTCAAAAGCAGATGGGGCTCACCTTCCTCCACCAAAAGCTAAGGAGTCCATATCTCCTTTGATGAAGAACATGTTGTCACCTGTCCATTTGTACACCTGTTGCAGACACAATAGAGCACATATTAGAATATATTGCATGGCACGACGTTAAATGTTGACTTAAAGGCATAATATGTAGTGAGTATCGCTGACTGTTTAAACACAGTGTTAGAGAGACAGAGAGAGAGAGAGAGAGAGAGAGAGAGAGAGAGAGAGAGAGAGAGAGAGAGAGAGAGAGAGCGCGCAGTGGTCTAGCTAGCTAGAGTGTGAATGAAGAGAGGGAGTGCTGAAAAAAGCAATTAATCAGTGGAATAAAACACTATTTTCTGATTGTTCCACAGCGCTTCTGTTCTAAAGCACAGAGAGCCCTAACCCACAGCTCCACGGGAAGATGCCACATTGTCTGATTATGAGTGAAAGCTGAGCTTCATCCTTTCTGTTTCTGTGTGTGCGTCAGTGAGGCGCTTTGGGGCAAAGCGGCAGTTGGGAATGAGAACGTTATTGGCTGGGGGTAACACACACACCCATGTAGGGCCCAAAAGCTCTTTGCTGACACCCATAAACGTCCTGCACTCAGAAAAATAAGAAAAGAGAAAATACAGACAAGAGGGCAGGGTCCCTGCAGATACAGACACCACCACACACTTCTAGTGGGTCACAAGCGATGATTGAGAGAGATTACTTTTGTATTACATAGTCTTTGAGGAAAATCCTACAAATTGTACCTTTAATCTATATTCTCTATCCAGAATTCTTTATCCTGATGAGAACCGAACACACGCATGTTCACCTCCTATGCATTACCTCTAATAATTCAGTAAAGCACGCTTCATACTTTCCACGTCTGTGTATTCGGAGGGCCCACGTATGCCAAAAATGTGTGACCATGCATAGCAAGCGCACCAACAGTGCATGCTCTATCTCATTGATTGGGAGATTAAAGCCGCTGAGTGTAGAATTGTTATGTGTTATTTTTCAGATTACCCTTCTGGCATAAGTTCTTGTAGAATATTAGACCATCCTGATGAAAACTGGTGCTGTTAATGTGTTGCTTTAAGCCCATTCATCTCAGTAGACTTGGAGAAATCCATTAAGTGTAAATGCTTTCAACAAGAACACTAAATGCCACTGAGTCTTTAGACGATTTCTCATAGAACACTTTGCTTTTATGGGGAGTGTGTTTGAGTGTCACATGCATTGAGAACAGCATGTGACTGGCAAGCATATTCACAGTATGCATGTTAAATGGTGCCTCAAGTCTCAGTTTTCTTTTGCTATGTTATGTGAAGTAAATCATACAGCTCGATAAAGTCTGTAATAAGTCAACGCACTTTGCTTAACCCTTTTTCAAACTTGTTTCCAATTCCACACAACAGCATTGTGTTGGAAATGTGTGTGTTCAGATGCAGCTTCTACTCTTTGAAGTATGACATGTTTTGGCCCCTGCTTAAAAAGGCACAATAAGTAGGATTTTCCAAAAAGAAAACAATGTATAGACTCATACAAAAATAATCCCATCTCAATCATCACTTTTATGACCCACTAGAAGTGTGTGGCCGGTTCGTATCTACACAGACCCTGCCCTCTGCCTGTATATTCTCTTTTCTTTTCATTTTGCTGTGTTTGGGACATCAACCTCTATAAAAGCATAGCGACCAGGTGCCAGATTGTAAGCAGGCATCCAAGAGGAAGCTACCAAAAAAAACACAGGGGTGAAATGCCAAGCGGACAAAGCTAGTCTCAAAATGAGAGTGAATCTGGTCTACACACTCATTGAAAACATGCTAAAACTTCTGTAGAGCTAAGGGGAACTGAAGACTTGGGTGATAATTCTCTGCGGGTTCGTCACCACAAGCGAGTCCTTCCCCATTACACATAGTTATTTGATCCATTGTTCATTTATATATATATATATATATTTATATATATATATATATATATATATATATATATATATATAAATATTGTGCAGCTTTCAAAAGTATCAGCTTGTTCTGCTGTATGCCCTTTTATCATAAAGTACACTGTATATAAACAAAACTGCACATTCTAGTAAAATCCATATTATTTTATTTAAAAATAAATGTAGCAAATGTTTAATTCTTACAGAAAGCCAACAGCTACAAACTGAGGAAGGTAGTGTACCTGAAACTCTGGATTGAAGGTGAAGAGGAAGGTCTCTCCTGTGCCATAAAAGCCATCGCTGACTTTAAAGGGCTCCGATGCCAACGCACCAAACACCTGGAGAAACAAAACAACTTACTACTGTACACTTACATACAACTCGCTTTATGATGAATCATGCACAAATTTAGGAGCTGATGGGATAACATTTCACTGGAATTGCAACTTTTCATGTGACAAAAAAAATGTGATTGATTGGAAAATGATTTATAATCAGTTTCAATACGTTACAGTGTACTACCGCCTGTTGCATTTGCAGCTTACCTGGCCATCGCTGTCCTTTATAACCATAAGCACTGGGGTGTCCTGGCCCTGCATGGCTCTGTACAGCGACTTAATGCTCATGCCATGCTTTGATGTGCCAAAAGCCAGCGTCCATGGGTACCCAATGGTCCGTGGTGGGAGGTTCTTGGCAAGCTGTGGGGGTGAGGGATAATAAAAAATAGGAAGAATGAAGGAGAAGTAAGGCAAAGGCCACAGCCACCAATGCTCAATTACATGTGCGGTGACCTTTTAACACCATCTGGCGTTTAAAGAAGAGTCACAGGGCTCCAAACACACAGGGCCGTCTCAGGAGAAAGAAAAGGTCCTGCTGCCGACAGACTCAGGGAGTAGCAGTAGCTGTGGTGCATGGGGAGATAAAGGCGCTGGAGAAGCAGTGCAGTAAGTGTATGCTTCAACTTAATGGCCAGATAAAACAGACGCTGACTAAAACTTGGAAATAAAGTGCCAACTTTTTTTACACTATGCTGCACCATTTCCTCTGTATGAAACGGGGGCCTTTAAACGTTCTGTTCGCTCTCCAATAATTCATCAGTCCCTTTTGCTCTTTTTCTCCTTGGTTCAGCAGTGGTGGAACCAGCAGGCTGGAAATGAAGCCGGGAGGAGATGAGCTTTGACATGGCTCCCCTCGGCGCTGCTGTGAGCCGTCCTGAGCTGCGTCCTCGGGGTGATTAAAGGCAGCCGCACATTGGCAATCTATTGGTCAATATGCCAACTGGGACTCATTTGGAGACGTGCAAGTGTGTCTGAGTGTGCCTGCGAGGCACACACCACAACTCAAACATAAAAGGTTAAGGTCTGTTTCATGCGTTTCTCACATGTAGAGTCTTTCCCTATGAGTATAAGTGAGACTTTATGCAGGTGATATCTTTAAATAAAATACTATTTATTTTACATTATTCAGAAATCAAAAGGTTCCTTTAAATGTTCTCTGTGGTAATCCGTAGTCATACATACAGTACAAGTTGCCACCTCTAACTCTGACACAGCTCAACCCACTGACCATAGCTTACTGGTGTCTGTCTGCTGTGAGGAGTAATCAGCTCACATACACACATATATAGTCTGTGGGGCATGTGCTGGGCTTGAATGCGAACATGCAAACACAGAGGACTTGCTGATCATTTCACTTTCAAATTTGTAAAAAAAGAAATAAGCACGTATCTATCTATCTATCTATCTATCTATCTACAGTATCTATCTCTCTCGATTTTAAGGATAAGACTAGTATACTTTAAAAAAAATATATATCATCCCCCCCTTTCTCGAAAAGACCAAAATGTAAGACATTAGTCTCATTAGTATCTTTCAATACTCAAATTTTCTTATCTTCCAAGCTCATTGTTTCCTACTAAAAAAAATGCAACAGTTTGTTGCATTGCAACCCCTTTTTTAGATAATAAAAAAGGACCATGTCACCCAGAGCAACAGTGTGGCTCACTGACATGTTTTTAGACAATGGAGCTCTATGGCACATAAGAATAAAAAATATCAGGCTTTGGATACACACAGTTGTTAGTAGGATCATGTCATGCTATTTTATCATGGCAGGGTTGCATAACAACAGGTTTGTACAAAAGTCTGTACCTTCTCTATCTGGTTGGCCTCCAGGAGATCACTGGATTCTCTGAGGTTGGGTTTGAACGTTTCTGGCTCAAGCTCCGTCTTGATGGATGTGCCATGCTTGGAGTTCACCTCTTCCTTGGTGGTGATCTACATGTACAAATAAATGTCAGATATGCATACAAGGAGTAGTTTACTTTCAGCTTATAGCTATTCGTCATAAACCTACAATTCTGTTTTGCATCATTTCGGGCTACTCATACAAAGTGAGGCTTTCTAGAGCAGTAACCACATTTTACAAACAGCATTAGGCTCAGATTATGTTTGCAATGAGTGAGATGAGAATAGGGCAAAATGTAGCATCTAAAGCAGAAAAGGGTTAACTAAACAGCTTTTGAATCAAGGCTGGGATGACATGAAGAAGCTAGCCTTTAACCATAGCCTAACCTGAGCAACAAAAGCTCCCATTTTAAATCTAACAAGTGTTCCTACCAAAATTATAAATGCAGCGTTTGCTGGCAACACACTGATAATTCCACAATTTGATGATGACAGCTGAATATCTTCCTGCCACTCTCCAATGCCAGACGACTAGGATTGGTTTGGCAGAACTAGGAGAGCAGGCAGAGACACTGTCTGGGAGAGGTGAATGCAACGTGAATAGGAAATCCACCCAATGAATAATTTGCACTCAACGGTTTAACATTTTCTCTGACCAACAGACTGCTCAGGTTATTTATCTCTCTCGACGACAGAGGCTGATTGTGGAGCACGTCCCCCCTGGTGGCTGGGATGCTCTCATGTTTCAGTCCTCATTCAAATAGGGCCTACCTACCTGCACTGTCACATCCTTCCCCCTGTCAAGGGAGTGTTACTTCCACCCTCTCACAAACACATTGTCTCTTTACCCTTCAATATTCTATACATTCAGCTCATTTGAGCATCAAATGAAATATTCTACTTAAGAAAAAGTGGGACTTTCCTACAGAAACACCCATTTCTGTTTGGCCTATATAAAATCTACATATGTGTCTACAGCTAGCACAAACAGCTAGCATTAACTATATTATAGCCAGACTGATCTAGTGGGTTCAAGCACTAAAAACCACCATGACAACGAGTCTAAGACGGAAAGCCTGACACATGGAGATAAGGCTGCTGTCACATGAAAACCTCATCACACAGTTTTCTGTATGAATTGATAAAAACATATTTTCTGTTAAATGCTTGAGAAGTCATTCTCAATTGATCTTGTCCATCAAGTTTTGAATAGGTTTTTGTGAGCACAACACTCATGAAACCTACTCAACCCATAACTTGTATGTGTACAGCAATAAGGGCTGCACAATTAGTTTGACTGATATTGCGATTGTGATATGATTCGCGATATTGGAGGGATTGATCATTTTTGTATCATTATTCCCTTTTTCATTGAAAAACACTAAACATTTTTAAAATGTAAATGATTATAGTGTGATTTTTGTGAGGATATGTGCCAAATAAAGATGTTTTCTTTAGTCTGTTGGATACGATTTGTAGGCTGGGATGTCTCTGCAGCACCGCAATACTTCATTCAGAATGGTTTGACACATATTTTGCCTTTAACAAATATTGTGCCCTTTCCTGCGATTTCGATATTGCAGTAGTCCATATTGCGATATCGATAAAATTGCGATTAATTGTGCAGCCCTAGTAGCAATAGGAACATGTGTTTTTGAGGTTAGAATGCAACATCCGCAGCAGCTAAAGCCTGCTAGAGCCAATGGGAGATCATCTTGGGGCAGGCAGCAGCAGGGCTGGGCAGAGCAGAGAGAGGGGGCAGACAGGGCTGTTCAGGGCACCTGGAGTCGTTTGCAGAGCGAGCGCAGATCTTCACTGTTTAGCGCATCAATCCTACGGTGGTACTCCGTCAGAGACACTACCTGGTAGTACAAAGACAGGAACAGGTGGAACATAAAACTCTACCAGATCCATCACTGGCCAGGGAAAAGTAAATGGTGAGTTTTGGAAGGTATTATGTGCACGAAGTAGTGTAATTTCAGCAAACTTTAACACTGCTCTTTATAGAAAAGGTAGATGTCAGAAAGTTGAAGAAACAAACTGTAACAAAGGCTTAAGGCCACTGTTAACAAGAGTTTACTTTGGGAAAAAGAGGAGGGGATGGGGCATTTTAGAGCACTGTCATTTTGCATGTTTGTGTAATATGTTTAATAACCCCACCATTAGATGCTCAGTTATACTTCTGGAAACAACACTCCAGCAGAAAGTAATCTTTAGACCCATCAAACATTCTTCTAGCCAACCCAAAAATAAAACAAATTGTTGCGAGCGAGAAGAGCGTTTAGAAATCCACAAGATTTTAATGCTGGAACACGCAACAGAACATAGCTGAGGTTCCACTTGCCAAGTCCATGAACATTAACCCACTCTCTGTTCATCAGGAACAACAATCCACAAACCTACAGCCCAGACAGACCAACACAATGACCTATAAGCATGGCTACATTCCAACAAAGTTACAGCCCACGGCCCCCGCTGCAAACTCCACTCAGAGTGGCCGCTTCTGTTTTGCCACTGAATGAAACATTGGCGTTTAACAGTCCACTGTGTCTCGGTACAGGAAAGATACTTAAAGCCTTATGCACAAGATAAATAAACAAACCACAAATTCCATACAGGCACAGTCACATTAACTAGTCTAGGTCTACATTTAAATAAATATTAAACTGTCTGGGCACAGATGTCATAAGCTGTCTTTCTTTACTTACATTACAACTGAGATAGTCTTTCACTTACCTTGTTGCCTTTGGTGTAAATAACTATTTTGGTAACAAGCTGCCTCTTTACAACACTCAATAATGTAGCATAGAGAGTAAACTACAGCCCTAATGAAAAATGCATCAGTGCCCCACTTCACCTCCAGATAAAGGCACTTTGGTGCATTTGTCCCCTGAAAGAGGGTAAGCTAGCAGCATGCTAGGCTGCTACACACTTTTCAATGTAAATCAAATGCCTTTTCTCTGAAGAGATCAATGTCATGAAAAAGTAAGCATTTGGGATGAATAAAATACTGTATCATACAGCACAAGTGGGACATTAACACTCACTTAACGAGCTATAAATTCAACATGATACCTGGTAACTCTGAAAAATGTATTTTAATGTGAGAGTAAAGAAACTGCTAAATGAAAGAAAGGAGCTCCATCTTTTAACTGGCACCTAGCGCTGGAAACTTTCAGACAGCGTTCTCCAGAGCCTCGGACAGCTTACTACAGAGACGCACACATCGTATTACACCGTCGGTACCAAGAGGGCAGACAACAGATAAGAGAACTTTCCTGACTGCCAAATAGCGGTCAGATAGTGACCAATTTGTTTAACATCAGTCACTGACCTAGACCTGACCGGCTAAAGGACTAGCGGGCTAGTTAGCTTCGCTGGCGAGTTAGCATGGCATGCTAACAACAGCAAGAGAACATAACGTTACAACAATATTGAGGAGACTGAAAACATGAACTAGCCACATGGAACATACACAGGTATACTTAGGGGTCAGCCGTTTCTCTTGGTCTTTCACCCTCCTAGAAAACATGTCTTGCTTTCTGGGCGAGGTTGAAGCTGGAAAGTCACATTACAGATCCTTTAAGTTCCCCTGTTTATAGCCCCAAGACAAATAGACGGACTTGTTATGAAGCCTGGCAGCCTGCTTGACTAAAATAGAAGCCTTTTTTCCCCCAATAGGGTTTCTACGCCGAATGATTTGTGTGACATCGCTAAAATCCAATAACAATACAGGACAGGAGATAAACCGGCTCCCCATTGGTTAAAAAAAAAAAAAAAAAAAAGATGTTCCCGTCCCATAACAGACAGGATTTAAAGATACAGTAACGGCACTAGCCCACGAGGTATGTCCTTTTGACAGACTATATCTCAATTTCAAATAAACTAAAGTTAAAATAAAATAAATAATGAATTAATACAAAACTTAAATTAGCTTTTGAAGTACATTTTCTCAGCCTTTTTGTTAAACAAAAATACATACGTTTGAAAAAAAGCTATGTAGGTAAAACATCTTTTTGTTCCTTAAAGTTCTATGAAAATACGGTGTTGCTTAAAATTCATGTATGAACGTAGGAGTAGGACACATAATAGCAGCGGGTTTCTATTTACTTATTCAAATGTAACGGATCATGTAGGGACAATCAGTCCACTTTGTTTCCTACATCATTCATTTACATTAAAATTTAAATCCAAGCCGCTGCTTCCATCGTATCAATTTCTTCATGCAATGAATGCATCCTTTTCATTATCCACAGGCTCACAAACAATCTCATTTGACCAAAACTCATGCAATAACAATGCTGAAAATCTAGATGGAATCCTTGTCTATGCTTTTAAATCTTACTTCCACTTTCTGTAAATGTGCAATGAAGTCACCTTGATAAGTTAGTCTGACCAGAAAGGAAGACAGATTGAACCAACATCAGTGCCACATGAGTTTGGGTGATTTCATAGCCAAAAAACAGTTGTGCACATACCCTGCATATATTGAGCAACTCATAATGGCGTTGCCATTCAGCAAAACAAGTTGCCAAATGCTGACCAACACTAGTGACAGTCACACCACATGATGAAACTACAATACACTAACTGAGAAGAGTACAATTACACAAACATGCAAAACACTTTGGTTGGAAGTTCAGAGAGGCGCATTTCCAAGCAAAGCAAGTGTTCACACAACTTACACATGATAGAAATATCACACAAAATAGTTACCATCAAATCAAGAAATATGCAGTGGTACATTGAAGTGCAATATACAGAAGCAGAATACAAAACTAAGGCTTGATGACTACACAATTCTGATGGATTAACACAGTATGTTTGCACTATGCATTGTGTAATGGAGGCAAATCATTACAATTATATAACATGTAACTTAACATACAACAATAAACTTAAAACCACATTACAATAATCACAACAATACACCACATAAGATTCTGGTTTCACAGGTTATGGATTAAACCATAGTGGGGAACTATACTTAATCCATGTCTGTGAGGCCTGAGACAACACAACAGGTGTGCTTTAAGCAAGGCGAGGGAACAGTTTAAGCTGTGTAGACCTTACCTCCCATTCCTTGACATTCAAGTCAGTGATGGGCTCGTCCTCAGCCGTTTCTGACACCTCATTCTTCTTGACAACCATAAACCCGGGCTCTTGTCCCATCCCCCTGACCCCCTCACCGTACATGTCCGGGCTCCACTGCATGAAGAACACGTACAGGTGCTCTGACCTGGGGGGGAGGAAGGGAAAGAAACACAGGAAAAACTATGAGAGAAGAGGCTTGGTTCTTAAATTCTGGGGAGATTTAGTAAATAAAAAATAAAAAAAACATCATCTGAGATGTGTAATTCAGTGCCTCTAAAATATCAAGGCCAGCTCCAAAGACTTCAGGATACAATCCAACACTGAGTGATATGTTACTTTGACTCAGAGATGGGGACTCAAGTTTGAGACCCGGACTCGAGGCGCACTTAAGTCGAACACACAGTGTCTTCAGACTTGACTTTAGTATTGTCCTCAAAAGACTTGAGACTCGACTCTGACTCGTGAACCATCTTTATTTTTTGGAAACGTCTGACGAGCTGAATGTTATTCCCCTTCCTGTGTAACCTATAACCTACCTACGTAACGTATCTGCTGCATGCGGCCACGTGAGAGAGGACGACAAGCATGTTGACCGCACCGGCAGCTGCTGTGCCATTCATCAGAAGCTTTGCTTTAAATCTTTAAATCTTCTTTTGTCGAATGCAAACTATGTGAAATCATTATGGCTCAACCACATCTAACTTCACCAGGCACCTGAAAACGCACCCTGACAGGTTAGCAAACATGTTTAGCTCAGCATTTGGCATCTAACGTTAGCTTGCTTCCTGCTTTAGCTAGGAGCTAAGGGAGGTTAACTCCGACAGTTGTTGGCTAGATGTTATTATACATAGCTATGCAGCGTTCTAAGCAGCCTGGATGGAACGCAGCAGGTGATACAGCACTCATTATAACCACCAGAGACTTGACTTGGACTCAAGCTCAAAGACTTGTGAGCATCTCTGCTTTGATTTGATTAAAAACCATATATGTGGTAATATACTGTCCATTATCAGCTGCAAAAAATGAATTGGTGAATTGGCCACCTGATAAAACTTCCAAAAGTTTTCAAAAGTTTAAATATTTAACTATTTAAGAATTAGTCAAACATTTTGCATGTTAAAACATTCTCAAACCACCCTAAAGGCTGTTAAGGAAGTATTTAAACGTCAACAGACAGCCTTTGACCAAGATATTCTACTTGTCTCCTCTCTGCTAATACTGCTGAACTGTTAAAGCTGCTTTGCCTGTGTGACACTGTGTGTTCTGGTCTGTTATCATGTTGCATCAACTGTTCCCAATAGTTGAACCTGCATACAATGATTTGGTTGGTCCCTTGGGGGGGGGAGACACAGAATTCACATATCATATTACAAAGTTGTCACGACAAAAGGATTGGACAGTTGCTTATTTACACATCAAACAAACACAGAGCAACATAAGCATTCATTTGGAGTTGTATCTCAAAGTCAAATGTTCACTAGCCCTGTTTTGTCTCCACTAACTCCTGAGGTAAATATATGTCTCTTTAGCTGCTAAATGACAGTAGCAGGTTGCTACCTTTGTCTGTCTGCTGTTGGGCGGGAAGCGTACAGTGGATTATCAGAGATTGTTTGTTGAAATCAGCTGCAGTTGGATACGAGCTTGATGAGAGCAGCCAGACTAAACCAAATCCTTTAAGTTGCGGCCCATGAAACCAAAACAATTAGGTGAAAGACGCTAAAACATTCCGTAGAGCTGAGGGGAACTGCAAAGTCAGGTGATAATTCTCTACGAGTTTGTCACTTCAAGCGATAGATTTTTTTAAAGATTATTTTTTGAGCATTTTAGGCCTTTATTTTGATAGGACAGCTGAAAACATGAAAGGGGAGAGAGAGGGGGAATGACAAGCAGCAAAGAGCCACAGGTCAGAGTCAAACCCGTGGCCGCTGCATTGAGGAGTAAACCTCTATATATGGGCCTGCTCTCTACCAGGTGAGCTACCCAGGCGCCCAATGCATTTCAATTATGATCGTGCAACATGGCAGGCCAGCCTATAAGAATATTTTAACAGCATTTCCGCTCTAACTGGGACATTTAGGGACCGATTGGCGGTAATGCTGTGGGCGATACACTGGTAAGAGCAAATTACGTTTAACCATGTATCAGCTAATTTAAATAGCTCACTGTACTGTATTGTGTGAACATTTAATACTGCATGTGGTGTTTTCTTTTGCGGAGTGCAAATGTTCCACTAAAACAAGTGCCCCCCCGAGAATACTTTGCAGAGCCACCGTCACTGCGTCCGGAGCTTAGCGCCGCCTTAGACGATTTTGATTGGTTTATTGAAATGCTGGAATGTGTGTGTGGAGGAGCCAGACCTTACTCTGCAGAGCTGTGGAGATAGGTCTGGCGAGAATGCAAGACTACCTTTCACATGACACCGCCATTTAAGACATTGTTAACATGAAAATATAAATAGAGCAGCTTTAAAGTTATACATAGTGTGTGGTTAGTTTCCTTAAAACAGGGAAGCCATGTGGTAATGGTGCCAAATGATTCTCTGTCATCTTCCTTTTGCCTCTCTCTGCTCTCCCCTTGCGACCGCCTTTTCATGACAATCGTGTAAACAGTTTAGGATATGATAATACATCAAAACATAACCTCATCATGAAAAGTTACAAAAAAATGCAGAACAAATACTGTTATGGCTGGTAGACATGAAAAATCTGTGCAGACTCAGTAGGTTGAGCTGTGTTCACTGTCATGGGTTGTGTATGGCTCATTCAATGGCCTCCTTCCCCCCCCCCACACCATTGCCAGGACACTGAAAGACACATCATGCGGGTCACCTCCCATCTGGGTCAAGCAACAGCGAGTCTAGCAGTGTCTGAAGAAAAGGATTATAAACCGCTGTGTTGTCAGTCCTATGATCACTTCTCCCACACACCTCAGCCCGCTTGCAGTGCCAGAAAAAACAAGTTACAAATAATGAGTAGTAACATGCATAAGCCCTGTCTTTTTATACTAGCTTTGAATCTGCAATGCCCCTGGGCTATCATCCCCGAGAGCAGCGTGCATCACAGCAACTTGTTTCCAGGTAGGAAATGCTGTAGCTAAGCAACCTGTGGATGAAAACAACAAAGCTATTTTTTTCCATCTGTATGTAAAGCGTCTTTGAGGACTTTGAAAAGCACTTTATAAGTCTCGTATTATTATTATTATTATTTTAACAAGCAAGACTTCTGAAGTTCATAATGAATCATTTCAGGGTCATTACTGCACTCAGCCACTCTCACCACATCACATAACCAAGAAGAATTTATGGTACCATGACTAACTAAAAAGGACACGGCTGTTTGTTTGACTCAAATGTGATTAGCAGCCTGAGAGAGCGCCATGTGTGTTGCTGCTATAAAAGTATAGACAAATCAAGGTTGGACAAATAACTGATGAGATTCCCCTCATGTCCATTTTTGTCCCTTTGTGCCTCTAAAAAGAACCAATGGACAATGTAGCTACCACTGAGCTGAATGTTTCTTTTTATGAAGAAAACTGACTTATTGAATTAGTCTATTGCTGCAACTGGAATTCATTTATTACGCAACCTATTTCCATGTAATGTGTGTCCTTCCAGTGTGAACAGCACTAACGTAATCATGACTACTGCTGGCTTGGCGACCGTTCACCCAGGCAGAGTGATCCAACCAGGGTAAAGACATTATTAAGCTATGGCTGTTTTCATTCAGTGTATAACACTAGAAATACCAGTGTAGGTCAGAAAAACGTTCACAACGAGCTTTGTGGGCCGAACAATTTCTGAGTATACAAAACAAGGAAAAATATCCTTATTGTTGCATGGGTTGTGTGTGTGTGTGTGTGTGCGCCCCAGTGCAGGAATAACGTGCGCCTGTCTGTTTCCCTGCAGAGTGAATGAATAATACATTGTTTTGCTGTCTGGACCGAAGCCGCAGTGGGAGTCAGACCTGACGAAGAATGCATATCTGATTGGTTTCAAATATGAAAAGGACTGGGGGTGCGGTCCCTCAGTACCTCAGCTGACTATTGTGGTGTGTTAGGAATGGCATGAGGTCAAATCCCTGCAGCTCTCTACATTACAAACAAAGTCTGCTGCACTGTTTTGGGCTAATCAGAGGCTACTATATCTTGTACTCCCCCCATTTTTTATATTATTCCATGTAATCAGGCACAGCACTGGTTTCATTTGCTTGCATTCAAAGGTGTAGCAGAGGTACTGACCTCTCCTGCGGCACAGCAAACCAGTACTCGTGCTTCTTGCCCTGCTGGGCATACTGCTGCATGGAGGCGCTGGCGTTCGAAATAAACGTCTTCTTCATGGGCTTCCCCACCCGCAGACACAGGAACTTGTGAGTTGGGTGCTTCCGCCTCTCCGCAGACCCTGTACCTAGAAGAGGAAATCATCACATGGTCACATGAGCATAAACATGTGTGATGTTATGGCTTAATAGCTGTAACAAACAGGACAAATTGTTTTAAAGTAATAGTTTGACATTTTGGGGAATATGCCTATTTCATTTCTTGCTGAGAGTTAGATGATACCACTCTTATATCTGTAAACTATAAAGCTACAGCCAGCCGCTGGTTAGCTTAGCTTAGCATACAGACTGGAAATAAGGGGGAAACAGCTAGCCTGGCTCTGGCTTTTATACTTAAGATTTTGTACGGATCAAACTAATGAGCTATATAACAAGAAACTCTGTGTTTCTGGTGTACTCTGCCTTTGTCAAGGTTGAAAGCGAGTAGTAAGGAAGTTTGCGTCTAAACATATACTGTGTATTATGATCCTCATTATAAGTAAACAACACAACGTGATCGGTTGATGTCTTTATTCTCCGGGCGAAAGCTCAGAAAAATCAACCTCATTCCGGCAAAAGATTATGTCGCTTTATCGCCGCGTAATATTCACGCTCTGTGTGAAAGCGCTCATGACAAAAACAGTTTGGGCACATTTTGGACAGACCCAGGCTAGCTGTTCCCCTCATCCTTTTTTCTTTGAAGCTTTTGCTCCCTTTCCAAAGAGCACCTTCATAATTTGTTTGGAACTTCTGAGCACTCTAGACTTTTTTCTTCCGATCTAACATTTGCTGGGAAGCAAATGAGCATATTTCCCCAAATGTTCCCAATTTGTGTTTTCTTCTGTATCAAATGTCTGTCATCTAAAAAGAAAATACATCTTGTTGATTAACTGTGTATTCTCCCCCTAATACTTATACCTAAATATTTATTTGACCTAGTTTTCTATTTCTATTTAGTGGCTACTTCAACTTGCATTAATCATTTTGAGGCAGAAACACAACAGATGACAGAAATAAATGGAGTAGCACACTGTACTTCATAGTGGCTCTGAGTCTTCTGCCCGTGGTACATTACCAATGGCCTAGAATAAGGCCACAGCCCCCTGAAGCTGAATGACATCACTGTACCAGTGACTTTACACTGCTCCTGGTTGGGCAGCTCAACTTAACTAGCATTTATAATGATGAACATAATTATATTAATTATACAACACGCTCAGTGGGACACATTCTATTTTCAAAATGCATTCATTCTGTATTAATGCAGCTTGTTTTTGAGGCTGCTGCTGTTACTTGTGCGGGCTGTGCACAAGAATGTTCATGTGCACAGAATAATGGTTTAGCCCTGCGGAGATCAATGTGAATTCAAACTGCTTTTGCAGCCCGGCTCTCTGTGTGACAATAATTGCCAGGGAGAAAATGGTAAATCTCTCCCCCACTGTCAACTAGAGTGGGTTATGAAGTGAGTCAGTAGCGGTGACACACGGAGGTCACCGTCAGATAATAAGACCAAAACTGTGCCAACCAGATACTAGTTAAAAGACGCTATGGTTTTGTATGTTTAAGCCAATCAACTACTAATTGCATAGTGTTTGCCAAACATTTCCTCGAGCACATAAACATTGTACCTAACTTCCAGGCAGCCACTGCTTCCCATTTATTTTAGTAGACTGAACATCATCTTGCTGAACATAGGTAATCCATCACAGTGAACATTCTGCTACCTTAATGTTTTCACTGGTGGTAATACAGCTGAGATACTTGCTGGTGCGTTCAAAGATACTCTGACATTGTTATTTGAAAGTATGCCATTGAAAAGTACTACATTTAAAATGTATGTTGTCAGTAAATCAAACCTCAAACAATGAGGTGTGATGATGTGAAATTGGGCATGTGAGGTTTGCTGGAAGATATAAGACTCTTTAGTTATGGATTGGGCTACTTGGTAGGCAAAAAAAGACAGGTCATTAGCCAGTTACTTGGAGAGCCTGGGAAATAATGAAAAAAAAGCCCGTTATTGGGACAAACTTGTAGCATCTCATTTGTTTCCTCTTCCCTTAGGTGCACAATTTATTTCAAATGTTGCACATAAATATATGTTCTTTGAAAGTATAAAGAAGTAGACGTAATGTTAGAACTAATGTTTTTCTTTTGGTTTTGTCTAAAAGTAACTGGATGATGTCTTGTTCTGTAATTACAGGGATAAAGTTTAACTGTAGTGAAGAGCATTTTAAGATCCCAAATTTAGAGAACTCATCATCACCGTGGGATGGAACCAACTACATAACCATAGTTGGCAAGTTAAAACATCCAAAACCACAAGTGCGATCCTTTAATCTTAAAAGCGGCAACGAACACAAAATAAGTTTATTCCAGGCTTTGGGGGGAATTTAGTATTTGTGTAAATCCACATGAAGGCAAAACAGACTGGATGTCTGGTATGAATAATACCTCTCTGAATGTTGTCTCAGAAGGCATTTTGATCTTGGGTTTCATCGTCACTGTGCTTCCCCTTTGGGCATTAGGTGTGTTTGTGGCATTGTGGTGTTTGATAGGCTTTAGCTTATCGCACGGAGGAGTTGCCCAGACCACCAGAGCCAGAGATCAAAGTGCTGCATAAAGCCCCATAAAGCCCGGCTAGCCCCGCCAAGCTGATAACAACATAGAGGCTGCCATTTCCCTCCGTCTTTATATTCCTATTACTAGCACCAAGGCAGAGTGGAAACCGGAAAGGTTATCAGGAACCAACATGAGAGAAGTGATTCTAAAGCAGCCAGAGAGGAGAGGAACTTACTTTGATAGTCTTCAAAAGAATATGGATGTAGGGTTGCAGCTTAAAGACAACATGAGGCCAAACATCACCTGAAATGTCTTATACCTTTTTCACATGGTTTAAGTTACACATTTTTTAAAGCTATAGTGCGTAGTTTGAGGAATTCTAAGTAATGACAACAACGCTGTCGAAGCGTCCACATGACGCAAGCCTTTCAGTGATCGCACCCCCACCCCTCCTCCATCAAGTTGCTAACACGGAGGATTAAAAAAACAGGATGGACTCTTCAGAAGAGGTAATTCTCTTGTAGTTTTTATGTCCTCTTCGTCTCCAAAGCTGAACGCTGCTGTTGTCCTTTCTCAGCGGTGACGTAAAACACATCACTCGAGCTTCATCAAGCGAAAGTTGCCGGACTAAACCATTTTGGTAAACATAGCCATACTGGCAGACAGAGTTTTGTTGAGCTGATAGGCTTCATTAGCTTTGTAGCATGTAATGGACGTTCATTCATAAAAAACAAATTGTTGCGCACTATAGCCATAACTGCTAAGTAAATGTGTTTACCCTCTGCTGAGTTCTGCGTGCTGTCCTTTGGCGTCTGCTCTACATTCTCCTTTTCCTCCTTGCCTTGTTGCATAGTGTCCGTTTTGGAGACGTCTGTCCCCTCGTTGGCTTCCCCCTGTTGACTGGCTGAGACGGAGGTGGTGTCTGTGGCACCAGGTGTGGCTGAGCTTTGGGACCCTGGGCGAGAGGTGCTGCTGCTGGGGCCCTCGGCCTGGCTAGTGCTGCTGCTGGTGGTAGTGGGTGTGCTTGTTGGCTTCTCTACACTCTGCTGCTTGGATCCCATGGGGGACTGGCTATCTCTTTCTGTGGCAGTGTCTGGTGGATTGTCCTCTGCTTTGGCCGCAGCGCTGCACTCCTCCGGCTGACTGACGGAGCTGCGGGCGCTGCCTGGGGCCTGGGACCCGGCACTGGTGGCCTCCACCTTGGTGACGGTTTGCACAGACTCTGTGGAAGCGGCAGAGGACTTGTCCAGGCGGAGGTCCTCGCTAGACGCTTGCTCCTCCTCACGGATGGGGGACAGCTCCGGCTCAGTGAAGACGTCTTCGGAGAAGGAGCCCTCAGTGCTGCGCGGGGCCGTGCTGCCACTGTCGTTGGCCCCTGGCTCCCGCAGGCGCTGCTCTGGGTCCTTCTGGGAGGGATGTCTCTCAGTAGGAAGAGGCTCCAGGTCACTGGAAACAAAGTGAAGCAATAAGACCCATGGAACTCTATCAATTATAAGAGATATATCTGGACATGTGATTTTTCCCTACATGCTCTACACTTAGAGCTTGTAATGAGAGATCAGTTTAGCTGTTATGCTTAGTAATAGTCAGCCTGCAAAAACAAGTGTACAATGATTTCTGTGGCTCTGGAGGAGCTGTTTAATGTCTGAGAAAATAGCCCTGATCTCTACTTGGGCTTGAGACTTTAAATCGTTTACAGAACAACAAATTGTTACAAACTGGGGCCATGGAGTTGGAAAGATGTGGGTGTTTATCAGGCATGGAGGGTCTATCACTATTTGGTTGCGTTATGGGAATGTATATGAGGATTTAGCATTTTTAGAGCTTGGCCCAAACTGGGGACTAAAAGTTAGTTTTGTTTTTGTTTTTGTTAGTTTCTTCAGTCTTTTGTGAGTACCTTAGTGCAACACCAAATCACTGGAGTACACTTTTAACCAACCATTAGCCACATTTATGATCACTAATCTATTATAGAAAGTGTGAATTATTTGCAGAAAGCTTTATTTTCACAATGGATGTGGGCTACTTTTGCAAATGAAACGAGAAAATGCATTTCCTGTAGAAAATGCATTTCCTGTAGAAAATGCGTGTGAATGCTGAAAAGCGGAATTGCTAAAGCTAAACTGGATTGCTGGCTTAAATGCATGAATGAGAGGGAATGGTTTTAATTAGTATGCATTTCATTGAAATGTTGAATACCAATAATGGAATATTTTAAGGTTTTCTGAAAGCTGTCGCTACACGGAATTGCTGGCTTCAATGTGTAAGAAGAAGGTGAAGTTGTAGGAATAGTAGAAATTGGTCCAATTAATATAAATGTCTTTAAAATAACTAAATAATGCTGTCACACAAGACGGCTACTTCTGCTCCCATTCTGCCTATTGTTAAACAAATTATAAAGATCAAACATGATAATCCTGCACTAATCACAGATTCTTCTGGAGGACATACTGTATATTAGAGAAGACTACACATGTGGGGCATTTAAAACAAAGCCTAAATAATTGATGCATCAACAGAAAATGTTACAGCCTATAAACGCCTTTATCAAGTAAGTAAAAAATCCAAGTCTTTGATTTAGAAATATGAACATATCTAGTGGTTTGGGTCATCAAATCTGTTCCCTTTTGCAAGACAGTATGGTAACAAATAATAAGCAGAAACCACAGTGAACTGGTTAGATGAACTCCTAAAAGTAAAGTAAACACCTTTTACCCGGTCATCGTTCCTGTTGGAATGGAAAATCACTCATGTGCTGTGTGTGCCTGAAGCACACACAGCAGTGATTGTGTGCCGTGTGTGCTTCAGGCACATGAGTGATTTTCCATCCCCATATACAGAAATACTGTGGCACCAACTTTGTGCAAATTTGGATAACAGTATGTCTTTAAAGGGGTGATAGAATGATTATATGTTCCTTAAGGTCTCCTAATAGGGTATGTAACATTGGTTGGGCTGAAAATGGCCCGTGTGCTGTTCTATGCTGCCTAATGCAACCCTGTGGAATGGCTCTATTTCAAACGAGAGCTTGGTTGAGCGAAGCACATACACATATAGTGGAGACGAGACAGCAGGTCTCATATTTCAGACACTGCAATGTTATACATTGTTCTTCTGCTATTTCATTACTAGATTCACTTCCGAGACTTTTTTATGCGAGAAATCAACTATGTAGAGGTCCAATATGGGCCGTTTTACGAAAATGTATGGCTAATTGCAAATTTTGTCCAACTGTGTGTCGGAGTTCAGTTGCTCCGCAGGCTAACATGACTGCGGCCGGTGCTGCCTGGGTTGCTGCCTCGCCGCCCGGCCTGTCCTCCTTCACAGACCCGGCCCGCTATGATCTAGATGGAGCTCCGTCATGGCCGGCAGCCGGTGCGCCATACCCGCGCAGAGTCACTGTTTCTGGGTTACTAGACTACCAAACCCCGCTGCCCTGACAGAGCTCCAGGGCCTGCAGCTCGCTGCTCTCCCTCCCCTCTCCCTGCTAAATGGTGTGTGTGAGTGAGACCGTGGTCAGTGAGCTTGTTACGCCAGCAATCTCTTACCACAGGTTCCAGTTAATCTTATAATGTATATGTGTGTTGAGTTATTTAAACAAACGATCGGGGAAATAAACGCCTCTTGTCCGCGAGTCTCATTGATAGCTGGATGGAGCTCTATCGATGAGACCTAGCAGCTAATCCTAACGAGACCCCTCAAATTCACAAAAATGCATTAAATTGAAATCGGACAAAAGCGTTAGCTTTGTAAGACCTTAGGGTAGCTGTGATATACATGCCGTGACGAGATTCAAAGTGTAAATATACTATAGTTATTCCGAAAGTGTACCCGGGGTCTGTGAAAGGACAGGCTGGGCGGCGAGGCAGCAACCCAGGCAGCAGTGACATTAGCCTGCGGAGCAACTGAACTCAGGACACACAGTTGGACAAAATTTGCAATTAGCCATCAATTTTCGTAAAAAGGCCCATATTTGACCTCTACATAGTTGATTTCTTGCATAAAAAAGTCTCAGAAGTGAATTTAGTGATGAAATAGCAGATGAACAATGTATAAAATGTCTGAGATCTGCGCGACCTAGATTCACAAGACAAACTGGTCCCAGATCAGTTAGTGGCCCATGTAAATTTTGGGGCGTTACAAAGATAGAAGGTAGAGCCAAATGGGGAGGAGTTGAGGAGTTGACGTCAACTTTTAGCTTTGCTGAGATTCGCCCGTTTTCAGCAGCAGTTTCAAATTGTGAGATTTGCAGAGGAAAGAGCTGTCAATGGGACTTTGAGGTTCTATGTTTGTCCTATTTACTCACCAAACTGTCGTTATTACACTATGACAAGGTAAAATCTGTTTTGTATTCTATCACCCCTTTAAATCATCCATTTAAAAAAAAATATGTACAAAATATTAAAGCTACATATACAACCAAATCAATCATGCAAATAAAAAACTTCCTATTTTTATTTCTTGAAAACCTTGAATGAGGTCGTCAAGACGATATAGTTGTATTTAACCAGCACACAGAATCCCTTTCTGCAACACACTTGTTGCTCAGCTGTGTTTAGACAGAGAGTGAGAGCGAGGTCAGCAGAGAGAGAGAGACAGAGAGAGCGAGACAGAGAGCGAGAGAGAGAGAGAGAGAGAGATAGAGAAAGAGAGCGAGAGAGAGAGAGAGCGAGAGAGAGAGAGAGAGAGAGAGAGGAGGGCAGACAATGAACCACAGCTGAGAAAACAGTTGGGCCTGGTACAAAAAAACATAATTTGCCAGTACAATAACTGCTCCAAAACACAACCCTTGTAAATATACAGAACTGCTCACACCTTACGACCACCAGAGGAAACAGAAAAAATGCCTGCACAGGATTCCTAACACTAGACCACATTGGTCTTTGCATGAATTGGTCTTCAACAACAACAACAACACTAAAAATTTAAATGAAGCAAAAGCAACTCAAACAGACACATCTGTGGGAGGAAACACATTTGTCGAAAGAGATATAAAGAGTTAACTATAAGATTTAGAATGTATGTAGTAGTGAATTAAAGTTAGAAGTCAGTGTTTCTGCTGCATTTACTTCAGATAACTCTAGGGCTGTCAAAATCAACGTGTTGATAACGAGTTAGCGCAAATTCCTTTTAACGTGGCTAATTTTGTTAACGCATGATTAACGCACACACGTTCTGTGATTTCGCTCCGTAGTCTGGGAAATCAGGAAGCTGCAGCAGTTAAGGCTCTGACACACCAACCCGATTATCGGCCGTCGGACAGTCTGGCGAGGTCGGTGACTCGAGTCTGTTCGGTGTGTTCCGTGCCGTCGTCAGTCTGAGGAGCCGTCGAATTTAATTTGGGCCGATTTGACTTCTAGCCCTTGACTAGCGAATCAGTGCACTTATGTTAAAACACTTACGAGGAGCGGGATGAGCGTGACTAGAGTCTCTCAAAATCTGATGAAAATCTCTTAAACTGACCTTTGTTGATCTGAAATGAAGACAGATTCAGCAACTGCCCGGCCCATTTCTCTCTTCAAATGTTTTCAGAAACACATTTCGGTGAACTTTTTTCGTAAAATACGAGATCGTATTCTGAACGAGCCGCCATCGTGGTCTGGCTTTGAAATTCGGGAGGAGCCAGACCCACGTGACGCGTTCGTCATTTCCGGTTTTCATTTTTTTGGCGACATTACAGATTAGTGCTGCCTGCTGTTATGGAGACGTATTACGTCTCGTGCACATACGCTCAAGTCGGCGTCGCTTCGGTGTGTTCTGAGGCACTTTTTGGACCTCGGGGAGCCGAATGATCAGTCCAACTGGCTTTTCTGCCGACGCTCGGCCATCGGGTTGGTGTGTCAGAGCCTTAACGTTGTGGACAGTGCCAACTTGGCCACTTTCTCGCTAGATTTAGTGACTTTTCAGACCCTCTTAGTCTCTTATAAATATATTCAAATATATATATATTTTTTACTGTAATTCATTTCCCTGCATGCAGTCCACAGATCCTCGATTAAACACTAACGAGACAGCGGAACGGGAGCGTGTCTTAGGGATATAATACATCCATGAACGGGAGTGGATAACTAGCAGAAACAAAGCTCCTTGAGCAGAAATGGATAAATGAACGTATCTTTTGAATGGCAAGTTGAGTTTCAAAGCCCTTCCAGATGGTTCTCTTCACAAGACTAAAGTTATTTGCATGTACTGTCCTGAGTTACCACCGAAGTACGTCGAGTCTCAAATACCACTTAAAAATTAAAAACTAGAGAAAATATCCCTTTTAAAGTATTCAGAACAGATAAGAAATGTGCCATTAATTTGAAAATAATCGCGAGTTAACTTGGACAGTCGATTAATCGTGATTTTTTTTAGCGATTGACAGCTGTAATAACTACATGTGTAGTCATCATAGAAGTCTTTTCTATACATACTCAACAGCAAAGTATTGTTTGTATATGTTTTTCTTACTCGGGCACAGCCTCTCTGATCTTGGGGTCGGTGATCTCCTTGCAGATGGCAGCAGACTGTACTTCCTCCAGAGGACACATGATGCCGTACTCCTCGCACCCATGGGCCTGAACCAGTGGGTCCATCCGATGAGGGTCAAACATGATGTTGTTGGGTGTCACCAGCAACACCCCGCTCACCGCACCCTGAATCAACACAGGAAGAGAGAGGGGTGGGTGAGGATCAACAATGGGATCCATCAGAACTTTAACCCTTGTGTTGTCTTCCCGTCGACCATGCAACTTCTTTTGTTTTTCTGGGTCAAACTTTTTGTCACTTTTCCAGACAATTTTGTCAGTTTTTTTTATTTTATTTTATTTTTTTACTTTTTTCAACGCTCTTTTATCATTTTCTTTCTTCAAACTTACTTCTGAAGTGTGTTGGTTGTATGGAACCATCCATGTTATTTGTTTTGACTATTTGGTTGAAAGAAACCCAAATTTCTGTTATAGAAACGTTTTAAAAATGCCTCAAATTGTTCAAACAGAAGGGTTAAAGAAAAACAACAAACAAAAGATAATCAAAAGCACCTCTGTCACATTAACAACTGGACGCCCATTCAATCAATGTTGACCAATGACCGCTTCAGTGCTTTCATTTGGTACCTGGGAGTCAATCAGCAGTGGTTCAATACCAGAGGTGAAAAGTAACAAATTACAATCATTCGCGTTACCGTAATTGAGTAGTTCTTTTGTGTACTTTTACTTTTAAGAGTAGTTATTAAAATCTGTAATCTTACCCCTTAAAGCTTTAGTGCTCAACTTTTTGATATTAATGAACGTCTGTTACATTCAAGCCATTACCAAATGAGTTGCTACAAAGCTAATGAAGACTATCAGCTCCACACAGCTCTCTCTCAGTGTGACTATGTTCACAAGATAATGACCTCTTCTGAAGAGTCCATCATGTTTTTTTAATCCTCCGTGTCTTCCTTGAATACTAGCAACTGCGTGGAGGAGGGGTGGGGGGCAGTACTTGTACTTAAATAAAAGTTCATCAAAGTAATCATACTTTTACTTAAGTAGAATGTTTTTGTACTCTTTCCCTCTCTGTTTGATACCATGGATCTGTGTGTGTTTGTCTGAGAGCAGGACAGCTGCATGGACACACACATGCACGCACACCTAAACAATACGATTTAGAACCAGATCTGGGTAAAAAAAGAAAGAAGTAATGAACATGTGAACATTTAACTGTACTAAAGACCTTTTAAGATCCTGAATTCAGATAACTCAGTATACAACAGTCTAAGGAGCGGCAGACTCCCTGGTGGGAGGCCATCTGAACAACATTAACTATAATCAGCAGAATTAAACTACAGTCAGCAGGAGAGATGCTTCTCTTCATGTGCTGGTCTACAGGGTTAGTCACATCTGCCCACACATGGCCCCCAGTGTTTACTGTTCTCTCATTTCATCCTCGTTTCCAGGTTTCTTCAATAAATTCAACAAAACAAACGCAAACTAAGACAAACTGGAATGCTTCCGTTACATCAGTTGTGAAAGAGTTCGGTACATTTTGGTGCAATGACTTTCCTTCCCACTGCCTTGTTCACGTCTGCCTCAGTTAGTGATTTCATATATTGCTGAAAAAACCACAGAAGTGCACAGAATTAGCAACTGAAACAACAAAAGATTGTTTTTACAGTTAAAAAAGCGGTCATCACAGGCAGCATTGGGCAGCAACTGGATTCTGGTCTGCTGAAGTGGAGTAATTCATATTTCTGCTGAACTGTTCTATTATTTCTGTACAATAGACATTTTTTTGTGTTTGTAAACAACGATGATGCGTTTAGTAGGCGGAGCCTAACTGGTGGCAGAACACGAAGCCAGGTTTATGGTCGCTGCGATGTTTCCGGCGCGAGGAGCGCGAGCCATAAAATAACGTCACCACGGTTGTCGTTTCCAGCGCAAAGTTGTCGCGGCTCGGGTTGTGCACCTCTGAATTTTTGCAACTCGCCGTGCGCTTTCAGTTCAACATGGTCGGCAGGTTCGCCTCTACAAGCATCTGTATGAATCTTCACGTACAGACCCCTGGGAGTCAAACAACCTTAAAGATGGGGTCAAAGAGAGACACCACACTGGGAAAAGAATCAATCATGTTTCAGGGGTAGCAGTCACACACTGCTATTGGCCAGGCGTCCATGCTTACGCAAGGTAACATAACCCCATTTGTACAGGTCCTATCCCCAGACCAATCGGCTACCCTAACCCTAACCTTAACCACTCGAGGTGAAATGCCTAACCCCAACCAATCAGGCTGCTATTGAAGGGCGGGTCTTGGCGTGGCCATAGTAGGAAAAATAAATGTGCTTCTAGTAGCTGTGCCAAGAGAAATCTCAATCATTCCCAATCTTGCAGAGACGGAGAGCGTAGGTATATGTAAGGAGATAACATAGGCACAGGCTAATTATTGATCACTAAAATGATAGTTAACATTAGTAATTACACTTAAACAGCTAATGGAAGTCCAAACTGCCTGAGAGCTTCTCCTGTACTGTACGGTAATTCCTCTACTATGCGACAGTAAGTCTCGTGGTTATGACACAATCGTTAGCCTATTGTTATAAAAACGTCTGCTACGGAGCCATAACGTGAGCTACAAGGTAATGGAGCCTTTTATACATTGTCGTGTTTCTTTAGAAATAAACAACGGACAAATCTTTAAACGCTTCAGAGGTAAAGTTATTTGCTGTCAAAGTGGCGCCAAAATGAATGGCAGTCAATGGGATGCTAACGGGGGGGGAGGATGGCTTGGTAGCATCAAAATGGCGCCTTAGGAGGTTCGAGCTCGAAGCGAAGCTTACCCCTTTGCGTTTACTTCACACGAGAGCAGCCATTTTCCCCTGTTGCCATGGGAATGTTATGAAGTGACGTAATTACACGACGTGAACGTCATCGAAAAGCTGCAAACCCCGCGATGAAGCCGCGATGAAACCGCAGTTTTTGCAAGTTCCCGCAATTTCATCGCATAAAATTGCATAAATATCCCGCATATTCCATCGCATTTTTTAAGAAAACGTGCCGCATAATCAAGGATTTTTGCCCGCAACCATCACAAAAAAAACTCTGCATTTTTTTGGAAGGACTGGCTGCTGCTGCTCCGCGGGCAGTGAGACTGGCTGCTGCTGCTGCTCCGCGGGCAGTGAGACTGGCTGCTGCTGCTGCTCCGCGGGCAGTGAGACTGGCTGCTGCTGCTGCTCCGTGGGCAGTGAGACTGGCTGCTGCTGCTGCTCCGTGGGCAGTGAGACTGGCTGCTGCTGCTGCTCCGCGGGCAGTGAGACTGGCTGCCAGCGGGGAAACAGAGTGTGGAGCCGGCGCATTTTTACATCTTACTCTGTGAACTATGTTTTTGGGTAAGTTAAGGTGATTCATCTAGTCTCTGTAAGGTGAAAGAAAAAAGCTTGTGTTCAAAAGATGTAAATGATTAAATCTCAACAGAAGGACTTGCTCTTCGATGGTATCGATGGTTTACAACACTGAACTACAAACCAAGAAGAAGAAAAACAGCTTTAATGTGTCATTTTAAGAGCATTACTTTTCTTTTAATTTCCATTCCACATCTACAGCCAAGCCTTGTGAAATACAATGTGTATCGAGTACCTGCAGCTGGCAGCTGTGCTGTAAAATATATATTTAGTTTGATAACTACTTCTCTCTTTCCATCCGTCACATTCAGGCATGTGGTTTTTGTTGTTGCTGCTGCTGGCAATTTTGCATTGGACTACAGCAGTTGGCAGTCTGTTCCCGTATACATAAATACTATAGGCTGGGTACCGAATTCAATACTTTTTAGGCAGGTATCGAAAAAATGCCTCGTCATTCAATACCCAATTTCAATACCTAAAGGAGTAAATCTCATCTGAGCCAATAAGCATGCAGCATGCTTCTAACAAGATCTAATAATGTCTGTGATTGGCTGTCTAATGTTACACGCAGGAAAAACTTTACCTCACACAGAGAGATGGGGCTTACGTAGATTTAATTTGTTTTTGTTTTATAAAATTGGTATCGGAAAAGTATTGTTTAGGAACCGGTATCAAAGTAACGGTATAGGTCTCAGTACCGGTATTGAACGGGGTTTTTTGACCGATACTCAGCCCTAAAATACTGTATCTTACCATGTCACCAGTGATGTACTTGCAGTTGATCTTGAGGAACTTCTCTGTGAGGGCCTCTTCCTCCTCGGAGGTGGATGACACCACTCTGGACTGCCGCAGGGCGGAGAAGACTGGAGGGTGAACGCCTTCTGGTCTGGGGGGGCCATCAGAGTCCTGGAGATAGGAAGGGTGGGGGTGTGGACATTGGTATGAACACCATTTGTTAGTACATACTTTCATAAAACACATCATCTGTTCTTGAGGCTGGACTTTGTCCTTCGTCACAATAAACGGAAAAATGGGAACATTTTATAGTTAGGAGTTAGTTACAGATTTAGTGACAAAGGCAAAACTGCTGTTGCTCATACTTTTGTACTTTTATTTAAGTAAAATTTTGAAGGCAGGTGTTGCATGCAATACACTGTGACACAACAGTCACATTTTCGTCTTCATTCTAAGAAATCAAGGAATCTCTGTAAGTGTGTGTGTGTGTGTGTGTGTGTGTGTGTGTGTGTGTGTGTGTGTGTGCATCTGTCTTTGAAATATATATACAAACTTCAAATTTGGAGCAGTTTGGACAACATTGGATATTGGATATTAATCAACTGTGAATTAAACTAAACGACCGTACAATAAAGGTTGAGGGAACATTTGATAGTTAGGAGTGAGAGTGACAAAAGCAAAACTGTGAAAGCTGCGTTCCTCTTCATCCTAGTGGCTGCACACAGACATCTATACGAATGCATCGCGTCTAAATCTCTAAGTAGCATTCAACACAAACGGACTAAATAATAAGCACTGTCGAACAAGCACAGCTCAGTTCACTTGGTAATACGTGGTGTAACTAATTTGAGTCTCATTTCATCAAACTAATGCGTTTGAGTCTCTAAGTGTATTATCTATATAAACAAAAATTTCTGCACAGCAGCACAATCAGGTTAAAAGCAACCCAATGACAAGCCAAATGAATGTGCCTCCTGTGTGCCTGAGCTTCACACGGCCAATTAGGTGAAAAACATGATGACTAATGTTCTCTTGAGTCGGGGGCGGGTTTGGAAACTGTCGAATGAGGGGCCAGATATCGGGCATAGTTTTAAAAAAGGGGGAGCACATTTAGAAATGTATAAAAATGGGTTTAAACTCTTACTTAAAGCCTTAACACTATGTAATAACAAACTGTACGCTAATAATAGCTACAGTCTATTCAATGTAATTAAATAATGCTAGATAAACAACTGTAAATATTCTAATATGAAATTATTTCTATTAATAGCTGCTATTTTGAAACTCTAAATAGCCTACAGCCACAGCCATGGACAGATTATGAGACAATGGGCCCCTGCACACACACACTTTTTTTTGGGGCATTTTAGGTCTTTATTTTGACAGGAAAGCTGAAGACATGAAAGTGGCGAGGGGGGAATGAAATGCAGCAAAGAGCCGCAGGTCAGAGTTGAACCCGGGCCCGCTGCATCGAGGAGTAAACCTCTATATATGTGCGCCCGCTCTACCAACTGAGCTATACGGGCGCCCAATGTTTGTGGTCATTTTACGTCTCTCTGAGGTTGGTTGTTTTTCCTCTCTTTATCGTCGTTCTGTGTTTGTGGTTGCTTGATTGATTGATTTTCTAAGGTTTAAGAAAGCACAACAGTGTTTTTCATATTCTCTTAGGACTTCAACAAATGAAAAGGATTCCTGTATAACAATATTTTACTGCAAAAGTGTATAGTTTTTCCTTAATAGTGAACAGTCACATTCTCGTCTTATCATCAAATGCGAGGACACACAGGATGTACTTGTTTGCTTGTCAACTATATGCAAAGTATAACAACGATATCCCATTTCAGAATTTCTGCTTGTAGCTCTTGAGTGTTTCCTCAATGCACTACTTTTATTTATGGGGTTTGTCACAATATCTGTCAGTTTAACCACTTTTTCAGTAAAATATTGTTATACAAAAATCCATTTCATAAGTAGCAGACCTAAGAGAATATAAAAACACTGGTGTGCTATGTCCAACCTCCGGTAGGGATTCCTTCCTAGTATCCTATATTGAGCATGGACTGCTGCAAAATATATGGTGTATTTAATAAAGTTGAATCTATGACTGAAAGGAGAATGATTAAAACAACTATTCTCCTTCATAATAACTTGCTTTTCCGTAATCTGCCAGATACTCCATAGCCAAGAAGCAATGTAAATGATGTCTCAACTATAACATATTTTCACACATACACTATAAAGCAATTCTGGGTAAAACTTTACTTGGTAGTCCGTCTGAATAGCTATCCACCGGGAGACGATTTTGTAGGACAGAGCTGACTGTTGGTCTGATCGACAGTGAATGACTGCCGGAAGAGTCACACCGAACGGAAAGATGAGAAGAAGTGAGGGATAGGTGAAATAGGCATGGGAAAGACATAACAGGAGTAGAAACTGCAGCAGAAGCAACGGGGGAAAAAAAAGGAAAGCAAGGCAAAGCTGCTGTGGAGAAATAAAAACACAAGGAGATAAAGAGAGCTAAAGGCAATGAGAGAAAGTGATTGGAGAGAGGACAAAGAACAAAAGGGAAAAGGAGGACAGAGAGGAGTGTGTGGGAGTGATCATAGAGGGGGGATTTGGACTGGGGGGGGGGCGTCCAAAGCCGATGGAGAAGTGCAGTGAAGAGCAGTGAAGAGCTTAGAGAAGAGAGCCTGAGCCCATAACAACGGTCTGCTGTCCTCCTGACACCCACCCCCACACCTCCCCCTCTCCGTCGACAAACAGCCTGCAGCTACTGACCCACACCGACACAAGCAGCCCAGACACTGGCAGCCAGGGAAGGCTGAGGGGGCCGGGCCAGTCTGTTACAGCCAAAACAAGCCTCTCTGAACAAGAGAGAGGAGACATAAAAAAAATGTTAAAATAGAGATAAAGATAAGTTTCAAGAGCATCCTTAAAACAAAAAAGAGCAGGATCCCTGATCTATGATAATGGGGAGTAGGATTTGACATTAAGTACCGGTTCCAACTTGGAACCCTTTCAAAAAATTAAGATTCCAATGGAATAATTTTTTTTATTGGAATCCGATACCCTAATAATAATACCTCATTACATTTATATAGCATATATAAATGTGTAGCACCCACCTGAGTGATACACGGCAGTCTGACTACGGCAGATGCCTACCACACATCAGCTTGGCAGAGAGGGAGGGGAACATGTTTTTAGTGGCGGGGGAAATCGCAGACACGGGGAGAACATGCAAACTCCACACAGAAAGGCCCGGGATGACCAGGTTTCTAACCCGGGACCTTCTTGCATTGAGGCCACACTGCTAATCATTGGGCCACCAACGATTTCAGATCTGAAGCCCAGCTGTTGAAGATGGAAGACTGTGTTTGTCCCTTTAAACCAGCTCGTCATCCACTTCAACCGAACACACCTCACCTACACAACTGCACTTCATCGCTCCTCTTCTCGGCGAGTCACTTCCCAAATGACTCATTCAAGCTGGCCTGTCTGCTTCAAGGTTAAATATGAAAAGAGGTGCAGCCTTTTCCACCATAATAATAAAAGTTAACACTGACTAGAACCCACCTGGGACCAGAAACGCACACGTTGTCCACAAGCACAGCACACACCTGGGTTGAAATTAACAACTAGGGTGTCAAAACATGTCCTCCCTCATTGAAATGTGCAACAAACACTGTCTCCTATTCCCTCTCATTAAATCTGACACATCTGAGAAATGGGTGTTATGTGTTGGTAACAAAATAACACCCATAACATGTCTCCACACAGTCCACATCAGAGGGACGGTGAAGATGCACTCGCTGTCCATCAGATGAGAGCTGTTGCTCATAAGGCAACACAAGGTGATAGCAGGGAATGATTTATTTTGGTATAAGGCCAAATGTTAACTTGCAAAGCAAAATATATATATATATATATATATATATATATATATATATATATATATATATATATAATGTTGCATTTGCACGTTGCTGCATAGGATGACAACTGCCTGAAATTAGAGGAAATACAGTGAAAACAGTGAGATTAAATGGTCTGTTTTAATGGCTGCCAATGGTGGCATATTGTCAAAAGCCGACAATCTTGGGCGCCTGGATAGCTCAGTTGGTACAGCAGGCGCCCATATATAGAGGTTTAGTCCTCAAAGCAGCGGGCCCGGGTTCGACTCTAACCTGCGGCCCTTTGCTAGCCTAGAACTCTAGACCACCCTAGTGGCAGCAAATGTAATTTGCTTGCAAGCTGAAAAACCAAACTCTAGTCAGGCCAATCACATCTTGTATAGAGTCGGTGGGCGGGGCTTAACATAATGACAGCAGAGTTGCGACGGTTCCGCGTGAATTCCCTGCTACTTGAAAACAAAGAAGATGGCTGCTGCTGCTGGAGAACAGCGGTCTTTGGAATCGGCTTTGGCCGTGACTCTGGAAGACTTGGAGTTAAGCTTTTCTTTGAGAAAAGAACAAAGAACGACACTGAAGTCATTCTTAAAAAAGGAAGATGTGTTCTGATTTTAAAGTTTAATCTATCATCTAGTGTTGCTCTGGTTGGTTGTAGAGCTATCCTATTGCGTGCAGAGGGAATTTGAAAGACAACCGTTTATCCCGCCCCTCGTATTGAGCCCTGCCAATGGTGAGTTCCCAGACCCAACATCTGGATTGGGTCTGGCTTGAAGGCTAGCCCTTTACTGCATGTCATTCCCCCTCTCTCTTCCCTTTCATGTCTTCAGCTGTACTGTCAAAATAAAGGCCTAAAAATGCCCAAAAAAAAAAATCTGTCTAGTTGGGGACAAACATCTTAAACAAACCATGGCTCACTGTCTCAGTAGTTTAATTTCAGGTCATAGCCCACGCATGGGACCTGATGTGATCATCACTGCTGTATAAATGTTTCATCTCTACCCTAGGTGTTCTCCTTAGACAGAACCTGCACTGTCATGCTACATCAGCGAATCGTCACCTGATCCAATCCTATCTCACACAGACCAGGCTGCCAACTCTGTGACTACCGGTGCTGCTTACTCCTTCCTGCTACACCCTGCTATTGGCTGCTTTCTCTCTCCAACACCCCATCTCCAGCACCAACCATAGAGCTCAACAGTGACCATCCATAGATATATATATATATATATATATATATATATATATATATATATATATATATATATATATATTATTTAGTTTTATTTAAGTAATTAGTAATATATCAGTAAGACACTGAAAATGATGTGTGTGTGTGTGTTACTGAAGCAGCAGCTTGGCGGCTGAACTGCAGTTGCTCGAGTGGCCGCTCGAGGCGAGTCATTCCCATTGACTGTAAAATTAGAGGACAGAGCATGTGTGACGTCACCCACTGGTCTGTGGAGATCTGCTACGAGTCGTCGAGTTTGGCGTTACGGGCGATGCCATCCTGGTTGTGGATGTGATGATTTTAGACGAGAGGGAGGAGTGAGGGAGGAGCTGCTTACACTCTACGTTACGTTACACACTTTCACTGGCAATCACATCATAGCCACGCCCTGAAACACCCCCTGCTTTATCGCCGATTTTAAAATCAACGAGACCATAATTCAAAAAATGAACATCATTCTGTGTTGCTGAAGACTTCAAACTAGAGACTGAGACCATAAACTCATTATGAAAATATTTACTGAGGTAATAAATCAAGTGAGAAGTGGGTCACTTTCTCATAGACTTCTACAGAAACCCACCTCCTTTTGCAACCGAATGTGTCGCCCCCTGCAGGAATTCAGATAGAATGCAGGTTTAAGGAGTCGCCCCAAGTGCATCTCGCTGCAGCCTGCGGGAAGGCGGGGCTTGATGTCAAACCCCAACACACCCCACATCCAAGTCGGTCATTTTTCTTTGCTTACGTCACTCCCCCATACGCTCGAACGGACCAAGACAGCCTGGTAGCATTTTTTACTATGAAGGAAATGATTTTTGATGTTTAAATTTGGAATCTTTTAATTTTATTTGAAAATGTTATATCCATCAATGTAAATGATCTGAAAGAAAACCGAATATTCACCAATTTTGAAACTTATATTTTGAAACTTTAAAACGACGATAAGAAAGCCATCTGGACTCTGAACATTTACAATTAACACCTCTTTAATGTAAATTTCACGCGCCCCTTTTTCGTGTACGTATGTATGAATGAATTTAATGTTTTCAATGTGTTTATGTATCTGTACTTGAATAATAAAGTTTTTTGAAAAAAAAGAAAGAAAGACGGCCTGGTAGCGAAGCTGATATAGCCTCTTGTTTCACATTAGATAGAAACTGATGATGTAGGCTAAACACAAACGACATTTCATGCAACAGTGAAGTTTTCATGTAGTTAATGTAATTGGTCCAGTGTACTTTTTATTAACCCTTTTTTAACAGGTAAAACTAATTTATTACATAGACTTATTACATGCAAAGCGAGATATTTCAAGCCTGTATTTGTTTTAATTTGGATGATTATGGCTTACAGTTTATGAAAACCCTCAGAAAATTTTAATATTGTGAAAAGGTCCAATATTGTAGGCTCAAAGTGTCCCGCTCTAATCAGCTAATGAATCCAAAACACCTGCGAAGGGTTCCTGCTCCTCGGATATTCGGCTTCACTCAGTGACCTGCACAGTAACACACCTAATTTAAGTATTTCAAAAGGTCGAACACACATACAGATGTCTAGACAATAAAATCGCTACGTGATTACCGTTACTCTGCCTGAAATGCTCTGTCTGAGCTCTTGGCCCGCCTTCCCGAAAAGCCCAGTCTGCTCTGATTGGTCAGCTGGCCCACTCTGCTGTGATTGGTCAACCAAATTCAAACATGCCACTGCTTAAGCATGCAGGTAAGTAAAGGTAAGGTATGAGACAGCAGTCGTAGAAAAGAAAAAGGGCGAAGCGCTAACACAACCTCACTGAAAAATCCTATAATGAAGACAAACGGACTTTATTTGACCTTATTTGAGGTGAGTCACGACTTGTCAATGTCCTGAAGTGACCGGGTTAGGGTTAGTCTTGGAAACGGGACTTTTTCAGTGTGTGCAACATCAAAGGGAGAGAAAGAGCATAGTGCAGCATAGTATCCAAAGATGAAAGAGCTGCTGTGCTGGCCTCAGACTGTGAGTGACCGCTGTGTGTGTGTGTGTGTGTGTGTGTGTGTGTGGGGGGGGCTTGATGGAAGAACGTTGTGTGTGTGGTGGGGCTTGATTGAAGAACGTTGGAATGGACGTACGTAGTAAGAGGAACGAGAAGGAGAGGAGGGGTGCCCAGGGGTCTGACGGTGGGGACAGGAGATGGCTGTAAAGGTGTTAGATGACAGCCGTGGTGGGGCTACAGAAATCAATACCCTTTTAGTTTCCAACCAATATTTCTCTCCGTTGAAACAAGAGGAGAAATAAATCTAGAAAAAGACTGAGGCTCCTGTAAAATAGGGCTTATATCCAGAACATAGCGTGGTAGGGAAGGACAGTGGGATATATTGGAAATATAAAAGGTAATATATATCAATAAAAGACATTTTGTAGTAGTCCATAAAGATACCAGACCCTGTACTTTTGTCATTATTTTACACATATAGCAAAATTCATTTTTAAATGTTTAGTATATTAGTTGCGTTCGTCTCTATGTAATGATAAATCTTTCAGAGAGGAAGTCTGCAGGTTCCACCCGGCTTTGACCTCGTCAGTGACACAGTGCAATCAAAAACCGATCCATAGCTCCACCTTGTGGACATGGTCGTGTTGTGCAAGAGGGAGCACACAATGGTTGGGGATCTAAATAACACAAGTTAAAAGTTAACCACAGTTAGAGCTTGGCGATATGGAGAAAATCAAATATCATTATATTTTTGACCAAATACATTGATGCGGCGATATTGTAGGGTTGACTATTGGTGCTGACTACATTTTTGATAAATAACCATCGTAATGTGGATATAATGACTAAGTGGGTAAATAACAGAACAACTAGAACAGTCTGGAAAATTCTGGAAATTACATGACTTTACTGTAATGGAGCCTGTAAAACCAGGAAAGCACATATTACGATATCCAAAATTTAAGACGATATCTAGCCTTATTCTACTTCGTTTAAGAATGCTTGATTCTGATTGGCTGGGAGGAGGGCATTAACCCGGCAGGTTGCCCACTGACAGCGTCATCAAATAGTAGATCAATACATCGCCTGTATTTTTTTTTCTATCACAGACATTTCAAACATGAGATCCATTGTAAAAATAAACCTTGTTTAAAAAAGTTTCTAAAATGTGTCGGAAATCTATCGGAGGGTCAGCCGATAACCTTCCACAAGCCGGGCATATCAAACTGTTTATTGCCCTGCCTTGAGGTGATTATCCCTTACTTATATATCGATATAATATGCATATGTTGCCCAGCCCTAACCACAATATTCTCACTACAACATAGTAGGCTTAGGTCGGTGCTGAATTTTAGAAGATGAAACCTTGAGTAAGATCATTATAAATGTAGCAATGTGGCAACAGATATATAGGTAATCTAAACTGGTTCTACTTCCTCCATTACTAATTTTAGATCACACCCCCAGTGGAGGAGAGGAAGGAAGGAAGGAGGGAGTCAAAAGAGGTGCCAAAAGAGGAAGAGACAGAGAAGGTCACAGTAGTAGCTGGGCCACCAAGGTGAGTAAGTGTGTGTGTGTGTGTGTGTGTGTGTGTGTGAGTGAGTGACATGAGGAAAGTCTGGATAGGACAAAGAGGACGTGTCTGCCCACACAGATGACCAGAGAGCAAGTATGCCAGCGAGCCGGTGGCTGCCAAATAATCCAACGACAGCAAGACCGCCAGCCGGAAAGTCAGCCAGCTACCCATGAATGCGCACGGGCGCACACACATGCACACGCACACACACAGTCATCCAGACAGCCAGCCAATGATCCATGCCTGCAAGATGTGTTACTTTTTGCTGCCAGTACCAGCAGGCCAGCAGGCAAACCGAGCGCACGAAGACACTTCAGAGCTGCATTATCTGGCCTTTACCTCCGTCACAGAAACACTGAACAACATGGCTGGATGGTGAAAACATTTTTACCTTGCTAACTTAGGCATGGGCAACATTGTATAACAAGTGCATCAAAGCATATGATGGATTCATACTTGGCAGTTGATACTCTGTAGTCTTTTGATGTGATAACCCCCCTTTTCCCTTCTACCTTCTTACAATGGAAACTGAAGGGTATTCATTCAGGAAATATGTTACATATTTTCACAAGTTTGCAGCAACTACAGAAAAAAACTCTTCCTTCGATACATTTAAGGATGGGAAAAAGACCTGCGTGAAACAATATATGAAGACCCCTGGGGTGACACAGTAATACGTACACAAATGCTCCATAAATGCTAGGCAGTGCTTAATCCAATTTAAGGTGTTAAATAGGTCAAACTATTCCGAAAGTAAAACTCCACGGCTTCTTTCCGGAGGCACAATGTGATAAATGTAATTCTGCTGGAGGCCCTTTAAAGTAAGACTATGTAACCTTTGCAGGAAAAACTAACACATTCTTCCTTTAACAAACAAAGAAATAAAACCCACTCTTACCCAATCCAATAAGCTCAGGGGCTTTGCTGCTTCAGTCTTACTTGGTGTGGTATGACCAGTAGCAAACCTAAGCTAAATATTGTGTAATTGACGTTAAGAGAGTCAGATTCCTAACTTTATTGCTGGATAGGACATGTGCTGCTATGTCCTTGCCAATCTGAATGATAACTTTGTGTGCTTTTCTTTTGAAAAGTTCTCCTCTTCATCATGTTAACTACTTGTTTTAGAGGGTTCATCATGATTTTTTTATGATGGAAAACTGCATGCAACTGTGTGAACGCTAGCAAGGCTTCAATAAAAATGCCAAATACATGCTGTATGATTTCAGTTTTGATTTAAATGAATAGCCGCACAAAATATTCTGCAGTGACATCACGTTTAATGGCTTTGATTATTTGAAAGGCTGTTGGAACACCTAATAGGCGTTTGAAACATCTGCTGCTAGATCTGACTCTTTTTATATCCAAAAGTAAAAGAGAAGCATCTGAAAGGAGATCTCACTTCAGAGCACTCGTCTTCATCAAGGTTACACTAGCTATTTACTGCTTGCATTGCTATTACCATACACCTCCCAGAACCATTTATTTAGATAATATCCTCATTGAGGCGTGTGTGCCGAGCACCAAAATTGGCTTGTAATTAAAAGATGCCGGGGATTCTGAAAAAAACGCAGAGTGAGTTATTGAGGTCCTTCCTTTGGTTTAAAAATCAAACAGCACCTGGATGCTGCTTGCTTGCTTACACACAGGAAGAGACAGTGATAGGGGTGTCAAGCGCGCGCGCGCGCGCGCACACACACACACACACACACACACACACACACACACACACAAACAAACAAACACCTACACAGTTGGCACATGAAGTGAGGTAATGTTCCCTCCTGTCTGTCTTCCAAGTACACTTCCTCTGCCTGGAATAATTGCTGCCTGGCTGCTTGTCTGGGAAAGCGAGCTGCTCCGTTCATTAGTTGCCCTAAATATCAGACATGGCGTCACTTTTAAAGGCTTAATTTCACTGCAGTCACACAGCCCCTCTCTCTGGTCCTCAGCCGCCGAGAGCCGCGGAGTATGCTCCTGTTCTCGCAGGCATGACCTAAATAGATAAGTGGTAAGTGAGCGGGCCCCTTTCTTTTGGCAGCCGGGGAGAAATGAACGGACCGAGATGGGAGCAGACGGAAGGGGAGCCCTTGTGGTGGGAGGGTGACTAAACCCAAGTGGAGCAGCAGTGACAGTGATGGTGATGGAGAAAGCAGTATCCATTTTCTTACAAAAGTGGCAAACAACACTGCTGTTTCCATGGAGACCAGCAAACAGTCATATCTTAAGGGACCAATGGGCTTCCTGCGGTGCTCTGTGATTGGCTCATTCAGATGCTGCAGACCCAGTACCTGAGGGAGATGGCTAATACACTGCTGGTCTTAGCGCTGGGAGGACAGGAAGTATGTACAGTATGTATGACTGACTGGACCAGACCGCTGGTCTCTTTGGACACAAACAACAGGGACAACAAGTGGAAAAAAATGTGATGTACATTTGGCCATATATCAGAGCAGGAACCAACCCCACATCTAGAAGGCGACACTGGAATTTAAGGGACATTACACTGATTTTCGCTTAAAGCTTTAGTGCGTAACTTTTTGATATTAATGAACGTCCGTTACATTCAAGCTGTTACCAAATGAGTTGCTACAAAGCTAATGAAGACTATCAGCTCCACACAACTCTCTCTGGATTTCTAAGTGTGACTATGTTCAGAAGATTGTGGCGTCCGGCGACTTTCGCACACAGAAGCTCGAGTGAAGATAATGACCTCTTCTGAAGAGTCCATCATGTTTTTAATCCTATGTGTCCTCCTTGGTTACAAGCAACTGTGTGGAGGAGGAGGGGGGAGGGTGGGGCGGTGCACGATCACAGAAGGCTTGTATCACGTGGACGCCCTGACAGTGTTGTTGTCATTACTTACAATTCCTCATGGGGGAGACAGAAACTACACACTATAGCTTTAAGTACCCTGACCGATCGCACAATATTTACTAGAGCTGCCCCTCTTAGTCGATTAGTTGACTAATTGGTCGTTTTGGTCTTAAGCCCAGTTCAGACCAAAGATTAGTGACGAGACAAAATCGTTTTAGAACGTTGCAAGGAAATGTTGCAGTGGCCTGAACTGGCCCTTGTCAGCTCTAGCCAGCTGATTGCGTCGCCTGCCACTCAGCTGGTCAAATCTCCAGAGGCTGGTTTTAGTACGTAAGGGACGTCACCTGTTTCAACAGCCAATAGTGAAGTCAGCTTGTAAAGTCAGCTTCAAACTATAGAAATAAAATGATACATAATGCGTTTTATTTCTGTTATAAACTGTCAACTGGTCGAAAGGGCAGAGTTTTAGACGGAGGCTCAATGGCCGCCTGCCAACATGGATATGTGGTCAAGCGAGCCAGAGAGTGACTGAAGAGAGGGAGCGGCGTTAGAACAAAACAGTTAATCAGAGAAATAAAACGCCGTTTTCCGCCGAATTATCACTAGAAATGCAACTGTAGCAAGCATCTCACTATCACTAACGTTATCCACATTCATATTGATGCAACAAATGATATACCAAGCTACAAAAAAGCCTAAAAGTCAGAAGTTAGAACAGCAGTAAAAAGAGACATTGCTATGGAGATGATACATTGTCTCGTCGCATTGGTGTGAACTAGCAGGTTTCAGAACGCTGCAGAACAGCGCACGCAAGTAGTTGCACGTTTCAACTGGTCTCTCACTCAGTTTTACAGATCTGTTGATTAAATCAACTGCATTCTGGAGGAGCTGTGGGCCCTGTGAGCAATCGCGGCCATTCAAGTCAATGCTCGATATTCCACCAGCCGCTGACGGCACGTCTCAGAAGCGTGCGTGAAGCGGCGCTCCGCCCCACTAAAGATACGCGCCAGGTCTATTTTCACGTGAGCCGATAGGACAGCCGGGCAGGAAGTGAAACAGCGAGAGCATCCAGTCAATTTACCAAAAACACACCCCCCAGTATCGTATACGTCTCCTCTACAACACCACGGACAACGAGAGATTCATTTTGGAGGTGGAAAAAATAATACGACATCACAGATCCTTTTATCAGGACAACGCAAACAGAAGGCATAGAGTTTAATTACTGGAGTGCTTGGAGTGGAAGGTAGATACTAGCTTAATAAACACGTGATTGGTCTGTAAAGTACTTGTAGAGACAATAAAATATGTGAGTCGGGCAGCAAGACGCTCCCGGTGGTCAGAAATACATCTGGCCACATGTGGAAATGCCATGTATTTCCATCTTCATGTAAAGAAACTACAATAATGAATCAAACCAAAAATGGCTGCCAGCAGCTTGGACACTAATTAAGAACCATGCATTAGCAGAGACCGTTTTTCTATTGGGTCATTTCACACATGCACTTTGTTGTGTAAATGCTCCAGCAATTTAACATTGCACAGCGTCATGACTGAAAAGGACCACAAGCACTTGTTATACATAAAGGTTGCTTTAATCTGCTTCTCCCTCCATAGGCCCACAAGGCTACGTCTTTTTGGACATATAAATATATAAAAGTACATAGTATATTACTGCATGTTTTGCACTGCCTTCTTAAGACAGCAATATAATACATTTCATTTTTAAGAGTACAAGCAAATTCAATTAGTTAAATAACTTTATTAAAGAAATGCTGTAAATGACTCAAATTGAGGATGTAGAAAGGAAGTGAGTGACAGGACATCAGAGTATTTTTCTGTCGATCAGTGCCATATACTGTATGCCTGATATACTCATTGTTGTACAACTACATGAAGAGTAAGTCTTTGTATAGTAACTAAATAAACTATAAACTATATAAACTATGTTCTATGTTTTAGCAGCTTACCTAGCTACATGTTGAAGCTAAGTTTGAACAGTATTGTCCTAGATGGTCTGATTTCTGCTACAGCCTCTTAGTTATCTAGGACCAGTGCTGGAATGTAACTAAGTACATTTACTCATGTACTTTACTTAAGTACAAATTTAAGATACTTCAGTCTTTTTCCATGCCACTTTGTACTTCTACTCCACTCCACTTTGTTTTTTTTTTAAAAGATAATTTTTTTTAGGCATTTCTTTAGGCCTTTATTGGAAAGGACAGTTTAGACATGAAAGAGGGGAGAGAGATGCCATGACATGCAGAAAAGGGCTGAAAGTTGAAATTACCCCCGCGGCTGCTGCGGCAAGGACTGAGCCTCAGTAAATGGGGCGTATGCTCTACCAGGCACCCCCACTTCACACTTTTTTTATTCCGCTCATGGAAACAGACACATTTTATAATGTATCAAAGGGACATATTGTACGTTTTACACTACATTCATCTGACATCTTAAGTTAGTTACTTTACAAATTAAGACTTTTGCACACAAAACACAAGGAGTATATTAAAATGTATGTTTTATTATAAATTAAACTACCCAACAATATACAGGCCTACAAGTATAGTCAATGTTTTTGCGTTGAGTACTTTTACTCTTAATACTTTAAGTACATTTTCCTGATGATACTTACATACTATTACTTAAGTAACATTTTCTATGCAGGACTTTTACTTGCAACAGAGTATTTTTACAGTGTGGTATTATTACTTTTACTGAAGTAAATGATCGGAATACTTCTTCCACCAACTGTCTAGGATCTTCTGAGTGGAAAGAGTATGGCATTGAAGACCCTTGGGAAAGTTACCAGATAAAGGTTTATTGCTAGAAAAGCTAATAAAGGTGATAAAAGAAGTCTGAAACTGTTGGCTTATGGTCTTGTTTTAGGCTGATTTGACTACTCAATCTGTATAATCAGTAAAGATGAACGACAGATCTCTCTTAAACAAGTTAAGGCTCTGACACACCAACCTGATTATCGGCCGTCTGACAGTCTGGCGAGGTTGGTGACTCGAGTCTGTTCGGTGTGTTCCGTGCCGTCGTCAGTCTGAGGAGCCGTCAGCTTTAATTTGGGCCGATTTGACTTGTTGAATCGGCCAGTGGGCAGTCTGACTCAATGACCAATCTGATTGGTGGAGTGCTAGCCCGTGACTAGCGAATCAGTGCTTCTTCCACAAGAAGAAGCCCGACAGCTGACAACGCCAGTATCTTCTATTACTAGCCCTTGTATTTTCTTCCGTTCAGTGAGTAATGACAACAACGATCCTTCTTGACTACTATCAACACTCTCTGATGAAAACAATGACTGACGACAGCGTGCTCTGTGTTTACTAGGTCTAGAGAGATGTTCCCTCATTTCCGGTTTTCATTTTTTGGGCGACAATACAGATTATCGCCGCCTGCTGTTATGGAGACGTATTACGTCTCACGCACGCGAAGAATGTACGCTCAAGTCGGCATCGCTTCGGTGTGTTCCGAGGCACGTTTTTGAGAGACGGGAGCCGAATGATCAGTCTGACTGGCTTTTCGGCAGACGGTCGGCCGTCGGGTTGGTGTGTCAGAGCCTTTAGTCAGGGTTGAGTTGGGTTTCAAACCAAGAGCATTTAATAACGACCACAATTATATATATATATATATATATATATATATATATATATATATATATATATATATATATATAAAAAAAATATAATATTTTTTTGCTGTTCAACTTAGGGTGATTTTACTGATGTATTTATTGTGTTTGTTATGTATGATGGCACCTTGTCACCTGGACTCCTGCATCCTCTCTGCCTCTGCATCAAGAACCACAAAGGAAATAAATATTGGGCCATTGTGTCATAGACATTTGTGTAGTTGTGTGATTTAATGTCCTCCTTCTTATAATGTACTCAACTAGAGTAAACCTGAAAGCCCAATGGAAAGAACACAGATGTTCTCCAGGTTAATGCACTAGAAGAAATCATTTCACAGTCTCACAAGAAGTGCCTCCACTACAGTGAAGAAGAGAGAGAAATTGTGAAGCAACACATATGTCCTTGATTTGAACTATATGTGAAAGGCAGTACACTTCCTGTCCTGGCCTTGGAAAATACAAGGCAGGTTTTATTGTCTGACCTATCCTTGGAAATTATTGCATCCCTTGTCTTTTCTGCCCTTGAAAGCATGACACATCATCTTGGATGTTCACCTTTAAGGCGGATTTATGGTTGTAGGTGTGTGTGTGTGTGTGTGTGTGTGTGTGTGTGTGTGTGCGCGCGGGGAGTGTGTGTAGAGCGAGTGAGAGAGTGACGGGGATTAGCTTCGGAGTGAGTACTCTAGAGCCGTAGTGGGCTTTCTTACCATGGTCAGAAATCTGTAGCAGGAAAAGTGAACCCTCTCCTTGATTTCATGCTGTTCACAGAGAAGGAGAACCAGGAAATGAGTAGGGGGGAAATTCGATGCTACCAAGCCCAGCCAAGCGGACCAAGTTGTTACGGTCTGCGTCGCCGCTACTCGAAGATACAATTCTAGGGAGGTGCACGTCAGGCTACGGTGTAGGGTCCGGTATAGGGTCTGTATCTACGGACGTACGTATGTTCGGCGTCGATTCAACGCAGGGGCATTAAAGGTCCCATGTCATGAAAATTTCACTTTATGAGGTTTTTTAACATTAATATGAGTCCCCCCAGCCTGCCTATGGGTATCCTGCTCTGCCTTTGACAAAATGAAAGCTCAGATGGACCGATCTGGAATCTTCCCTTTATGATGTCATAAGGAGCAAGGTTACCTCCCCTTTCTCTGCTTTGCCCGCCCAGAGAATTTGGCCCACCCATGAGAAAGAGAGAGACATCATGCTTGCAAACAAGCAAAGTGGCAGTTGGTCAAGGCCACACCCCCACCCTTGCCCCCCCTCTCTCCTCCTCAATAGCTACAGACACAGAAATGTCACATCCTAAGGAAAGCTCATTGTGGGACTGGCTCTAGTGGCTGTAATTCTGCACCAAGGCTGAATTTCGGGAAAGAGACTTCAGATACAGTATTAGGGGACCACTAAGGCCTATATAAAAGAGACTTCAGATACAGTATTAGAGGACCACTAAGGTCTATATAAAAGAGACTTCAGATACAGTATTAGAGGACCACTAAGGTCTATATAAAAGAGACTTCAGATACAGTATTAGAGGACCACTAAGGCCTATATAAAAGAGACTTCAGATACAGTATTAGAGGACCACTAAGGCCTATATAAAAGAGACGTCAGATACAGTATTAGGGGACCATTAAGGCCTATATAAAAGAGACTTCAGATACAATATTAGGGGACCACTAAGGTCTATATAAAAGAGACTTCAGATACAGTATTAGGGGACCACTAAGGCCTATATAAAAGAGACTTCAGATACAGTATTAGAGGACCACTAAGGCCTATATAAAAGAGACTTCAGATACAGTATTAGGGGACCACTAAGGTCTATATAAAAGCATCCAAAGAGCACCATGTCATGGGACCTTTAATTGCACCTACTGTCTTTTCTGCCTTCGACACCATAACACATCATGTTGGATGTTCACCTTTAGGCTGACAATGAACAGAGCTTTAACATCTGACAGCAGTGGTTGAAGGACATTTTGCTTTATGGTGTGTGTGGCATTTGAATGCATTTGGTATAGCCAGCTTTCGGCACTTTTCTGTTCACAGATGTCCTTATTTATTATAGTGAACTATCTCTGAGCAAATCAAGGAAAAGAATGGCCCACCGCAAACAATTAAAAGGTCTACAGTTTCCCCTCTTTGCTTCTGTTACCTGAATGATAAACCTGCCAAACATTACCTGAATGGTGACTGTAGGAGGAATGAGGCTATTAAAAAAGACCAATCACATCTTTTGCATGTATGAGTGACTTTTTAAGTAAAATTCTACAATCTACCCCTCTTAGTATATTGTTGAAATAGTTCATACAGTTCTTGCTTTTACCTATAAATAACATGACAGCAGTTAGGATAGCATACTTTTTCTGAGTGTGTGAGATTGTGCAGATCAGAGGTGTGGTCGACATACCGTTGCCTTCTCTAAATCAGCTTCTGAGGAGGTGGGAGACAGGGGGCTGATGGGACTGAGGGAAGGGGAGCTTCCGACACTGGAGACGTACTCGGGATCAGGAACATACAGAACCTGCAAACACAATCCATGTCTGTATTTACACAGGCACTGCCTTTGTGCAAACACGCATTGCACACCACACATGCACGCAGAGGGGAGGGATAAAAGAGAATCTCTCACACACACACACACACACACACACACACACACAGAGAGGGAAAGTGACGGTTATGATGTCACGTCAATGTGTCAGAATTGGCAGTAATGGGAACTAATGCTTTTCATGCAGTTAGAACACATACAGTGACTGTAGTCAGCGCATTTCTTTTCCATTAGTCATTATTTATTGATGTGTCGATCGATCGAAACAATTCCCAAGCTGGAACAAGTACATTTTGGAATTATTTGCTTAAAGAAATGTCGATCGACTAATTGATCAATCAACTAATTGTGCCAGCTGTATTTCTATATTGATGGAATGCGTGCATTTCATATCTCTCTATAAACATATACTAAAGGAATAGTCTGACCTTTTGGAAAATATACTTATTCGCGCTCATGCTGAGAGTCCGATAAAAAAGATCAATACCACTCTCACAGCTGCTCATTTCGTATGAAGCTATCGCCAGGACACAGTTAGCTTAGCATTAAGACTGTTGACAAGGTGAAACAGCTCTGTCCAAATATTAGGAAAACTCTTACCAGCACTTTTAAAGCTTACTAATTAACACGTTATAATAATCTGTACAGAAACCAAAAAATAAATACGTTGTGGTTTACAGAGCCCTGCTAGCTGTTTCCAGTCTTTATGCTAATCCAAGCTAACCATAGCTTCATATTCAGGACGGGATTAGCAGATGGGGTTCGTGGATTTTATTTTGATGCCAAGAAATACAGAGCCAAAATATAATTTTAGATTGTTTGTCACTTTCCTCCATTGAGAAACTAATTGAGAATTTGGGTCTGACAGACAGGGAAGCTGGCAGTGTGTTTAGTGGCCTAAAGATGGTAGTTTGCGTCACACTGTCAGAACTAAAGCATCTTCGGGAGAATTCGCACATATAATTATACCTAAAATAGGTCCTTTGCAATTAATTGCATCCTAATGGTTCGATTGGCACTGTAATTAGCAGTGATTAAGTGGGGATACGGATAGTAGGGATGTGAACAATGAGTTAGCAAGTTCCTCTGAGAGAGTAGAAGGATGAACAGATGCAGCATGTGATGTTCCCAAAACAACGTCTACGTCCAATACCTCCACCTAGATTCCCATATTCACTGTGGAAAATGTTTAGTGACAACCCATTGTGAATGCATTATGGACTGTCAAAAGCAGCTACTGTGAGATTGACCGGTTTGTGAGAAGATGGGAGAATGATGCAGCTGAATGTATCAGTGAAGGAGTGCACGGCGGTTCACACCTGGCCAGGCACCACTGCTCTGGAGAACAGCTTGTTCAGCTGAACCAGTTCGTTGGGTGTGGTGTCAAACTTGAGCGCAATGCTGTTCAACGTGTCCCGCGATTCCACCTGGACCACAAAACAAGAGAGAGGACACACACAAAAATCACACTGCTGATTCTGTTCAGGGCATTTCCACAAAAGCTGTACAGGGAAGACTTGAAGATGTGACACAGATGAGACAGAGAGAGAGAGAGAGAGAGAGAGAGACAGAGAGAGACAGAGAGAGCGAGAGACAGAGAGAGAGACATAGAGAGAACAGAGAGAGCGAGAGAGAGAGCGATAGAGAGAGAAAGAGAGAGCGATAGAGAGAGCAGAGAGAGAGACAGAGAGAGAGACAGAGAGAGAGACAGAGAGAGCGAGAGAGAGACAGAGAGAGCGAGAGAGAGAGAGCGAGACAGAGAGAGAGAGAAAGCGAGAGACAGAGAGAGAGAGAAAGCGAGAGAGAGAGAGAGCGATATAGAGAGAAAAGCGGCAAAAACAATTATTACTTCAATGTTTCATTTTTTTTCCCGTTAGAGTTTGGGATGTTATGCTAATTAAAGCTGTCAGCTTTTGACCAGGAATTGATTCCCACAGGAGGTATTATAGAAATATGAACTGACATGAATGTCAGCAACAGTCTCGTGTTATCTTGTGAACCACTCAGGTAGCTACATCTACCTGTTGCTCTCAGATTTTAAACAAGAAAGACTCTTACTAGACTATAACTATGAATTCATTCTTTTCTTTATTGATTCCTCAATTATTTCAACTATTTAATGAATCGTTTAATAACTCATTTAGTAAAAAGTCTAGTTGAAAAATAAAACACTTCATATTTTCCCTCAGCACAGAAATTAGATGTCAAGCTTTATGTTTCAACCTTTCCAAGACCAAACTCTCAAGAGGAAGCGTGTAAGAACTGGATCAAACTGTGTGTTGGTCTGTTCTAGCGTAAGCTGCAATCGTCAGTAGGGCTGGGTATTGTATAAAGAATTGCCATGCAAGTACCCTTAAAGTGATACCGATACCAAAAGAGTACTTTGTTTGATTGATTCTATTTTTTTTCTACTTCATTCGATACCCATCACGTGATTGGAAGAATCTCGGCACGCTAAACTGCCAACTCAAATACACTGTGCTCGACTTCACCGCACCACAGCCTGTATGGGTTGTAGCGGCTGTGGTAGTGAGCCAATCACATCGCATTAGATCAAACAACGCTTGCAGTAGTTGGCTGCGAGCAAAAAAAAACAACATACAAATAGGAATTTATTTTAAGATCTGGGGGAAAAAAAAGAGGATCAAATGCAGGTGTCTCCATCGTTTGACTGGAGAAGTTTCGATACTACCTGGTATTGGGTTATTTTGGCCAGTCCTTCCTGAAAAATGCAGAGGTTTTTTTGTGATGGTTGCGGGCAAAAATCCTTGATTATGCGGCACGTTTTCTTAAAAAATGCGATGGAATATGCGGGATATTTATGCAATTTTATGCGATGAAATTGCGGGAACTAATTACGTCACTTCATAACGTTCCCATGGCAACAGGGGAAAATGGCTGCTCTTGTGTGAAGTATAGCAGTTAACAGAGTTTAAAATGTCAACACAAAGAAAGGTAACGGACATCGGCGAAAATACACGCATCCGGCGGAATTTCCTGCGGCACCGGAGCAATCCCGGAAGTGGAACGTCGAGGATATAGACTATTTTGATAGGTACCTTAAAAAGGTATCGAGTACCGATAACGAGCCCTAATCGTTAGCATGCGTGGCTAACTAGCTTCCTACCTACAGTAGTAACCGAGCGTTACTTTCCAGGCCAAGGAGCATTTGATACTATCTTACTTTGTGGGGGTAAAATACAGGTGATATAAAAAACCCTGTTGATAACATCCACCGTGGTATTTCCCCACTGTGTGAAAGCCCATCCTGGATGCTACTATATCAGAGTGTAGGCTAATGTTAGCAGCGTTATTAGTAAAATATACCGTTTGAAAAGACAAAGTATAAATCAAACTCCTTTCTTGCTTGTTCGAGTATTCCTAAAGAACAAGTCTGAACATTTCCTAATCATACTAACCTTAGCACTAACAATTTATTAAATTGAGTAAAAACATATCATCCTGAACCATATTCAGTCTACAAGCAAGCAGAAGAAGAGGTAGTACTTCATGTTAGCTGAGGTTTAATGTATCATACAGGCTGTTGTGGCGACATCCTGGGCTCAGCTGCTGCACCCTGCAGTTTTACACAGGTGCGTTAGCTTGTCTCCACCAGTTACAATCCATACAACAGAGACGTGCTCCAGGTGTCTGAACTAGTTAAGCATCTTACATGCCCAGTGGGAGTTTCTACTTTCCAAATAAGGACGACAACCATGTCAGAAACAGCCTGCGTATGTGAGAAATGTAATATAAGTGAGATTTTTTTTTTTTACCTCAGCGGAGAGAACCCCTGAGAACCAGACAGGCAGGGTTGACTCTGAGCCGTGTATAATTAGGACAGGATAATGGCACTGTGTGTTTTAGTTTTTTTCTCTTTCAGTCATGGGACAGCCTCGGTGTGTGTGCATCTATCCTCCTGTGTGTGTGTCTGTGTGTGTGTATGTGCAAACAGTCCCACAAAAACACCAAGCACTGACAGCTCCAAATTCTTGACATGACAGATTGTTTCCAGGATATTTGTGCACCAGCAGACAGACAGAGACACAGCACAGTCATCCACAGGTAGTTGAGTAAAGGAAAACCAAGACAGACTGGAACATTACTTACACAGAATCATTGTGTGCGAGTTAGTCACACATGACATGAGAGGATCATGGTAAGTCAACACATAACATCGAGGGGAGGGAGCAGAAAATACAAAAACTCAGAAGCCATTTGCAACCAGTGAATGTTTTCACAGTTAATATCATTAACAATGACGTGCACTAACTTGTGCTCCAAAAACAGAATGTTTTGTCTCCAGGTAGCAACTGAAAGGCAATGTGAAGTGAAAAATTAGAAGCTATTGCCTTTTGTTTTTCTATTACACGGGTGTCGGACAGCGTTTCAAGAGACAAAATCTTTAGTAAACTCAGAAACATTGAGATTAAGTGTGCGTGGGCTAATATTTGATTTGAAACAGAGCTCTAAGGAATTCATATTTCAAGTATTTGACATTTACAAAGTGGACTTGATTTAGCAAGAACAAGCGTATATCATCCCCAGGCTCAGAGAAGCGAGCAAATCCAAACAAATATTTGTATGTGTGCTATTTAGCCTGTTAGCTTGAGCATCTACTGATGATGGGACATAGCAGGGCTTTGGAGACAGGGGGCCAAGGCTGGGGACAGGAACAACGTAGCCGTGGACTGGGTTGTGGTGAAATGAAGCCAGGTTAGGACTGAGACAGGACTGACAATGTCAGGTGACATTTTTCTACTGAACAAACGTGTGTAGTTCCTACACAACACAGATTTTAAATTGTAGTGAGTCTTTGAATTTGAATACAGATATGTAGTAGGTTTCCTCTCAGTCATGGGGGGAAACACCGCTGGTGCATTCCCCGCAAGAAGAAGGAACACTAGACATTCAAACTTGTAAAAACCCTGCAGAAAACTCTTTGTATTTGAATCTGGTACAAATCTTCTTTAAATCCAATTCAGCAGAATGTTTGTCCGTGCCTCTGATACTAAATATAGGTGTCATTTTAAATGATTAATGATCATGGTTTATTTAAATTGGTAAAACATCTAATTAATGGATGTTAGGCAAACCCCCACACCCAATGAGGCTTTGTCTGTTTGTCTTTTTTTTTTAAACTTTATCCTTGCACTGCTATAGTTTTTATATTACTATGTTTACATTATTCTCTTATATTGTCCATATTTAATGCTGGTCTCTAGACTTTATCCTTGCACTATTGGACTTATTTGCACTACCACCATGACACCCACTCTCATACTGAATGACAGGGTCAGTCCCTGCCCTGTCACTGCAAGCGTCTCATGCTTATACATCCCTTAGTACATTCATGTGGATTTGTTATTTTTTATACTTAGTATTTTTTATTTTATTGTCCATGCTATTCATGTGGATTTGCTTTTTTATCATCCTGTTTATGATGTATGTGTATGTTGTGTGTGATGTCTTAAGCTACTGGGACCTTGAATTTCCCCTTGGGGATCAATAAAGTATGTATCTATCTCTCTATGTATCCATCTATGCATCCATCCATCCATCCATCCATCTATGCATCCATCCATCCATCCATCCATGTCTGAAACAAGCCCACTACAGGCAACCAGAGGAATAACAACAACATTGTTACAACTTCTCAGAGAAAAAAACCTTCATAGTGTAACTGAGCATACAGTCACATGATAAAAAGATATAATAAATAGCTAATGAAGGCTGAAATCCAGCAGATATAGCTAGTAAAAGACTAATCACCATTATGGCAGAGTGACAGTAATACTGCTCCGCCAATGCACAGCTCTCACCTCCAAGTTTTGGAGGTGAAATGTCTGCTTGACATTCGACATGTTGCTTGAAGCACCATCCTCCACTGTTGAGCAATTAAACAAAGTGTGGGGGCGGGGAAGGATCATCTTGGAAGTCCAATATAAAAACAGTTCTGGTTTTGAAACTGAAAACTGTCTGCAATGTGAAGTGCAGAAATCTCTGCTGACAAAATCATTGTTGAGTCATCGTTATTGATCAACAGTCCTGTCTTAATGGGTTATTCCTTATATATTTCTTCCTGTCCCTGGAATATGAAGACTGAACTAGCTCTGGTTAGACAACACTGGGCTGAGAGTGTGCCAATTGCTAAACCAAGGCCCAGATTGCTGGCTACACTAGGTTTGGATGCCCTACCCGCTGGGGGAACACAATAATCAGCACTGAGGTCAGTCATGCTGCTGGGATACAGTCTCCATGACTCAGCAAAGTGAGACAATTCTGTGGACAACAATGAACAAGGCAGAGCAGGGATGAGTTGTGCAGTGTGGACTGGGTGGGTATGCTGCGCAGGGCTGACGGAGATAGTAGTGTCACAGTGAGCAGAAGTACACTGCAGATGATGATGGGATGGGTGGAGATTGACTACTCTAGGCAGGTAACTGGTTGCAAATGGATGTTACCAGATTAAACTGAGGTGAGGACCAAATGCAAACCTTTAGACTTCCACTGACAATCATACTACATAGACTAAAAACCAAATACCTTTTATTATCATGAATTGAGGCCCTTTTATTATCATGGATTGCAACCTATAGGCCTCCTCACTTGATTTATTGCCTAAGTAAACAGTTTCCTAACAAGTTTATGGCCTCAGGCGCCAGTTTCATGTCTTCTTCAATACAGCATGATGTTCATTTTGTAAATTATGGTCCCATTTATTTTAAAATTGACGATAAAGCAGAGGATGCTTTAGGGCATGGCTACGCACTGACCTGTCAATCATGACAGAGGCTTAGCAATGCTAACCATCGCACTGTGTGTTCACACGTCATCAAAGTTAATTGAAACCTTTTTGGTCGCCTAAAAACGTCTTGTTCAGCGTTCTGCCAACAAAGCTAGCTAGCTAGCGCTAGCTGGTAACTTAAGGGTTAGGGTTGGCTCTTCTGAAAACGCTTTGGAGGCGCAGCTGGTTTTTTTACGCCTTGATTGAGTCTGGTTGCTATTATACTGAATATCCGCGGAAGTAGTCTTTCTGGTATTTGTCCCGCCTATAAAGTCACAGTGACGACCGCAGTCTTTTACCCAAAGTTGAACATTTCTCAACTCTCAGCGACGAGAAAAAAAAAAACTCCAAACGTGCAGAGCACAGCGCAGAATAGACGCTCAGTGCCTCACCATGCTGCTGGTGTTTGTATAATATAAATATGCGACAAAGCATTAACTTATGTAGGCCTCGGGGAAAAAAAAAAAACGCTTCGGTGAACACACAACACCACCAGGTAGAATGAAGTTAGTGCGCTGTGGCCGATTTAGTTAATCTAGACACAAAACATTTCCCAAAAACCAATCGATTGGTTAAAGAGGTAGAATTTCAGTCGACCGAGATTATCTTTGGTTGACTACAGCCCTTTGCGAAACCTAATTATTCATCAGTTAGTGTAGCAAGTGACAAGGAAAAAATGCCAATGCTTCACACAGACAAGCCTGTTAATCCAGATATTTTTCCTATTTTTGCCCTGTTCACAGACAGATCTCCTTGAAGGATCAAAGTGGAGAGACACAATAACAGCAGTTTGTTGAGATGATTACATTGTCCTGCTAGATTAAATGTTAATTTCATCAGTTCCTAGAAACAAATCAAATTAGAAGGCATCCTTCATATTTCAAAATGCTATTTGATACCCTTATATCTTCACTGCTTGTTCATCAGGCCAGATTTAATTTAATAATTTGATCAAAGTTAAGATTAAATTAAATGGAGGTTGCACAGCAACCAGGGCAGTGAAGACATGGACAAAGCTCATGGCTGTCAGGCTTAGAAATGAAGGTTATTCGTCACAAGCATCACGGACCAATCTTGTCTGTGTGTGACGTGTCTTAACAAAGTTAAGTGATTAGATGCCAAATTCCAGTCAGTTTGGATATTTGAATACCATCAGGATGTATTTTCAATGAGACGACCACAAAATTGCCTTTTCAGCTACTATTTCATGTGTGTGGACATCATATCCTGGTTTCCGAAACTGCGGGCTATTTTACAAAACCTAGATTGCGGATTAAGCCGGGATTATGCAGTTATCCTGGCTGAATGTAGTCCTGACATGGTTTCGTGAAAGCAGTGGCATACACGTTACCAGGGAGATTTATTGTGTGCAGCTAGCCTGCTCCAGAGCAGCAGCCAGGCTTGATTAATCCTGGTGCCTTTTCATTGGCATTTCAATGGTCAACATTGTGATCATTATTATTTATAGAATTATTCATGTGACAGTCATTGTTATGGTTATATTGTGTGTATGAAGACTGTTTTTCATATTGTTAGATGTTTGATGAATATATTAATGCAGTTGTTGAGTTTATTAGAAATGGCTGATAAATAAAGTCTTTTTTTTATGAAGTCAGCAGAATTGTCAAAGAACGCATGAATTATTTTAGTTGATTTATCGCTTTTTTTTAATGTATTCTTTAACAATAAAGGATCATGTATGTTACTCCTGCATGCACGTGTATTTCATTTGGCACTGGTAGCAAATAATTTGTGATATAAGGTTTCATAATTGTATAATCCTCCCAAATTATGGTCCCAGTCCACTGGATCAAAAACTATATTAGTGCACTTTACATTCATTAAACAACAGGGAGAGGTTCACCTCAATGTCTTTTGACCTTTTATTTTGCTGGGATCACTTGTCTGCTGGGAACGTGTGATAGATCAATAATAACTGATTAATACATTGTGTTACAGTGTGCATTGAAACTATCACTGTTTACTATACCAAGAGAGATTTGAGCATAATATTAGGGGTGGTACGGTTCATGAAAAAACATCCGACCTGCTCGGTCCACTTGTCTTGGTTCGGAGCGTGTGTGTGCCGCACGGTTCGACGCTGTATCAACATCTCAGCTAGCTTTCCTCAGAGATGGTCCCAATAATGGGTTTAAAGTCAAGTCAAGTTCAGTTTGTGCATGATTACATGATATAACTATATCATTATTTAATACTGTAACCTACATTGTGGATAATTAAGCTATATAGGCCTATCATATGCTGAAGTATATTTCTGGAGTGTTAAAGATTAAAAGAAAAAATAACAAGAACCGTACAGAACTGAAAACCGTGACCCTAAAACCGTGATACGAACCGAACCGTGGGTTTCGTGAACCGTACCACCCCTACATAATATACATGGTCGTAATACAAATTCTAGCATTGAGTATTAGTGGTTGTAATTAATCTTTGTTGTACATTTCCTGAGTAACATATTAACTTGATGACATGATGGCGCTGGCGTAAGAGGCAGGTGTAGACGTCTGCTCAATGCTTTATTTTTTTGGGCAGTATATGCTAAGTTCCAGCCTACTAGTTTACATGTAACAAACTATCAACTGACTGAACTTTTCCAGTTTGTACGACTGATTGCAGCGATAATATTGGGCTACTTTTGAAAATAGTCAACAACAGTTCAGCAGTCTGCCATGGACCAGCAACCTGTTTCCAACAACTTAATCTGGGAAGCCATACAGCAACTAAAGGTGGAAATGGTCTCTCACTTTGATGCTAAAATGGGCTCAATTCAATCGAGTTTACAGACCATAAAAAGCTCACTGTCCACTCTCAGGGAACATGTGTCTGAACTCAAACAATTTTACCAACCTGAAAAAACGTATAGAGACGCTGGAGAGTGATAAAGTCGAGGATATTGAGAACCGAAGCAGGGCTTACAACCTGCGTTTTCTTCAAGTTCCGGAGAAATCTAAAGGTACGGATATTATTGGATTTGTGGGTGGCCTTATTGGGCAGCTCCTGGGAGCTGAGAATTTCATCGCTCATCGCTTTCCCTCTACTTTACAAACCAATGCTCTGAAAGTTGGACCAAGGCCGATTTTGGTGAAATTCTACAGCCTCCGAGATCGTGAACATATCCTAAGACTTTCACGGGAGAAAAAAAGAGTTGAAATACGAGGGCAAAAGGATCCACATCTTCCCAGACTATACCGCTAGAACAATGAATAAACGACGGCAGTTTGATAACGTAAAAAAAAAAAAAAGCTTTGTGAGCTTGATATGGAATACTCTGTTATCTTCCCAGCAACATTGAGGATTAAATCAGCTGGAAAGATGTTCCAGTTCAAATGCGCAAAAGAAGCCGAACTGTTTCTGGACACTAGGCCCATGGTATGACTGTCTGCACGCTGTCTGCGTCCACTGAAGGTAGCCCACAGACAGACTTTGATTGATATGATTTATAGAATCTTCAGGCATATTGTTGCATTCTTAGCCTGAATTTCTTAAGGCTTTGTATTGCTTCTCTTATTTTTTCCTGATTAGGCGGTGAAATTCTAATTTTCCTTGTATGTTTTTTTTTTTAATTTTTTTTATTTTATCTTTTATTTTTGTATTAGTTTTTCTGATTTAAGAAACACAACTTACCTGACTATAATGGAACGGTAACGATTTTGCTTTACAAGGTGCGTCTTTTCTACCGGTACTTAAAGTGATTTTGCTCATGTCCTAATATGTGGTTACAATGACTTATGATGATGATGGCCTATGTTATGTTATTAATTAATTATATATTGGACATTATGTTTTCCTTTATTGAAATTGGGCAGCCAGCGTCTGAATGGCCAATTAGTTTATGGTCTTGGACAACTATGTGTGTGTGTGTGTGTGTGTGTGTGTGTGTGTGTGTGTGGCTCCCCTTCTCGTCCCTGCTTCACCCCTATCCCTGTCCCTACACTACTAAAACAGCTAGTCTATTATTGGTAAAGGTTTACATGTAATACATCTAAATATTAGGAGTCTGCCAAACAAAATAGATCTTATAAGAGCATGGCTTGCCTACAACAAACCAGATGTTATCACTCTGTCTGAGACTTGGCTGAATATTAATATTTCAGATGAAGAAATCAAACTTGACAGATATACATTGTATAGAGCTGACAGGGGTGCACGTGGTGGTGGTGTAGCCACCTATGTTTCTTCATATTTATCCTCGGAGCTTATTACTCCATATAAAAATCCTGTGTATTTTGAATGTGTCTTTGTAAAAATCTGTTTCCATGCAAACAAACATTTGATTATAGGTAACATTTACAGACCACCAGGCTCCCCCTCAGAATCAATAAAGTGAATTGGCAATACTATTCGTTCTTTAAATTGTCCAAAAGAAATGATCATCTTAGGGGACTTAAATCGTAATTGGTTAGACTGTTCCTCCCTCAACAAAAGACATTTTTTGGAGAGCCTCAAAAAACACAGCTAATTAAAGAACGTACTTGAGTTGATAACAGATCAAAATCTTTATTAGATTGGATCCTGGTCACTCACCCTGATAGGATTATGGACTCAGGAGTACTCTCTGATTGCTTTAGTGATCATTCCATAGTGTCTTGCGTATGGAAGATCAGATTACCACGCCTACCACCTAAAATAATTAAAGTAAGACAGATGAAAAATTTTAATGACGAATATTTTATTGAAGATCTATTGAATATAAAGTGGGACAGACTTAATTTAATCCCTTCTGTTGATGATGCTTGGGACTTTTTTCATACTGAAGTACTTAGAGTTATTGACAAACACTCTCCTTGGAGGTCAGTACGAGTTAAAGGAAGACATCTACCTTCGATTAACGGTGAATTACTGGCACTATTCAAGCAAAGGGATAAGGCTTGGGAGAAACACCGTTCAAAGGACCCTCTTGATTGGGAAACATATAAACATTAAGAAATTTATGTACAACAAAAACACGGAATGCCAAATCCAATTACTTTAAAAGTTCCCTGTGTAATGACTATAACAATCCCAAGAAATTCTAGAAAAATCTTAACACCTTACTCAACAAATCTAATACAAGCGCTCCAACCAAAATTAGACTTCAAAATTACATTATTTCTGATCCTCCTGCAATAGCTAATGCCTTCAATCAGCATTTCTCTGCTATATGTAATTCCCAGTCTCCTAGCTACCTTAACACCACAAATAATGCTCAACTCTTCTGTGCCTCTTCTTTCTCTTTTTTAACCATTTGTCCCATTGATGTTCAGAGAGTTATTTCAGAACTGAAGTCTGGAAGCGGTAGAGACCTAGATGGTTTGGAAACTACGTTTTTAAAGATTGCTTCTAACATACCGGCATATCCATTATCAGACCTATTTAACTTATCATTAACCTCTGGCGAGGTCCCACTAAGATGGAAATGTGCCAGAGTAACTCCAATCCATAAAGGAGGTGATCCATCCGATCTTAACAATTACAGACCCATTTCTATTATTAGCAATGTGGCAACATTTTTTGAAAAGCTAATATTTAATCAGTTATATAACTATATTAATCAGTCTCAACATCAATCTGGTTTCAGACCATTTTCTACCACAACTGCCCTACTAAAGCTCAGCAATGATGTGTTATCATCCTTGGATAACAATATGTCCACCGGAGCAATTTTTATAGATTTAACTAAAGCATTTGACCTTGTTAATCACTATATTCTTTTGGATAAACTTCATGCCATTGGTCGCTCTAAACAAGCTTGTTCTAAACATCAGTGTGTCCTTATCCACGGTAGTTTATCTCGCTTTTCTATGATGGAAAAAGGTCATCATTGGGGCCTCTCTTATTCTCAATCTTCGTCAATGATCTCCCCCAAGTTTGTTCTGATTGTTCTATACATTTATACGCTGATGACACAGTGATATATACTTCTGATACTATGGTATCTAAGATACAGAACAATCTTCAATATGATTTTGATACTATTCAAAAATGGCTCCAATATAATGACCTTCTGTTGAATTAGAAAAAATCATACTGCATGCTTTTCCCAACAAGATCTGCTACCCTGAATCAGACTAACCTGTTAATTAACTTCTTAGATGGCACCCCTCTTGGGAGAGTAAATGAATATAAATACCTTGGCCTTTGGCTTGACTCAACTCTCCTTCAAAGCACACACAAACACTATTGTAAGGAAGGTAAATCGCAATCTAAGGATCTTGTATCACTTTAACAATTGTTTTACACAGCTGATAAGGTTAAGAATTGTGAAACAACTATTATTTCCAATTATAGACTACGCTGATGTAGTATATCAGAACACTACTGAAACCAATCTCAAGCCTCTGACTGTTGTTTTTAATAGTATCTGTAGATTTGTGTTGAGATGCCCTTACAGAACACGTCATTGTGTCCTGTATTCCTCATTGAATATCTTGTCACCTAACGCTAGGAGACAGTTTCACTGGTTTCAGATTATTTTCAAATGCATTTATCTTAACTATCCACCCTATTTGAAACAATACCTAACACCTTACCAAACAATTTATAGTTTAAGACAAACTGAATTTTTATCCTTTAATGTGCCTCGCATTTTCAAAGAAAGTGGCAGGCGTTCATTTAAATTTAAAGCTCCCTTCGATTGGAATAGCTTGCCTGGGTCACTAAGATTAATCACATCTTTGTTTATTTATTTGCAAACAAGCAATTGTTGTAAATGCTTATCATAAAGCTTGATTGCCTTCTGGTGCAATTGTCAATTGTTTTTTGGTTATCGGATTTTTCATATTTTTTTTCCCCCCCTGGTATTTCTCTCTTTTGTTCTTAATTACTTTTCATACATTTTGTAATGATCATTCTGGTGATGTCTGGGCAGGGGTGTGGGGTGGGGTGGGGGGAGGGGGGAGGAAGTTAGTATGTGAGTTTATGTGTATGTTGTACTGTAATGTCTTGTCCTTTGTACTGTCCAGTCCTACCAAGGACCCTCTCGAAAATGAGATGACACATCTCAAGAGGTATTCCTCGTAAAATAAATAAATAAATAATAAACTTCCACTGCACACTTTTAAAGCAAAGTGCACAACTGTAAAATTGTGCAAATGAGAAATAACTCTTTGAATGGTATAATAGGCCTATGTCACGCAACAACTGAAGACCGGAAGAATGTCACTGAGTGGGGATACGGCTCTTCCGGTTAGCTTTTTACAATGGCGGAGCCCGATAGATACTGCTGGACCAAGTCTCTCTGCTACCTGCCTGAAGTCACCTACGATGATGTGGCTCGGATTGTAAATGACCTCTCTCAAAGTCAAAAACATTTTGAAAACGGCAAAAAAGGCAAACGGTACAAGACCGTGTACAGAAACGATCATAGACTTCAATGGTAGCAGCTCGCTCTAGCCGTTCGCGGTTTTGAGGGCACGGTAAACATTTCTATGGTAATAGCGAGTTGGACCAATGAGAGACGTTGCTGTTACGCTTAGGATTGTGGGTAGTGTAGTTTTTCTCCATAAGATCGCGGACAACCTTGTTTTTCTTAAAACAAGGTTGATTTCATACAGACTTCTAGCTTCTACAGGAGCAGAAACCTTCGTTTCACAATCACGCAGCTCGGGGTCAGTCTACCTCGGATGGTTTAGATATTATGGGATGGTTTAGACATTATGGGATGGTTTAGACATTATTCAGTTCCGGAAGGAGGAAGTGTGACATAGGCCTATTATGACGGTTTTAACATGGTTAGTCAGTAAAACAAAAAATTGGATAAAAACAATATATAACGGTCTAATAGCTGAACTAAAAGCCATCGTCTGATAGTGGTAACGCAAAGAATTAACAGCATTGTTGTTGTCGACTTCGGTTTCTGTCGATCAGATCAAGAAACTTAATCCAGAAAACCAAACGGGGTTGTTCCTCAGATGCTGAGGCAACTAAACTTCTACAGGAAGGACACAGAGTAGCTGAGATGTTGAGGTTTTAAAGACATGCCTTTACTGATGCACATGATCAAAAACCTGAATACTGTTACAAAAATTATAGAAGGACCTGAATAAACAGGGTTCTCTGTGTTGCATCTAATTGTCATATCCCAAATAAAATCAAAACCAAGATGAGAGTCAAACAGGGATACTAGTTTGCATGTCAACACACTCACTGATCTACGATTTAAAGGGGTTTTTGCTAGGTAAATAAAGCAAATGCAGTCAAAATTCAAGGCAGAGTGGTAAAAATAACTGGAAAATAAATAGTGATTCAAATAAAGCATAAAAAACAAGTAGAATGTGGTGACAGGTATGTGTCCCATCTTAAACATCTCCCTAGAACTAGAACTGTGTCGTTCTGATGTCTGCTCTCAGACATCTAATGACATCATTAAGGTCCCTGATGATTTGTCATCTCATCAGCTCTATAAAGTCGTACTGTAAGTGCTTTATGACAAATTGTATTAATTCTTGTTTTAGGAGAGAACAGGAGTTGCCCTTCTTTTTGAACGCAAGGAGTTAATAATGAGCGGGGCTCGTACAGTGTCAGGGCCTTTCTTCCAGGTGGCTTCAGCACAGGGCATCGATTCTCCCTAGGTGCTATTAGCTACCGTCTCCATTTATTTTTAACTTTATAGCTCCTCTGTTGCTCTGCACAAAGCCAACCTGCAGGACATTCATGTCTACAGGACATTTACAGCTGCTAAAACACACATTCTGTAATATAAGGTCACATATTAGGCTTATATTGACAAATCCTCTGCTTTTTGCTCTCAAACGTAGATATTTTAAAGCTTACCATGACTTAATGACAGCTGCTGGCTCTTGCATCTAATAGCTGCTCTGGTAGTTCTTCGTATCAGGATCGCAGCCAATCAACATGGATAAAAATATCTGCTGTTCAATGAAGTAAACATTGGCAAAGCCAGGTGGTGGGCTGATCTTGGCACTAAACGTGGTGTAATAATAGTATGATTCAAGTTTGCCTTAAAGCTTAATGAATCACTTCATCTACATAGGCAAGTGACGTTCCCAACACAAGCAGCTTTGAACGTCACATAACCACCAAGGGACCACTAAAATGACACATGTACATGCAACTCCACCAACCTATAACAGGGCTTTCCCTGCCATTATAAGGTTTAGTTGCAGCACTTAGGCCGAATGAACGTAAAATCACGCGAAACAAACAAAGACTTTTCTCAGATCTTATAATTGTAGTCGGTCCGCAGTGGACTTCTTTAGCGAGTTTTGTCTTTTAAGCTTTATTTTGTATCTTCTCTAGCTTTTCCAATGTTGTAGACACATATATAGTGATAAACGGTCCACCGTGATAAGTGAAATTGCATTTTTTTGAAAAACGTCACATCCGCCAAATACGTTCACCTAAGTCTTCTACAAACCTAGGGAAAACCCTGCTGAGAGATGCAGCCATTGATCGTCCTGTAAGAGGAGCTATCTCTAACTCAATTAAGTGGCAGAGGAGAGGGGACATGCAAATGTGACCCACTGATAAAGACCTGTTATTGACACATTGAAAGCAGAATGAGGGAGGGAGGGAGGGAGGGAAAACAGAGAGTAATCACAATCAGGATCATAGCCACTAATGACAGGTACACCCTATCTTCCTATCCTCCAGATCAATAATACCCATTATTCATCTCAAACTGGGGATGAATAATTAAGCCTCTTCCCGTTTGGACATCTGTCCTTCTGAGCAGATGTCAGCCATCTTGAGAGTGACTGACATCTAGCTAATGGTCACTCTTGTTGAACAGGAGAGAACGCACAGATTCAACAAGGGCAGTCGGTTGGACAGCCGAAGACTAATAGCTCCATTAAAAAGTCCGCTGGCATCTTGGTAGGAACAAAGCAGACCTAAGGTCATTTTTACAATTCATTGTCCGTCTGGTTTTACTTTCTAAAAAAGCTTGTAAAACATCAACCCTGTTGTCTGAAGTCAATCTATAAAAATCATTTTTGTTCAGGACAAACTGGGCTATTAGAATACTTGTGTTGCAGTGAGGTCACTTGAATGTAAAAAAGGTTGTGGGACCATACAGATAAACAAATAAATAAAACGGAACATGAATCTCACAGATATGTATTGATATCACACACAGATCAATAAAAGCTAAGCCAATCTCCTGTCTAAAACACGTCTCATATGTCTTGGGAGTCAAACTGTAAAGAAATAAACATTATAACTTGTAAATTTTTTCAAAAAAATGTCCAGACGCAATTGCCCTCATTGCCATCACTTATGCTACACAAGCATTTGTGTTGTCTAAAACAGTTCTCCTATATATTTGGAGTCATCCAGTGCAAAAAAAATATTAACAATATTTGGTCACATCTAACTAGTGTGAGTGATCTTCTTCTCACAATGAACAATCTTTGTCCTCCATCGGATGCCCATATAAGGCATAATGTGTGACGGACCTGCATTCCATTGGTTGACAAAACATCAACAAACTCTCACAAAGCATCATGGGATATTTAAGTTGGATGCTAGCATTGAAGCTAGCGGCATTGGCGAAAAATTGATAAATTATAGACATCAAGTGGATAAATCTTGGATGTAAGAGTTTGGATTTATTGCTCAACAACCCCGAAAAAAGGCAAAAGTTCCAGGCTGGATAGAAATCCTCCTGTAACGGCTATAGAGACACCAAAGACACCTCTGTGACCGCTGGATCGTTAGCTTTTAGCTGCAAAAAAACGGTAAGTCGCTATCTCTTATGGCTATGGAATGATTAAAATATGAATAAGAGATGGCGTTTTTTATCGTGTAGGATAAGCTCGGTCTCAGAGGGTTAAGTATGGAACATGAGTGCAAATGGATGAGTGCTACTGCAAAAGACAAACCAAGGAAATAAGATGCAGAGCTACGGATTCTTGGTTGGATTATTAAGCAGAAAGCTGATCCACAGTTTTATGTAAGGACCCTTTTCTGCACTGAGACCACCTCAGATTCTTAATGAATTTATTTTTTTTTCAAACCATAATCATCACAATAAATCGACTGTGTCGTCATCAACCTGGAAAAAAAAAACTCTACGGTGTACAGTTTAATCACCCATAATGCCATATTAAAGCGGCTATCGCTTCTCATTTTATAATGAAGGATGAAGCCCAGCTTTAGCATGACAGTTGCCATAGCAACTTTGACGTTACTACCCTAATGGCATGTGTATTGTGTGCGACTACAGCTTTGCTGATCGTTTGCAGAACTAAATTTAGACTCGGGGGAGAAAGTCACATCATTCGGTCCATTTCAATGGGGCACAGAACAAGTTTTATGTTTCACTCTTCCTCCTTGTGTCAGGCGCTGACCTCCTGCTTCAGGCTTTGTTCGATTTCCCACTGATCTACCAACACGTAAGCAGGGATCTAATGACACGCACAGAAGCCGCAAAGCAAAAAGAGATACCACTATTTCAACTTTGAAATGCCAACGCTTAGGCAGTATTTGAGCCAGGGTTTTGTGGGAGAGGGTCAACGTATTTTTCTATTGGGAGGGACAATAAACAATACAGGGAAACATGTACACATGGTGAGCGCTACAAAATAACTAGCTAATAATTAAAACGACAGGCTCATTGATAGACATGGAACACATTTTGTTTCGTTAAGAAACAAGAATTTTAAGAAATCATGAAATCATATGGATTTAAAAACAGGGTTAGAAAGTATTCTCATTCCATCTGGGCTAAATTGGCCACTGACAAACATCTTAGTCAACGTCAAGGTTCATCTGTATCTAGAAAAACCAGACCAATTTACTGTAGTTCATAGCTGCATCACTGGGATACTTACATTTACTTTTTCATTACTCTAATCATTACATTTAAAAGTGGAATTAACAGTCAAGTCATTTTGTAGCTTGGCTAACTTACAAAGTATTATAGCTTATCAAATCTGAAAATGAGAAGCCTGCTAACAGCACTGATACTGCCCTTGGCTTTATGGGACAATTGGGCGCAGGAAGGTTGTAGTGATGGGACATTTTCTGTTTTAAAAGGGTCATTGTTACAAGGGTACGCTGTGGCTCAGACCCTCGGCTAAGGGCTCATTTCACCGGAGAAGTTCCCTCGCTTGTCAACCCAATGTGTTAAAATAAAAACAAGTCATTTATTGCCTATGGAAATGAACACATTGCCAACAATAAAAAGACAACTGAAAACAATGTTTTGTCTCTCAAGATTTTCCCTTTGGTTAACTTTAAACAAGAATCACAGGCTCCAACATGAAGGTGGAGCCGGAGCAGTAGTTCAAATAAGAATGCTTTGACAAAAAGGGAACAGAGTGAGATGCTGACATCTGAGCCTTGTCTTAGTCTACTCTTCTACCCATCCAGCTGTCCAGCCATATGCATTCCCCTTTATCCCCTCCTCCATCCGTTTTAACATTTCCATCCACACACCATTCCAATCCCATCATTTCTCCATCACCCTTTGACTTGTTCTCCAACTCTCAGACAGGGAGCTGTAAAAGAGCTGAAACAGTGGGATCTCCTCGCCTACCCAGCGGTGAATAATGCAATCAGAGTGACTGCTTGTCAGGAGGGTGCGGAGTTAAGATTGCCGCCGATGTGTGTGTCTCTCTGGGTGCACACGCACACACTCCTGCCGCTCGGCGTATGACTCATCAAATGTCCGCAAGTCCTCTAAAGCCCACAGCACTCCCTCTAAGCCCAGCAGAAATGCATTCAACCTGCAAGCTGGTGGCTCTTCACATCTGGGTAAATTGTGACACAGCTGGATCAAACTGTATTTCATATACAGTAGTTTTTTAGCAGAATTGTTAAAGGAGAATTCCGGCCAATTTTTACGTTAATCTTGATTGCTATAGCTACGCGAGTACTTTCGAAAAACCCGAAACGAATCAGTGCAGGTAACACGGAGAAGCTGCAGCTACGTACTACAAGCGTCCCCTGAGCTAAAACAGCAGTGGTCGGGGCAAGTTTTAGAGTGCCTTTGTGCCTCTTAACAGACACAAAATGCAACTAATACGTCTGTGCCACATGAACAGGGCCCTTACGTGTCAACAAGATGCGTTTTCAACTCAGACATTGTTTAAATTCACCTACCCTGGTCCCTGTCTTGATCCTGCCGGTAGCTAGCTTGCCCTGCTAGCTGATATAGATATATATGATATATGATAGCCACACCACCGCCGCTCCGTGGATTGTTATTGGGATGATTATCACAGAAGCCTGTCTGAATACCCTCACCGGACGGCAGCTAGCAGCTAACGGCTAACGGCTATCAGCTAGCAGGGCAAGCTAGCTACCGGCAGGATCAAGACAGGGACCAGGGTAGGTGAATTTAAACAATGTCTGAGTTGAAAACACATCTTGTTGACACGTAAGGGCCCTGTTCATGTGGCACAGACATATTAATTGCATTTTGTGTCTGTTAAGAGGCACAAAGACACTCTAAAACTTGCCCCGACCACTGCCGTTTTAGCTCAGGGGACGCTTGTAGTACGTAGCTGCAGCTTCTCCGTGTTACCTGCACTGATTCGGGTCGGGGGTTTTTCTATCGAAAGTACTCGCGTAGCTATAGCGATCAAGATTAACGTAAAAATTGGCCGGAATTCTCCTTTAAGCTGTACTTGGGCACAGCAGTGTGGTGAGCCAAATGCTAATTCTAGCATGCTATCATGTTCAAAATGAAAATGCTAACATGCTGATGTAAGGCTGTTTACCATGTTCACCAAGGTTTGCTAATTATTACTTAGACAAAATAAAGCTGAGGCTGATGGTAATGTCACAATGTTTTGGCCATACAGCAAATTAATTTTGACCTGATGATGGCACTACATGAGACGTTAGGGCAGTGGTTGCCAAACTGGGGGGCACGCCACCTGAAGGGGGCCCGGAGTTATGACAAGGGGGGCGAGGCAAAGGCTAAATATAAATAAATGAATTATGCATGGTTCTGCTGCACTGCTAGCAAAGCATGGACAGGTTTGTAAAAGGACTGCCAGGTGAACGTAAAGCAGACGATGAAACTACAGAAAACGCCAAAAACTACCAAAGCAAAGACAAAGGAAAAAAAGTGTAGGGGTGACCACAATATAATCTAAGGAGCCTGATTCGACTGCCAATCTCCCAGTCTAAACAATGCAGTGTTGACCATCCTTTTGCGGAGAAACAGCTGATTGTGGCGCACCTCTCTCTCTTTCTGTCTTGTCTCTTCACAAAGAAACAGCTGATTGCAGCGCATCAGGTATTCTGTCTGTCTGTCTGTCTGTCTGTCTCCGTTCTGTTTCAAGACAAGGAAGTAGAAAGAAACCTGAAGAAAATGTTTGGGAACCACTGCGTTGCTGGATCACTAAACTTATTACAATTCATCCTGATTAATGTAAAACTGTGTGTTAAAAATGTCATAGTAATCCATCCAATATTTGTGAAAGCTATAGCGCTAAGCTTCTGTCGCCCCCAATTAGGAATTCTAAGTACTAACAACACTGTTGGCGCATCCACATGATACAAGCCTTCAGTGATCGTGCACCACGATTGGGGAGGCTCACTAAAGCCTTCAGGATTTTTCCTCTGGGAACCATGAATGTCTGTACAAATCCATTCAGTAGATGTTGAGATAATTCACAGACAGGACAAGTGACAACTTTGACCTGCTGGTGGCGCTACAGGAAACATCAGAGGATCACCAAAGTCATCAGGGCACCAGGAATGTCTGTACAAAATGTAATCATCATCATCATCTGATAGTTGATAGCCCAACCCACATGTTGTAAAAGTGAGCACGCATTTTTTTTAATGACTGAGGGCCACGACCAATGTTTTACTACAGCCCCACGGGAACACATGCAGCTGATAACGCTGTCTGACTGATCATGTTGTTGGCCAGAATGACAACACCATGAATGCTGACAACCTCCTTCTTTCTTTGCCGGCCTACGAACTGGAATCGAGACAGCCTTTCCCATAAAACTGCTCTCTAGTGTCACTATACAAAATGTAATGAGAGCTTTGCTGTGCCAGTTCTGCTGAGAGCACTGCAATAGACTGAAACAAAGTGGGATGGCTCAGGCCAAAAAATAAACTTGACTCAACTTAAGGAATAACTCCAGTTCATCACAAAGTAGAGGTTATCTTTGTAGTTTTGGCCATGTCTGCTATTGGTTAGAAAAAACGATCAGACTATTATTTAGGGGCATATACTGTATGTCCGTATTTGATAGCCAGCAGTAGAAAGGTGACAGGAAAGGAACTGTGGATCAGGGGATGTTATCTAAGTGTCTTAGAATAACTGGGCCACTATGATGCCCTGATCAGACAGGTCTTAAGGCCCGGACACACAGAGACGATAATCGGCCGTTGGACAGTCTGGCGAGGTCAGTGACTCGAGTCTGTTCGGTGTGTTCCGTGCCGTCGTCCGTCCGAGGGGCCGTCGGCCTTCATTTTGGCCGATTTGACATGTATAATCAGCGGGGCGTGCACTGCCGACAGTCGGACTCAATGACCCATCTGACTGAATGAGCGTGACTAGAGTCTCTCAAAATCTGAGGAAAATCTTTTAAACTGACCTTTGTCGATCTGAAATAAAGACAGATTCAGCAACTGCACGGCCTATTTCTCGCTTAAAATGTTTTCAGAAACACATTTCAGTGAACTATTTTAGTACAATATGAGTTTGTATTCTGAACAAGCCGCCATGACAGTCTGGCTTTGAATTTCCGGAGAAACCAGACCCACGTGACGCGTTCGTCCAATCAGCTGCCGGTTTTCATTTTTGGGTGACAATACAGATTAGCGCCGCCTGCTGTTATGGAGACGTATTACATCTCGTCTCTTCGGTGTGTTCTGAGGCATTTTTTTGACCAACTAGGGGAGACTGATCGGTCCAACTGGCTTTTCTGCCGAGGGTCGGCCATCTGGTCGGTGTGTAAGCAGCTTTAAACAAACCCTTCACACTATCCTAATATATTTGGAAGAAAATTAAGGTGAACAGTATCACTACCCAAATTGTTTGTTGTAAACATCCATTATGGTTTAGAGACAAATTTCCTGGTTCAATCTAGTATAAGTACCATAGTTGTTTGCACAGGTTTCCTGTGTAGTGAGGGATTATTATTTGGGTGGGCTTTTGGGTTTGCCACAAAATAATGTGCCTAAACTTGAACTAGGGATGTCACGATATGAGATTTTGATATTACGATTATTGTCAGAGAAATTATCACCGTTTCACTATTATTAGAGAATTAAAAAGTGATCCAGATAGAAATGATGGCCAAAGCTACAAAACTAAAAGTGTGAGGCTTTCCCATTCTTTTTTTGATGTGCGTCTGCGAGCCATCACCTCACTAGAAAAAGTGTGCATTTCCCCTCAGTTTCTAAAGCTATGAAACTACCACCCAAGTTGAATAAACCAGATTTGTTTTTAAACCTATCCGTAGCTATTTGTTATTCAAGACACCCTGTGGATCCCCGAAGATCAGGCAAATCCAAAATAGCATCCCAACTGGAGCATCTATGTCCGTGGTGTGACAACGTTGGTGTGTCTGGAGATAAATATGTGTGGCCTGCACTCTCTGTTCTTCAATTAGTTTGACTTTGACTGGCCGTCCTCTCAGCCACTCAGTGGGAATGGCTCACCTCTGTGCTGCTCTTTGCCTCTCTCTGTCTGCGTCCTTCTGTCTCCTCAACTATCTCTATTGTTCCCACAGACTTCAAACACTTTTTTTTAATTGGATGCAGGTCAGCCAATAGCTGGACTTGGTTGAATGGACGTGCGTTATCAGTGTCTAGGCAGGGTTGCAGCTGCTCAGGTTATTTCTCAGTACGAAAAAGGAAGAAGCCTGTGTGTGAGGTAGAGGGGGGAGAGGGGGGAGGGAGGGAGATTGTATTGATAAGGCGGCATAAGAGGAAACCCTCCTTTTTCCTGTGGGCGCCGGCGGGTAGATTAAAAACGCATCTGCTGGCGAGCGAAATAAGGAAACATCACTGGCCATCTCCGGCATGGGAGACAAGTTTAAGATAAAGCCACTTCTCAATCACTGGGACAGTGGCAACCATGTGTCTCTGACAGTGTAGGGAAGGCTTGGTCACATCGTCTTAATCACTCTCCGTGGCCCCGAGCCTCCTCGCTACATGCCGCTGCAGCATGTCAGACTAAGGACGCAATCATTGGAAGTGCTCGATCCATCCGTCACACTAACAACAAGCTAGTGTGGGGGGGGGAATAAGGAGGAAAGAGGAAGAGAGTGATGGCTGACAAGAACAGGATTGGTATGCTGTGTGATTAATTAAGATATGAACCTTTTTCTCCAAACACTACATTTCTCCCTATTTTTCGTAACTACCAGCAGCATTTATGTTGATCTCGCTAACTTGCTGTGGCCCTTATCAGGTCCATGACACAGTGCTTTGGCTCTGACAAATATCCTCTTGGAGCAGTTAAGATAAACAAGGGCCTTGTCAATCAGCAGGCCTTGGATGATGGACCGGTTGGGGAGGAGGTAGAGGTGGAGCTGTTGTCTCTGTTGCTGAGGTGTTGGTGAAATGGGAGAAAGGGAGGCGATCCCAGTGAAAGCTACAGTGCAGCGGCTCCTGGAGCTGGAGTTTGGGTGAAGAGAGTGTCAGTGAGAGACCCTGCTCTTGCTCCCTTCCTTCCTTCCTTTCCTTTCCTCTCTCTTTCTTCACATCATCTTTTCCTCTCTTTTCAGCAGACAGGCAGACCGCCGGAGCAGAGCCACAGCAATCCCACTCCTCGCTGTTGCCACGGCGAGAGCGGCGAGGAAAAGCAGTCAGACTGCAGCGGGATTTGAGGGTCATTTGAAGAACACAACCAGGCAAAGCAGAGACGGGCTCCATTTTCAGCTCACGCCAGGGAACCAGAGCCATCTCTCTTTTTTTTTTCTCTCTCTCTCTCTCTCTCTCTCTCTCTCTCTCTCTCTCTCTCGCCTAACCCCCCCTCCCCTTCTCCTACACAACAGCTAAATCAATAGAAATGACAACGCAGTTGGAAGGTCATACGCGAGCACAGCAAAGCTCTGTGGTGGAATGCTCTCCGATACGTGGCACAGAGAACGAATGGAAAAACAAATACACATCCTGCCGGCACTCCTGCCTGCCTGTCCGGGTCTGATCCTGCTGAAGGAAATGCACAGAGCTGCTACAACTCCTCTCTATCCTTTTTTATACATTAACATGCAAAACGGAGCTGAGCGTTGCTGCACGGGACACCGAAGATACATCACATTGGTGTCTGTGACACACACACACACACACACACACACACACACACACACACACACACACACACACATACAGTCCTCTTAATGTAAACACTTGGAGAATGAGGTACACATGTTACACTGGCAACATCTACAAAATACTTCTCCCCAGTCACTAATGAGCTACCAAGCATGGTCGGACACGGTGCCTTCACAACACACAACAACAACAGCTACAGCTGGAATATTACCGGACCTAGTCAGAGCTACAGAAACCAGCAACAGACACACACATGCAGAAGCAGCAGCAGCAGCATGGGAGCAGAAAAGCGTCAAACACACATAATGATATTAAGACAGAAAAGAGTTGCTTGTGCGCTACTCACAGAATATTTAACGGTCCCTTTGGGTCTCTGGAACGACATGCGCCTCCCATCCTTCTTCTCTGGAGTCTTCTTCTGGCCGGTATCTGAAAGCAAGCGAGGCAAGGTACGCATTACATTCATGTTCCCCTCTCCCCAGCTTGTCACAAGCTGCCGTTTCCCAGCCCCGTGGGTAGACAGCTCATTCGTCAACAGTGAGCCAGCCAGCCAGCGATGTGAGCTGTGAGCGCCGGACCACTTTCTCTCTCTCTCTCCCTCCCTCTCGCTCTGCTTCTACCCTCCTGCCTTCGCTCTTCCTCGATCGCACTGTCTTCCTCTCTCCCTCTCTCTCTCTCTCTCTCTCTCCTTCCTACTCACCCAGCATACAGCTCAGTGACAGCTGCTGAGAGCAGTTCACCTTGCCTTGTTGTCTCTCACGGCAGAAAGAGACCAGGCTGACCTCCATCAAGGCACCGCTGCTCTGGATGTGAGCCCGAGCGGAGAAGAGGAAGATGGATTCGGGTGGGAAACGAGGGGTGCTAAGAAGGAAAGTGGGGGCTGAACTGGAGGGTGGATGGAGGAGAAGGGAGGGTTCAGTGCTACGTGTTGGTTGGGTAAGGCGGTGATGTAGCATGGGGAAGTGGCAGCTGAGGTAGAGGTTGGAGGTGTAGAGTTGTGCTAGCTCCAGTTTTGTAAGGCATTAAAAATTAGGGGTGTCTCCCGACTATTGTCATCGACATTGTCGAATCAGAATTGTCACGTCTTGCCTGTGGTCGACTGATCGTCGAATCATAATAGGCTGTATATTAACTTATTGGGAGAAAACCGGTAGTTCTATGTAAAATCAGACATTGAGCACCCCAATATAGCCAAAACGGCATGATCCTTATTTCACAACTATAGAAATAAAATGACCCATAATAAAAAAATGTATCTAGGTTACAAACTTTCAACTGGTCAAAATGGCAGAGTTTTGGGCAGGAGGCTGGCTGAAGCTTCAACGAGCTCCCGCGAGCACAGTAACGTGGTCAAGCGAGCCAGAGAGTGACTGAAGAGAGGGAGCGGCGTTAGAACAAAGCAGTGAATCAGAGAAATAAAACGTTGTTTTCGCTGTTTTATCACTAGAAATGCAACTGTAGCAAGCATCTCACTATCACTAACGTTATCCACATTCATATTGATGCAACAAATGATATACCAAGCTGGCCTGAAAGCCAGAACTTAGAACGGAAGTACAAAGAGTCGTTCCTATGAAGATGATACACCGTCTCATCTCATTGCATTGGTGTAAACAGAACGGTGCAGAACGGCGCGATGCAAGTAGTTGCAAGTTTCAACTGGTCTTGTCGCAAATCTTTGGTCTGAACTGGGGCTTCATGTCTCTGCGAAGATTCAACTGCCAATCTCACAGTCGAATCTTCGAAAGAAGAATCGAATATTCGGGGTCACCCCTATTACAAATAATAGAAATATTCAGAATTTCCCACTTTCTGACAAAGGACCTTGAAGGGTTGGAAGGTACTAGAAGGTACAGGACGGGGCAGAAGATCCAGGATAGATGGTTGGGAGAATCAAGGCAGAAGATAAAGAAGAAGAGGAGTATACCGCTGGCAAGTAGGTGTTTTAGTCTGAGAGTAAAATAATTATGATATGGTAGAGATGGATGGAAGAAGACCTATGAAGCAGTTGGGGGGGGGGGATGGGTGAGGCATGGAGATGAAGGCAAGTGGGTGGATGGAATATTGAAGCAAATAGATGAAAGACAGAAGCAAATGATGGGAGATAAAAGAAACTGGAAAGGGACTCTTGGGAATGAAGATCTAGAAAAGGGGCAGCCTTTGACTTAGGGCTGAGGGAAAGGCGCATGGGCAAATGGGCTTGAGGAATAATGTACAAGGCTTTGTTGATCAGAGGTGTAGGGTGTGTGGGCCAAGAAAGGAGCTGATCGGAGGAGGTCACCGAGTTTGGTTGAAGGATTGATGTCGGTCATACGTTGACCTCAGATACCTCTCCTAAACAGCTCCCTTTTGTTGGTGTTGCACATAACTAATGTATCTCATCAGGCATCTTTGATTGCTCGAAACATGAGTCATACACCAGTGTTGCTATTTCTGGGGCTCAGGACTGCCTGGCAGAAAGTGAGAGGGGAGGGGGAATCCAAGCTGCTTCAGGTGTAAATATCAGTCTAGTAAAGACGATACTGTTGGTGTTGTTCATTAAGCTAACAAATATATGGATTTACTACTCATGTTGTCAAATGAGACTGGATACCACCAATGATGTTGTATTATTATAAATTAGTTTTGATGTTTCATTTTCTCCGTTTTAAAGACAGAGATGCATTTAAGTGCACCATTTTGCACCATCCAATTTAGAGAAATATTAGAGCAGTGGTACCCGAGCTTGTAGGCTTGTGACTGCGTAATACAAAAGAATGGCTTCTGGCCAGCCCTCATCACAGGTTACATGTCTCAGTAGTGAGGCAGTGGTCTTCATGGATACACTTGGATCTGAAAACAGAAACAAAACCTAGGACCCATGCTGGTCGGTTAGGTTGTTGTTTACTGTCACAGATCTGGGGTCTGTGTGTAGATATGTCTAATACCTGAGTGGATTAAAGTGAACCCACTATCAGCTCTGCAATGTCTGCAATCTCTCTCTGTCCTGATCAGCTCGGAAAGAGTTACAACACGCAGAGATGAGAAGGGTATGTATGGACTTATCTAACTCTGGGGGATACGGGGAATAAGACAAAGTCCCAATAAGTCGGCGGGAAATCAATACAGCGTAGTATCGCAATATTTTCCACGGGCAATACTTACACTCGATAAACAAACGGCAAGTATCAATCTTCTATTGTATAAATTGCACATTCACATGAGTTTAACTTCTTGGTCCTAGATTAATAAAATAAATTGCTTTTTCAGTCCACTAGATGATGCAGTTAAGTTTTTTTTTTTTTTTTCAAACAGAGAAATGTATTTTGTTTTAGATAGAACCGATTTTGCCAAAGTTTTCCTTTAGGAACACAATTTTAAGTTGATAAAAAGGTAATACATTGCAATATATCACAGAATATTACAATACGTTTGAAATCTCAATAATATCGTATCGTGATATTTGATAGGGTCGACACTACTTAGCTAGGGCAGTGCATAGAGTAACCTATAGCACTATCTTGGTGATGAGAAAAAAAACCAATGGCTGCACATTCTGTGGGCGGGTGCCAAATCAATTATTCAGTATCCAAATGAAAACCTTGGCAGGATGATTACTTTCAGTGGGACAATAGCAACTGGAGCTGTGGATTGTGGATGATTGCGTTTTAGTTGCTATTTATAGGCAACACATCATAACTGTGATTCCATGCTTTCCTGTTATGAAATATAATCCACTGTGTCTCTGTTTAATTGCAGGTCATGCCAGTGTGGCATGTAACCTGACTCGGTTTGTAAACAGTGGAGGTGTTGATCCGCTTTGTTAGCTGCAGAATTGCAAAGACAACAAAGATTTGTGCCGTGTGTTTTGCTTTTGCCGTAGCTTGACGTGCTGATACACAGCTGTAAACACTAAACTGGTGCAGGCTGAGCACGATCAGGGTTGACATAGGATGAGGCAAAAATGCCTCAGACTCCCAAATGATATAGATTAGGAGTGGAAGAGAGTGACAGTGATGTACGAAGAGCGAGACAGACGGAGAGAGAAAGAGAAAAACAGATATGCATTAGCAGCTGCAGGGGAACTTGCACATGGTGAGCCCGTGATTGGTCTAAAATTAAACCTCACCATGAATGGTGGCACAAGAAATGGGCATTTTAATCACACTCCAGACACAGCGGAGCTCAGCACCGAGCATCTTTAGTAACAAAAGCTCTGGTTTCATCCCACTCCGCAGGAAACCAGAAGCATCTGTTGTCTCTAAATAAGAACTGCCTCTAAAGAAAGTAGCTACTTTTTAAGTACGCAAATTACGGCCTGTTAGTTTCATGTGATCCATCCGCAACCAGTGATTCATTGAATCGATTTTCAGTCAAGCATGCGTTAATGCGTCAATATACATATGGATAGTATTTCAACTTAGATTTTTCCTGTCCTGATGCACAGTCTTTGTACCATATAAGTAACACATTGCATGTCATGCATTGATGATGTAACATGCTCAAAATGGTCAAATCTGGAGATGCACAGGCTGCACAGGAACAAGGCGTGAAGAAATGGACCTGTGGCCAGTGCCAATCCAGATAAAGTGAACACAGTTATCTTTGCTGAACAGCACAGTGGAAACAATTTCTAACAGAGGGGAGCCGAGGTTACATCTAATTTGTTATTCAACCAAGTAAAACAACAGTTGCTGGAGTGTAAGCTGTTTTACTGTTGTCGTTTCCCATAAAGGACATTTTACTCGGCTCATTAATGGTCTGAATTATAATTACACTGGGTCAGCTGTGAGAGAAGCTGTGTGACTCGCTCAGATGCTGAAAGGAGCTTCTGTGTCAGGAAAAACAAAGCCAGCCTCTCAGCAAACAGGGATGTAAACAGTCACAAGAAGTCACGCTTATCGGAGCAACTTATCAGAAAAATGGGTCACAAAGGCTGCGTCAGAATCATGGCCCACCACACTGCCTGGGTCTGAGACATGAAAACTGTGATAAACACCCTGCTGAGTGACATATTTATGAAATAAACCTTCTCGAGGACTAGGGATGCTAATTTAGGTTTTTATTCTGATCGATAGCCGACCCTCGTTAACCGATCACAAACCGTTAACAGACAAGGAGGCAACGGAGTCCCAGTTCACCCGTCCAGGAGGCTCGGACATACTTTTCGTGGTCGTGGACAGCAGCGGACTTGTACCGGTCGCGCAGTCACGATGTTCCATGCATTGTTGTGGACACATTTAGCCACTCTCCTGGACAGAAGTACAAAGCGGTCCGCGGCCTGGCTGAGCCGGTCTCCACCAGGCTAGAAGGGGGGCACGGGGTGTTTTAATAATGTTTTTAACTGTTTAGGTGTTTGGTGTTTTAAGCCCCCAACGTCGCCTTCCAGGCGGCACGGCAATGGTTATGTTTACGGTTAGGGTTAAAACACCATCGAGCAACTGTTTAACTGATAGTGTTATTTGGTTAAACAGTTAATCTTTAACATCCCTATTGAGGACAGAAGAAAATATTGACTTCTGTTATTAAAAAGTCTCTTAAAAGGTATGCATCCATCATTTTAACATGCGGCCCTCTTCGTGAGAGTTCTCTCTCTCTCTCTCTGTCCTTACTTACACTCAAAAGAAACACTAAGGAAAGACTCCTCAAAGGAATTTCCTAATCAACACGTAAAAGCCAGTTCTACACTGAAGATTACTTGAAAGGCCATTTCTATGAAGAGCTTGTGAAGAATAAAACCACAATAACTCACACATGTATTTCACAGCTAATTGTAACTACATAGAACAAAAGAAACAATCATCAACATCCATTAAAAGACACTTTGTACACCTTTGGGAATTTGGAGGCTACACTTAACAGCTGCCAAGAAATGCAAGGCATCTGAATAATTTTTGACCAGAGCTAAATGCAAATGGTGCTGGATTTGAATCTAAAGAAGTGCTGTGTTCTGTACCCACCCAATCTGTTGAGTATGAATCACAGCTGCTAAATATATAGTTCCCCTCACTTTGTACATAGCCATGACAAACTGAAGCGGGCAGGGAATAGGAGAGTCAACAACTATCTGACTAACATTGCCTTATGGTCTGATACAGTATACAAGCAGCCAATTTCCCCTCTGCTCCCTTGTTTTCCCTGCCTGCTGGCTATATAGTCCACCTCAGATGTTATTTATAGAAAACCACTAAACAGTTGGGGAGGCAAGAGCTCTGCACCACAGCCCCACTAAACAGGTGCTGTGTAGGACTAGTTGGAGAGACTTTCCTTAAACACATTTGTGAGGGAGGGAAGGGCAGAGTCAGTGGCATGGCACAGGGGTTGGACACAATAACAGAAAAACCTGTGAGATATAATGCAATAGACCTGCAACGCATACCACCTTTATGTGTTGTGAAGCTTAGAATAGTTAGCGTTGGGGCTGGGCCATATAGAAAAAAATCAAATATCACGATATTTTTCACCAAATACATTTTGCGGCAATATTGTAGGGTTGACTATTGGTGCTTTCACAAAATATTTACACAATGAGAGTTTTGATAAATAATCACCAATAATGTGGATGTAATGACTAGGTGGGTAAAGGCATTTGCTAATAAGTCTGGTAAGTTCAGAAAAGTACATCACTTTACTGTAATGCAGCCTTTATGACCCCCTTTTGTCATATCACAATATTACGATATCCAAAATTGAAGGCGATATTTAGCCTCATACATTGATGTCGATATAATATCGATATATTGCCCAGCCCTAGTTAGCGTTTTTCTAAAAATGTTTGAGAGAGATCTTGAGTCACTTCTGTGCTCATGTTTAAGGACATTTGCATCATATTGCATCCTATTTTAGTGCTAAAACATTACTTGACGTATTGATAAGTCGATTGACAGAAAATAACCTTTGATTACTGTCCACAGTATTGTATTGGTAACCAGGGGCGTAGCACAAAATTCTGGGCCCCTCCCCGCATCCACAGCTATTCATTCTAGGTACTGGCCCTGGGTACTCGGTCCCCTTTTTCCCCCCAGTCCGATGCCCCAGCCATCATTGGAACCTGTTTGGAATAGGGCCGACACCTTAAAAAAACAGTACCTGGGAGGTGATTGGATGAACCATCTGTCTTTCACGTCCGCCATTGTGTTTTTGAACTAAGAGTCGCGGCCGTCACACACACCTATACCACGCCCGCCGCTGCCAGTAGCTCCTCACCGGACGCTGATTGCTTCGACCAGCTGCTGTTTGCGCATTACTTGGAGCCTGACAAGATAAATATCCATGTGATTCCGGATGCCATGAAAGGTAATTGTATTGGACCATTGTAGGCAATGCTGCAAATCAATGAACAAAACTGCTGCCAAGATATATAGATATTATATTAAGTGATGAAGTATCTTGATTTGTCAGATATTTTATTTATTTTTTTGATTTAGGGAGCCAGCTGCTTTTATCCATCAACTGTTTCTCAATGAACAGACACACAGGCTGACTCTGCCATACTGAGAGCCACACCACTAAAAACACACTTTGCAATGTTTGCAGCTCATACAGTATCATTACAAACTAAATTTGTTGTTGTTGCTGAGACAAAACAGGCAACTGAAAGGACACCTCAGGCTCTGAGAACTTCCAAGGGCCACTTAGCTTCATTTTCAAATATTTTGTAGACTAAACAATTAAATCAATCAACACGGAAATTGATCCATTACTTATTGTGTACAGCTCCCTGTATGTAAAACTACACCTTATGTATCACAGGTTCTTCGACTCTTACATTTCCCCGAACAGAGTGAGGGAGCACAATTGTGGGGATTCTGGACATTAATGCACCTTAAGTACATTTTGAATTGAACATGCGTTGGAGTTAAAGAAATTGAACAACATTAACAGCCCCCTGGCACAGATTATGATGCCTGTAATGGACAGAAATAACAGTCACATTTCCAAAACACAATTGGCTTGCTAGCTTATTAAATCTGAAATCCAATATGAATGTCAGGTAAAGAGAATTTAAGACACAACACAAAACAATATTGCTTTACCATTTGCTTTTCTGGCTTGAGAGCAAAATGTGTTGTGACACAGGCACTTGTGGCAACATCCTCCAATTTTGAGTGTATGAAAGTTTAAGAGGAGGACAAGGGTCAGAAGGTGGATTTCAAAGCCAGCGATCTCAGCACCTGATTGGGTAAATGGGTGGGTCATTTGGTAAAGATTACAATCATCGAGCTTCACTTATATAAAGACTCAGTTACTTACTGTTGCTTTAAGAAACACAGAACATATAATATTCTGTGAATGCTCTTATCCCGACATGTAGGCCAGTATTGGGCTAAGAGGGGCAGATTGAGAGGTGCTACTTCTGTCTTGAAGTCAAGAGTCTGTATATAGAGACTGTCAACAGTCAGTAGCGCAGTCCGTGGAATGCTTACTCAAATAAAACAGGAGTAGAAAGTGCTGACTACCACACAGTGACCAACTCTGGCTGTAAAGCGAAGCTGGCGGTGCTGTTATCTTAACACCAAGTGGTTAGGTGGACATGACAATTTCATTAAAGTGAGGAGAAGATCTACGTTTCAAAAGGAAGTAATCTATTTTGTATGGCAAGCTACAGCATATTATAGTTTCAGACCATAAGCAAAGAATTAATAAAGTTTGATTCAGAGAGGCCAAGTTAACTGATGGTGTGTGTAGAGTCATGCTGGTGCCCGGGGCCGGTGTGTGGTTAGTGCTACAAAGAGCATGCTGTTTGAGATCGTAATCTCTCAAATGTTGCTTTGGCTGCAGACACACACACAGTCCTCATTTAATGAAAATGAAACTAGATTATCTTATTATACAGTCATTAGTTGTTTTTCCATTCCATTTGCAAGCTAATTTTAAAGCACACTTTTGAAATGTCGCAAACAAAGAAATGCGAATTAGGCGTGTTTCCATCAACTGCTATGGAGCGAACAAACTAGGCTACAGCACAGTTTCGTCAGAAGTTGATGCTGTCATCTATCTAAGTAAACGGTAGAAGAAGTAGAGGTCGCCAACCGGAAACAAAACAAATCGCCTTGGCTGCATCTAATCCATCTAGAAGAAAAAACAAAAAAAACAGAGGTCTTCAGGAATTTGGTTCAATTGAGAAAGTTTGTTGTTGTTCTTTTATGTCTGCGGGTATTAGCCATGTTTCATGCTGTCTGGAGGCCAAGACACGCCATGGGAATATCCAGGAAGAAGCAGACTGTGGAAACAGCTGATTAGTCCTGTGAGTTAAATGTTAGCTACGTATGTCAGAATTTATTTCCATATACCATTTAGAGAATCAACTCAACAAAGACAAAAACCACCTCATGTGAGCGTAAAAACACTCGTACACCCGTACTATTGACTCCAAGAAATATCGAAAAGAGCATTATGTTTTTAAAGGCTGACTGCTAAATGAGTGTGTGTGTTGCCTTACAACTTGTGTGTGTTGTACCAGTCTTAAATGACCTGATCACATTCAATAAAGCTGGGCTGTTTTTCTAAAGACTTTTTAATAAATGTCTCCAACCTGCAGGGAAGTAATTACACCGATGGATCCTCTAATTACTTCACCAATTGTAAGTTGCAGGTTGATAAAGGCAATGTATCATACCAACAACAGCAAACGTCAGCTTTCTTAATCAACAGCCCCATTGTCTCAGAAGACTTATGAATACCACTGAATAGAGGAAAAGTGCCAACAGCATTGTATCAAGAAACAGGCCATAAGTGCTGTGGAACTCCACTATAGCGCATAAGCTGTAGTCTTTCCATTGTAATGACAGTACATGGGTGTAGTGGAGTCGTCAACTTAAACACAGAGAACACCGTGTGACAGGCAACATCCCTTTGCCAACGCTCTCAGTACCACTCAGCTCTATATTACACTGCCAGCCTCCACAGACCAGTCTATACACCACTCAGCTTTTATGGAAAACTTTGCTGAACTGCAGTTTTGTGTGTGTGTGTGTGTGTGTGTGTGTGTGTGTGTGTGTGTGTGTGTGTGTGTGTGTGTGTGTGTGTGTGTGTGTGTGTGTGTGTGTGTGTGTGGGCATGTCTATGCTAGAACAGGAGGCCCTGATCTGCTCTGTCCTCTCATTAACACTCTCCCCATGTTGGCTAATCACACTCCCGTTGTGTCGCTGGTAATGTGGTTTGAATTCTTTACACTGCGAGAAGATTCTCTTTCCCCACTCTCAACATTAATTGCTAGACACAGGCCTGTACAGAGGTCTGTTAATGCTGACACACTCATTTCAATTAATATTCTGACAGCGTGCTCATGACTGTTTCCATAGTGACGAACCCGGTGCAGACTAAAAGGTGTTAATAAGAGTGGAACATTGCTACGAATCACATTGTTCTGAATGAAAAGGACTCGCACTTAAGCTGTTTCACTGTAATTATAATGATATATTAACCATAACCAGTCAGGCTATTGAGGATGTTAACTAAAGTATTAATTAACAATCCATTATCAATATGGATGCTCAATCTTACAACTATGAGTTGTTTTGTACAGCTGTTCATAAAGGTTGAATCGGTAGTGGACATACACTGTACATGTCTCTGTTATGCATTGTTGTTGTCACTGTGTTTACAAGTATAGAGCAGAAACAATTAGTATAATAGTCTCTATCCACGATGTTCCACTTCCGGGATTGCTCCGGTGCCGCAGGAAATTCCACCGGCTGAATGTCTTTTCACTGATGTCCGTCCCCTTCCTCTTTCTTTGTGTTGTGACTATGGTTAACTGCTCCTCAGATCTCTGCAGGGTAAATCCAGACAGCTAGCTAGACTATCTGTCCAATCTGAGTTTTCTGTTGCACGACTAAAACTACTTTTGAACGTACATGTTCCAACAAAACAAGTTCCTTCCTGAGACTATTTAGCAGCGGCTCCGTGCGGAGCTTAGCACCACCCAAGACGATTGTGATTGGTTTAAAGAAATGCCAACTGGTAAACTTAATCAAACTCATCCTGATGTGCCAATACCGCAAAGCTGTGACTGAGTGAACTCAAGAAGCTCGACTGAGCTGAGGGAAGGTAAGTTTGATAAATTAGCGAACGAATAAGTCAAGAAACTCAACACTGACTTAGCTGACCCAGTCGCCTAAGAAGTGTTACGTGCCTAACGAGTATTATAGCCAAATGTTTGTAGCATTAATGTTAACAAACGTAACGTTTCCCTCAAATTAAACTCATTATTTCGGTGGCCTTAAAATCCTTTTATTTGATAGCCTTGCTGCCCTGGCATTTGGCTTTTGAGCCCTCAAAGAAATTGACAACAACAGTGGTCTGCCCCTAAAATGATGAAATTCCAGACCTGATCTTTGTGGACAAAACAAGTAATACAAAGACGTAACCCTGGGCTAGGGCTGTGTATCGCACATCAATACTTATTTGCTACCTAATAAAATCTGCCCATACTGTAGCAACAAGTAGCCTATCAAAAACTACCAGTACAAGGAAGCTAAATGTTTTCAGTACTGAAACTCAGGCATCATATTGGCACTAGTAGCTACCTTGGGCATTTTTGATAATGTTTTGACATTTAAAAGACTAAACCTTTAATCTTTTAATAGAATGAATAGGACAGATAAAAGGATTATAGCAAGAATTGTTGATTGCTGCTCTACACAAGTATATATCCACACGCTGACACTGACACCACGATGATGATACAATAGCCTACATACAATTAAGCACAGTTAGTTTCTCACCAACACACAGTGAAAGCACTTTGATCCACAGTTGATGCAGCTGAAGACAGGAGGTCTTGCTTAAGCTCCAGACCTCCCATCCTCCTCCTCCTCTCTGCTGTCACATGCATTCAGGCTCCCGGCTCACTAATCACACTCCGATTCCTCCAACCTTTGAGTTAAGGTTACTGCACTTTGAGCAATATTCTAAGTCAAAGTTCGGGGTGGGAGGGTGCGTGGGTGTGTGTGTGTGTGTGGGTGGGTGGGGGGATAAAAGGGGAACATGATGAATAGCATGGCTTAGGTCTAACTGCAATGGCTGGATCGATGGCGATGATGATACATAATGTACACTTGCTTCCGTAACGTAGCTTCCACAACGACTCTGTGATTCATTTTTAACATGAGAATAATGCAAAGCTTTGACTCAGCTGATGTGTGATGATGTGCAAAAGGGCATTAATGACCAGTGTCCATTCATTAATATTACACAATCGCCCTTAATTAATGAAATAATCTTTGGATTGCCTCAAGAAAAATGCCATGATAGAAAGCAGACGGTAGAAAATGGAGCACAGTTGGTTTGTACTGTATGAGCACACTTGTGTCGTCCAACAAAGCAACACTATCCTCTCAGGTTACAGCTCCAATCAATAGCAGAAGCGATGAGCTCAGCTATAAGAAACACAAACTCTGCATTATCAGATCGTCATATTGAGCCAAAAGCAGGGTCCTGGTCAGGAGTCAAGATGTGAATAGAGTAGGGCCAGGCCAAATGCAGGTACAGGTAGTAACGCTGTACACTGGGGAACACTAGGGTAAAAGGCATATATTTTTATACACATAGTTACTTAGTCACTGATTTAATGCAACGTTATTATTACAAAGTAACTAAGTACATTCACCTTTTCTGAACAGTGGCTACTGTGGCCCCATTTGGCAATAAGGGGATGATAATAAATGCTGATACGGACTACTGTATACCAGGAGCACAAGAAATCATAAAGCTATTCCAAACTATTTTTCTTTAAGGCATCGCTAATAATACTCTAATATAAATAATCATACAACACTCTGAAATGGGTCATTTTTGCATTAGGATAACATCATTTTGATACTACATTACAACATCCAACTACATTTTACTGATAATACTTCAGTAACATTTTAAATGCAGAACTTTTAATTGTAATTGAGTACTTTTATATTGCAGTTTTGTAACTTACAGTAATAAGTAAAACATCTTCCACTACTGCACTAAATAAATTAAATAAAGGCAATAAGCAGGGTGAGTAATGTAAAATGCTCCTTAAAGTGCACCTCCTGTCTACCCACAGTCTGTAGTGGCCAAGCAGAAACAGAGACTGTACCAACAACAGCTTGCTTTCCATTTACCCAGACAGGTCGGCTGAGATCAAGAGGGGAAAAAAGAATACAGCGTCTCTTCAAATCCATCTTCATGACTAACTATCACACACAGGGAGACTTGACAGCTTGATAAGTGTCTCTCTCCTTAGCAATGAAAACAAAACTCATCTTTTTTAATCCTTTACAATACAGCAAGCTTAGAAGAAGAGGAGGTAAAGAATAAATCAGTTGGGGGAAAAAAAGAGAAATTTCTAGGGCTGTCCCGATGGGATCGGGGATCGGCAGTCACCCCGATCACCTTACTCCGATCATTTACGTCCATTCTGCCATTCTAAGTAGAAGTTTATTTTATATGCGAGTTACACAAAAATTCTAGCTACACTAAGTTAAATGTATTAAGCTGAAGACATATTTTAGTTACTTTGTTTACTTAGTTATTTTTGTAAACAAAAATGCTGCAGCTTTGTTGTCTAGGCAAATACAAGTATCGGATCGGGACTCGGTATTGGCAGATTTCAAGATTTTAAAAATCGGATCGGGGACCAAAAAAGCTGATCAGGACATCCCTACAAATGTCCCTTAAAAGCTTCCTTCCTCGTTTCCCTTTTCCTTTCCTTTGTGGCCTAAACCACCTCAGAGTGGTCTGAGTGATTAGATCTCAATGCGTCCTCAATGCCTCCTAAGTGCATTCCCACCTGGACTTAAAGCTGTCCACTTGTGATCGGATCACACCTGTGGCGACCTAACAAGAGCTGACGTCATCAAAGGCAGCGCCCACATGCACAGCTGATGGAGCAGAGCAGCAGAGAAGAGCAGAGCAGGCAATAACCCACACTTTCACAACTCAAAGAGTCCTACTATGGCCTATATGCCTATGTCTTCTGCCTAGTTTACAATGAATAGGGTTGGTTACCTAATACGGCACCGGTGCCTAAACGACCGGTATCTACCGGACTGAATAGCAACGTGGTTTCAGTGCCTCATTTTGGTGCCACTGAAATGCTTGTGCTGCTCTCTGATGCTCCGAAACGGACGTTACAGGCAACAGAAGAATCGCTGCACGTGACGCTAGTTAACACTACACCTGGCAGCAGATAATGTTAGCCTACCGTTAGCTAGCAGCTGGATTAAACACGGTTAAAATAGTGACAGCTAACGTTCAACGGTGTAAAGTGTGACTGTATAACTGTAGAGGATCCCAATAGAGTGCGGATCGGGCCGCATTTTTCTGTCCGAGCCTGCCCCGCGCCCAACAGAGCTCATACTAATGACACATACGTTTGTTTGGTTGGAAAGTCCGCTTTTATTAAGCAACTGTAGGAAGGCATTCGGAAATGTCAACAGATGAGCGCATCAGCGCACACGGGGCAACAAGCGCACGTTAACACAGGCGCGCACCTACATAATAAGCTTTTTTAAATTTAAAATGTTCAATGCCTTATCACAATGATGTGACCGAGCCCGATCCAAACCCCAACATCATTTCTAAATATCTGTCCGAACCCGGCCCGGCCCGTCAGGTACCGTCGGGTCCCGACGGGCTCGGTTCGGGTATCCATCCTCTAGATCCCAACACCGGGACATAACAGTCTGCTGTCGGAAAAACAACACAGAAGGTGTGTTCACTGAAACTGGTAGCTTAAGCCTCGTGGTGCATTCAAAGTTATTGTAAAATACCCTTACGTCGTTCAACAGCATTTAACGCTGTTGCCGACTGTCGCTTTGTGCTCTTTTTTTTAGTATCGGTTTAGGCACCGTTCAGGCACTGGCACCGTTTCAAAAGTATCGCTTTAGCACCGGTATCAGAAAACGACCCAAACGATACCCAACCCTAACAATGCGTGCATGCTGTAGCGTCAAAGAACAGTAGCTATCCTATGAATTCTACTAGAGGACGCAACACCTGCAGTTGCAAGTCAAGTTGGCTTTCGAACGTTAAAAATCCACCAAAGTCTATTGTGTTTAATGTACTATTGTGCTTTGTTAAATTGGTAACGTTGACAGCGCTGGAGGAGGTCAAAACAAACCAAGCCAGTTAGGAGTGTTTCTTCTAACATTAACAGATCAGGAAGGGTGTGTGAGCCCAGTGAGCTGCACTAATTCTTCACAAATGGTGCATTCTTTGCCAGGTAAAAACCCTTGAGGCAAATTTGTGATTGGTGATATTGGGCTACATAAATAAAATTGACTTGACTTGCTGCCACCGCAGCCCCGTACTGACGGGGGACCACTATGTGGTCAGAACTGAGTTCACTTCGGAAGTCAGAGCAGTTACTGAAACTGCTAATACAGAGCTTGCTTTGGAGCTTTGGGGGGTAATAATGGGGTAATACATAACCCATTGCTATTAACCTATGTGTGTTAATTGTACAGCCCACTTGTTCTTGATAGGCTGGAAACCAGAGCTGGGCAATATATAGATATTATATCGATATCGTGATATGAGACTAGATATCGTCTTTGATTTTGGATATCGTAATGTGGCATACATGTTGTCTTTCTAAAAAAGGAAACAGGTTTCCTTTTTTTTAGTAAACAGCAATAATAAATATTTACTATTGCTGTTTACTAAGTATTTCTTATCCGATTACTCGATTAATCGATGGAATAATAGGTAGAATACTGGATTACTAAAATAATGGATAGCTGCAGCCCTACTAAAAATATTTTTCACTACTTAGTTTCGCTGTCATTTGAGTTTAGTATAATAAACCTGAGTAGAACCCCGATGTCAGGTCTGGTCAAAAATATGCTTTACCAACCCGTCTTTGTAGGTGTGTCATGTTTCCCGAAAACTGGTTTGAAAAGTTCATATTTCAGCACGAGAAATGACATCCCCTCCTGCTGAAGGGTGACAAAACCATCAGTACACTTGATCAAATGTCTCTTTACATTGGCAGTCAACCCGCTGACTAGCATATAAAAGATAATGAAATCCTTCCGACCTGAGTCAACAAATGAAAGAGCTGCTTGCCATGTCATGATAAACAGAACCACCCTAAGCAAAGTCCATCATCTTAAAAGGGCTAACAAAAAACTATGCCCAGGACGTTCGCAAGCGATTAACCCAAATCCAAACTTCAAAACATCCCTTTAGAAAAGTCCAGCTGAAGTCCTACCCATGCTCTTCTTAAGCCTATGGTTTTATTTCTCTGATATTACTACCACAGGGGTGGAATACTTGAATAGGAGAGCTGCATGTTTCCAGAGGCTGGCTTCTCTTTTCAGCTGGAGGGACAAAGATGCAAAAGATGCTGCTGAGTCACTGGTCTTATTACCTTTCCTTAAACGTCAACTGTACTCAGCATTTGTGCTCATCATCTGGCCTCTGTGACACATCTGCTGTTGAACATATCTTTCACTGGTCTCAGAATTATGAATTACATGTATAGCGCTACTCATCTTTTTGGCCACATGTCCTAATTTAAATCTTCTCAGGCCTATCACCCTGTTATACTGTATGTCTTGTACTCTGTCCCAGTCAGTTCTCTCAATCTCTATTTTCATCTGGATTTGGTTTCATTACTAATCTCCCCCTAGTTTTCCTTAAAAGAGATGCATCCTCCTGTTAGAGGGACAGACCAGGGGTTGATGCAGACTGTATAAGTGAAGCCAAAACATTTTGATTGACCCCTGGTGGCTGGCTGCAGTATATGTCATAAATCCCGTCCCCTCCACGTCAGCGGATGGGACTTGGATCAAACTAAAAGTACACGTCAAATACATCATAATAGGTAGTTCTTATCACGCTGGTGTGTTTTCAAGTCTTATTTTTTCTGATAAGTTTGGGTCTTTTTAGTTATTTGAAGCTATAAAAACAGGGTGAAACATCAAGACTGACTTGCGATTGGTCGGGCCGGTGTATGGGCGGGACTTTGCGGCTGCGGCTTCACAGCCCAATCCTTACTGCGCAGCAGCATCTGGCTCCAAAATTACAAAATGGCAGCACCTGTATTTTGGCTTCACTTTTGTACGGTGGTAGGAAGTGTAGACGGCGCGTTGTTAATCTTTATACAGTCTATGGGACAGACTGTCATCATTTTAGAGACAAACCCATTAGAGAAAGATACGGTGTCAGTACGGTCATTAATACTGTTGACTCTTGAAACACAGGCCAGTTTGTGTGGACAAAGCATCCTTGAAAAGTCAAGGAAACCGTCATGAGTTCAAACTCTGCGGTGTACAGTGCTGTATTCTGGGGATCCCAATGGGACTTTGGCCACTTAAGTTCCCTTGACAGAGCCGTAACTGATCTCAGTGTGTCTCATAATAGCATGCAGGCAGAGTGAGACCCTGATACAAACTGCTCAAGGACTTTTTGGCACTTGGAAATTACGTTGATTAAAATCACCTATTACAGTGCTGAGAGGATCAGCAGATTGCACTTTCTGAATCATCCTGATAATTGCAGCAGAGCTGGTGTCAGCTTTAGGGCGAACGTGAACAGTGACAAATAAGGGAACACCCGGGGGGACAGAGAGAACTTAGAGATGCAGAGAGGAGTTCAAAGTCGGGAGGACAAACCTGCTTTCACACCGTGGCACTGGTGACTCATCTGCTATTCATATATGGGCAATATACCTTTATGTGATATTATGGCCACTTCCCTGTAATACATGTCCAGCGTTAAACTCATGCTGGATCAGAAGTGCTTTTAAATATGATAAAATGCATGTTAATTCCAGTATCTAACAAATCAACCCACAAAAGGCTGTAAGCTGTATCATGAAAGGCAAGAGGAAATACATTTTTAGCCAAGTTTCGTCTATTTCAACAGCATTGCTCAACATTTTCTACAACATCCTAGAGTTCCAAGTGGTTTCGAATGTTCTTTTTTTAAAAGCTCCTCTAAATCTTTGCTGTTTCTTGATTGTTACCTGGAGTTTTGCCTCTGTAGGTCTCTAAAAAATACCTAAGTAATCACTTTGTAGCTGATTTGGTCATAGCCCACACACACATTTGATGGTGGGTCTTACAGTAAGTAGACATGATTGCTAAACTTCAAGAGGTCACAAGCCAAAAACGTTTGCATATCACTGTCCGAGAGCAACTAATACATGTAATCTATAATAATTGCTCCATACTTAAGACGCTGCACAGAGCTGTGACTTTGCACATTTGGTTAAAACCCCAAAAGGAGAAATTGATATTAAAGTGCACTCTCATTAAGTCTTCTCTCGATTTTGATTTTTTTCTAATCAAATATCATATTCGGTCATAATGATCATACATTTGTCTATCCTAATGAAAAATTCTAAGTACCTTAGAACATCCTGTCTTTCTACTGTATCTGCCAACTAAACCAATACCTGAGATAGCTGTGTGATGTTAATAGTAACAACATAGAAGACAAACAGCCTTCACAATACAATTCTGCATGTCAATGTCATCAAGTTGCAGATATTACTTGTCCAAGCAGTTAAAAGCAAAACTGCACCTCTACTTCTGTCTCTTTTCTACCTATATGCCACCGTCCAGATAGAGCAACAACTTTCCACATTGACCACTCTCTGACACGCATTCCAAATAACTCTGCAAAAGCTCCGGGCTGTCCCACTGTGAAATCAAAAATGGCTTGAAGGCTCCCTCCCAGGCTTTTTAGTCAAATACATTTTTCCCAGGTATTTCCTATCACGCTGTTGTTTGTTCAAGTGTTAATTTTTCTGATAAGTTTGGTTTTTATTAGGCTAGTTGTTTGGTGCTATGAAAACTAGGGTTAGGACGGTATGGATGTTTTCTTACCGCAGTTGAAAAGCAAGAAATTCCCGCCGTAGCTTACGAGAGTAGCGTAAGTTAGAGCGAGAATGGCAGGGTGCCTTAAAGGAACACGCCGACTTATTGGGACTTCGTCTTATTCACCGTATCCCCCAGAGTTAGATAAGTCCATACATACCCTTCTCATCTCTGTGCGTGTTGTAACTCTGTCCGACGGTTTCTCCACCGGTAGCTTAACCTAGAACGGATCCTGAAGGTAACAGGTTCCATCTAGCCTACTGCTCCCAATAAGTGACAAAATAACGCCAACATGTTCCTATTTACATGTTGTGATTTGTAGAGTCACAGCTTGTACAAATAACAAGGTCACATGACACACGGCCATCTTCTAACCGTATATAAACTGGGAACTACATTCTCAGAAAGGCGAAGCACTGCTACTTCTGCTACTTGGGCGGAGTGATATGCTTGCAGCACCTGAGAAGCCCCGAGCAGATCAGCTCGACTGAGCCTTTTCTCAACAGCGAAGGGCCCACCCATGCTTCACTCACTACCTCCGTGCCCACCCTCGTCTCTAACATCATCTTCTCACCTCCGCTACCTGAACTCCACGTCTAGTTATTCACATTCTTTCCCCCTGAGTAGGGCAGTAGCCTGCAGACACATGCCGCCCCTGCGGTCCACTCTGCTGCTGGTAGAGAGAGGCACAGGGAGTGCTAATGAACCCGACTGCCATCGGTGGCGTTTCAAGAGCAGCAGAGCATGCATCTGATTAATCTTTGTCCTAATTAGATCAAACAATTAACCTGCCTGCCACCAAGCTCGAGGGCCTGATGACTCTGCATGGGCTGTACAAAACCCCAGTACAATAAACCAGAGCAGGGTGAGAGTTTGCCCTCACACTGCAACTTTCTGTTTTCAGAACAACCAATTAATATTAACTAATTGCACAGAGCCTTCTATGTGATATATCGACTGACCGTGTGGCCGAGAGCTCACATCCGTTTCTACTTTCCGTTTCAATAGCGCTTCATTTCTTTGGCTTTTAATTCAGAGTCAGAGAAGGCACGGATGGGTTTCATAAGAAATGATGTGCGAGAGGCAAAGCAGAAAAAGGGGAGAAAAAAATCCAATGTTCATTAACATGGAGATACTCCCCGATGTGAAAAGCCTTGAGGACATGCTTGTTCACTCACTGACTCGATGGTTTCAGCATGCACTGCCTGCTGATCTGAAATATTTGAAATGCCTCAGTTGTTACAGGCGGTGTGTCCTCACAACAAACTGGACAGGCAGAGTTAAACCACGGAGGGCATGGACTTGGCAGATTTGTTGAGTTCAAATCATTTCAGAAATAGAAAATCAGGCAGGGAAGCAAAATACACTGTTGAATAAGTCTTCCCTTACATGTGTGCAACAGGAAGTGCTGCATAACGTATGTGCTCCCTGATGTTCAGCCTAATACAGTACATATACTGACACATCTTAAGTTTGATGTAATGTAGGCTACAACTGTGACAAAAGGGGGTCACTTAACAGACGTGGTTCCCTCAGCTTTGAGCTTTAGTTTAGTAATATAGTATACAGTAAGGACACCTTTAATTTACTGTATCTCTAGTGTTATTTACCTTCTTGCAGTAGGCTTACGGCTATTTCACACCACAGACCCTGTACCAGTGGGTAACGTTAACGGACGTTAACAATACTGACAAGCTGCTAGTGACAGCAGTGGCATGTGTGGGACAGTTGCATACTAAAGTTAATGTTACTAATTAGTATGGTGATATATGCGAATCTTTGTCAAAATATTCGGGTGAATTCAGTATGATTTAAAAACATAATATTCGGGTGAATCCAGTATGATTTAAAAACTTCTTTTTATAGTCTTTTAATACGTGTGTAAAAGCACTAACGTCGTAATGTTGACTTGAAGTGTTTGAGTGACAGCAGAGCTCTTTGGTGACAGGACTGGGGAAACAACGTTAACTAGCTAGCTAACGTTAAACTTAAGTTTAAATTACTTTGAAATAATCGCCGAATTTAAGGACGACGTAATGTTTATTTCTACATCCCAACATATGTTCTACAGGCAAGAAAAGTATCCAAGGAACGAGGACACGTCAAACTGAACAATTTTTAAAGGGGATTTGGCACTACGCTCTACAGGAAGGCAATGCATGACGGTTTGGTGTAACGTTAACGTTGTCTGGAAAGCTGACTACTTCTGCTGCAGTCTCCAAATCAGCTAACGGAACTGAATGTCCGACTAACCTGTTTCGAAGTGTTTGCTGTCACGGTCGTGTGTTGTCCCAGTATGGTGCTGTACAGTTTCGACAATCTCCTGTCCGCGTCCAGGCCACAGTCTCTGAGAAATTGCGTCCCTGACAACACCGATGCCCGTAAAAGAATAGATGTAGTCCATAACGCTAACGTTACAACCTAGCTAACGTTATAAGTTAGCTAAGAACAAAGTTTTTAAAGTGTTTTAAAGCCAGCTGTCATTGCACCAAACGCGGTGTTGGCCAAACGTCCCAGGCTCACAGTCGTGGTGTGAAAAGCCTCCAACACTCTAGCTACACATTCCAAAACAGGAACTATTTTGAACACGCCAACAAACTTTTTCTTTCCGCCTGGTGGAGTCAAGCTGTGCAACGCAGTACTGTTACAACAGACTGGCTCCGTTCCAGTAGCCTTCTGCCCTGTTGGCCTACATTAACAGTGCTGACAAATGGATGTGTCAAATACGGTACCAAAGTTCGATTACATTTAAACCTCGGAAAAAAAAGTGAGAATAATTATATGTTAATAATATAGTATAGAATATGTATATGTCAAATTCTACATTCTCTTATACAGCTATCTTCTATAGGCCTACATTTCATTTGAAATAAAGAATGAGTTGCAGATTCGCTGATTGGGCACACACTCTGAAAGGTTACTATAATTCAGCTCAAGGGTATGAAAAATGTACTTAACACATAAATAATAATAATAAAATTATATGATTAATAAATGCATAACAATGCAACCCAGCTTATAGTCCACGCTCACTTCCAGACTGTTGCTAGGATATTTCATAGTCATCAAGTGTGGCTTTATGACATCTATCTGACTCCCAGCATAATAACATTCTAATGAATTCAGACTTCCACATAGGAGCCAAAGTAAACTTCCGTGTCCATATGCAACTCACGGGGCCACAGTGAGAACTCTGGGACCTGGTACATAAGTGGCTGATCGTCTAGTGTGGGATAAAAGTAGATGGCATTTGAGGTGTGTAAATGACTGGGTGGGGGGGGGGGTGGAGGGGGAGAGAGTCAAACCAGAACAGGGTGTATAATTGGGCAGCAGACTCAGGTAGTGACCTGAAAAGACCATCATGCATTATTCATCTAGATTCTAGAGGCAGAGCAGTTGTGAGACAGCAAGTCAGGAGTGTAAAGAAATCCTGTAATGTTTCAGAGAAAAGTGATCATCCTTTGTTTCTTCACTCATTCACAGCAGGAACAGTAAAGAGAGAAGCATTTATTTTCCAGCTGTAAATTGACAGGGAAGTATCGGTCTTTCTTTATGGTATCTGTGGTAGGTGGGCTGAGGTTCAAACAGCTGTTATTATTGAGTACCTACACACCAATTTTGGACTGAGCAGTCAGGGATATTGAATGTGCTCCATCTGCTGGTTGCATTGGGTAGTGCATGCTTTAGTTCTCCCTCAGTGAGTGAAAAAAGTCAAAGTGTACTGTAGGTGAAGAGCAGCAGCAATCATAATAAAAATACAGATCATGTCACAATCAAATCCTTTGCAAAAAAAAAAAATGAAAAAACTCACATTTGGAATTTTCCTTAATCAGTGACTTAATCAATGTCACTAGAGTATGTATGTAAAATACAATGTTCAAATGAGTTGATTTCAACTGCCATTTCAAAGACCTTTGTCAACAAGTCTGACTCTGATGTACATAACCCTTAAAGGATTTGCAGTCAGGGGATTTCATTTGGCCCTCCGTTTCTCTCTGACTTTGCACGGGGCCCCTGCTGGTACACTTGGCCCTTGGACATTGTACTACTGTATTTAGAGAGGTCTCAGACTGGCCAAGTGCCACCCCACAGGGCCTTGTGGCTGTGTGATATACTGTGTTGTTGTACAGCTGCCCAGAGCGGTCATCTAATCATCCATAACATCCTCAGAGGGAGGCAGACTAGCTTCCTCTGCTCTGCGTTTTAACCTCATAGGGTGACATATGTACTTTGTAGCAGCGCAGACCAAACCGGAAAGCTGAATCTAGTTTAAAGGCCTATTTTCTCTGAGAGTCCGCCACTCTCTAATTAAGCTTTAGTGTGACCAAAGAGGGAAAATGAAAAAATTCCCTCTGTGCCTATCCAACAACATGAGCCTCGTTGCAAGGAAATTATGCAACTTGTTCTACTTAAGAAAGCATGCTTGACGTATTGTCAGTTTGCTGTATTTTATAGGCGATTAAAGAGACTTTGAAGCCAATTAGTTAACTGACATCCATTATGGTGTTACGGTCTTCTGGATTTACAGTCTTCTGGATTTATGGAAATGAGCCTAATTGTTTGTGGCCAATAGCTCATTATACATTCTTCCTTTGAGTATTTACAATATCCTTTTAATTTGTGCATATGTTTACAGAGCACGCACAACTCATACTACCTTTCTAATCATTCATTTTCTAATATGATCAGATCAGCACTTGAGAGTGCAGTAACGTACTACGTAGTGGGGGAATCATTCTGTTTAATAACTCTAAAGTGGTGGAGTCTTGTTATACAAGAACCCGTATAAGAACCTCCTGGTGTCAGCAGCTGCCAGGGAAAGCCCTGACAGGGTCTTGTGTGAGAGGCTTTGTCATCGTCTGAGAGCAGGGCTCTGGGGAGCGAGTGTGTTAATCTCAGCAGTTTCCCATTGAGAGCCAGGTAGGCTGCAACCTTATCCCGAGAAGAGGAACGCTTTCATTACGGAACAACAAACGCGACGGCCGCCGGGGAGCTGCCGCTTCACCACCGTCAACGGATGGACCGACTCCACAAGCGAGGGTGACATAAGCATAGCTGCAGCACACTGGTGTGAACACATAAGCATGTATGCACTGGAATGACTGATGATTATGAAAAAAATCATAATCTTGATTTTGGTCAATATCGAAATCCCGATTATTAAACACAATTACTCATTGACGTTTAGGATAAAAGAATAGAATAGTCTTTATTGTCATTGTACATGTACAACGGAACTGAATGCAGAACACCAGTAAAAGTGCAATAAGGAAAACAAAAAAACATATATATATATATATATATATATATATATATATATATATTTATATACATAAAAGAGTCTCTAAAGTCACTATAAAAATACATATATATTATGTTATTTGATTGAAAAGGAAAAAGATGGAAACGATGTTGCATTTATTGAAGTAAAAAATAAAAAAACTTGTGAAAACACCTTGAACTGGGAAATTTCCCTCAATACTTTTCCCGTTTTCATTTTTTGAATTCCCCTTCAGAACACAAGACAAAATCGGAGCTTGCTTGTTAAATGTTATGTGCAAAATATTAGTTTTTATTGTCGATTATTTTCTGATCACAACTGTAATTACACAACTGTAATCGCGATTAAAATTTAATTAATTGCACAGCCCACACACACACACACACACACTACAATCTGCTCCTTTCTTGCAGACATTTCCCGTTTACAGTGGAAATCACTTCGACATAAATGCAGCAGGGAGTTCACTCACGCGATACAAATGCACCTGCTGGCAAACACAAACAAGCCTTTCAGTGTGTGGTAATTGGGAAGGCTCATTGAGATATATACACAGCAAGAGAGATGGCTTGAGATAGTTTTCTCAGAAGTGACAGGATCACACATGACATTTCTTGGAGCATCTCTGGAGTGTAAATAAATACAGAACATTCAGCACGCATTGTCCTGTGTTTCACGAGCGTTATGCTCCATTATACCGCAGCCTGTGCACGAGGTGTAAACAAGATGACGACCAATAAAGACAGCCCGCTGCTGGAGGAATCTGGCGGAGGCATCCAGACAATGGCGGCAATCACAGGTGTTTAACAGCCCTTGTCAGAATATCCCACCCACTCTGAGGCTTTTGCATTGTGCGAGTGAAGCTTTGCTTCTCAAAAGCTGTCAACGCTATACACCAAATGAACACGTTTTTCACACTGCCAGCAGGACACAAATATTCATGAGAGGAGAATGTAAATCAGATGTTGTGCGGCGCCTGTTCAAACCGTGTCAACGCCAAGCTGAATCACCAGATCATCTGGAGGAATAGGGCTGTTTAAGTACTCAACACTGGCGTTACATACAGTCGGACTGCTGTCACTCAAATGCCGTTTATCATTTTTCTATATTTTACATGAACACTGTACATATGTGAGCCTTTAACATCTCCCATCTTGCAGCTCATGTGAGCTACAGTTAAAGGAGTATACCAACAATTATGGAGTGTGGATTCAATTCAATTCAATTATACTTTATTGTCCCCTTGGGCAAACTTTTCTTGGACTCTGGCGCTAGCAATTTTAGCTGCAGATCAATTAATAGAAACAATAAGACAATCAGAGTCAATAAATAGAGACAAATATTATGTGATTAAGATCCATCCATCCATCTTCATCCGCTTATCCGGGGTCGGGTCGCGGGGGTAGCAGCTCCAGCAGGGGACCCCAAACTTCCCTTTCCCGGGCCACATTAACCAGCTCCGACTGGGGGATCCCGAGGCGTTCCCAGGCCAGGTTAGAGATATAATCCCTCCACCTAGTCCTGGGTCTCCCCCGAGGCCTCCTCCCAGCTGGACGTGCCTGGAACACCTCCCTAGGGAGGCGCCCAGGGGGCATCCTTACCAGATGCCCGAACCACCTCAACTGGCTCCTTGTACATGTACTATGTGATTAAGATTAATATTAAAAATCTCAGTCTCAGCTCTATCAATGAGCGCCTAGTGACCCGCCCCCCACGATCATCTTCTTCCTCCAACTATCCAATTAAGGAAACGCCAAAATAACAAAGTGGGGACAACATACAAAAACCATAAAGAAAGGGCTACATGACAGAAATCCCATCAAACCATCTCCATGACAACCGGGCAACTCCATTCACTGTGGAAGCTTGGTGAAAATTGCTTGACAATTGTTTTGTCAAGCTGCGGTTTGTAAGGTCAAGGATGGACCTTCAGGCTGAAAGTGTTTTCAGTAATGTGACAAATTGGCCTTTAAAGCTATAGTGGGTCATTTCTGTCGCCCCCCATTAGGAATTCTAAGCAATGACGACAACAACACTGTCGGAGCATCAACGTGACGCGAGCCCCACGCCTCCTCTACGCTGTTGCTAGCACGGAGGATTCAAAAAACATGATGGACTCTTCAGAAGAGGCAATTATCTAGTAATGTTTATGTCCTCTTTGTCTCCAAAGCTGAACACTGCTGTTGATCTTTCTCAGCGGTGAGGTAAATGGAGCTGCTGCATCACAGGGTGACACCATTTTGTAAACATGGACATACTGAGATATACAGAGAGAGTTGTGCTTAACTGGCTTTGTATTAGAGGTGTGAATCTTCACTGATCTCCCGATTCGATTATCATGTCAGTGATTCGATATCTTGATGCATCACGATGCGTCAAATACATTTTTCTATTAAAGCCATATAGGATATTTGACTTGACAGAATGCATTAAGATAGTGTGTAGTTCAATATAATACAGTTTGCTATATTACTTCATATAGTTATGTTTTTATCCAAAAATACAAGTAGTAAGATATAAACAATCTTTTTTATTTAACAAAGTCTGAACACAGCAGACAGCGCACGCACACACGCGCACGCACACACACACACACACACACACACACACACACACTCTAAGACCAAATAAATTGGATACATAAAACTACAGCACAAACGTTGGCTTCACATAATAAAATTGTAAACAGAAATAACCATTATAGGCCTAGCCTACATACTGTTTCAAATTGTAAACAAAGACCACCATAGTAATAAATTGCAAAATGTAAACAGAAATATATTTTAGGCCTAGCCCATCTATGGTGTTTCATTGTAATATCAATGTGTAGTCTATAGGGCTGTCAAACGATTCATTTTTTTAATCGCGATTAATCGCATATTTTATCAAAATTTATTATTTTGCATTTCAGAACAGTTTTTAAGTACATATTAACAATCGAAAGCAATTTGTACCAGTGGATCTTGATTGGGAATCAAATGAATGCAAAGAAAGTGACTTTATGAACCTGATTTTAAGATTTGTAATTATTTATTTACTGTAAACAAAAGAAAAATGTGTGAATCTGTCATTATTGCACAATTCCTCCAAGTACCTAACTAAAAAACTAAAAATCCCTATCCTTACCAGAGTCAATATAGTGTTTAGTAACTCCTAAATAATGCTGATTCCTCACTGACGTCCAGTGATCAGCGGTTAATAAGACAGCGTTTGCAGCACCTTGCAGCAGTTCCAGTGTGGCTGCTTTCTCCGTGTCGTACAGGCTGTGTATCCGTGAAAACTACTGTCTCCCTCTACGGCAACGAGACAGGTCAACTGTAGTACATCTTTAAGACCCGAGTCTTCTACGATGCTGACAGGTCTGCAGTTAGCCCGCATGCTAGCGGCTAGCATCACGTTAACTGTACTGCTATGCTTAGCTCCGTAGGTGGTAGCTCAAGCTTGACGTGCTTCGGTGATATTTTAATTCGGCTTTACACAACGTGCATGCGGCCTTTGACTTGTCTACGAGCCGTCTGGGAGTTTTGGAAAATGCACGAGGAAGTGGCAGCTTGATGATAAGTAAAGGTGCTGCAAAGGGTCAAAATAGTAGCCTGTTAGGCACGACGCAAAGCCGAGTGAAGTGTAAAATAAATTAATAAATGCCGGCATGCGATTAATAATCGTGTCGGCCCTTAATCGCATCGCGATTAACGCGTTACCGCTGACAGCTCTAGTAGTCTATCATAGGTCTAGATGAAACGGGTTAGGCTACTGAAAATGTTATTTTTCATTTGAATGTTCAAAATTAACGAGCGACATTATTGTGTTGTAATCGATTATGGTCGGCCACTGCATCGATGCAGCATCGTCCATGTCCACATCGCGATGCATCGATTATTTTCAACACCTCTACTTTGTATCAACTCATCTGGCAATGGCTTGTATGTAACGGACTTTCAGTAATGTAAAATAGTTTAGCTTTATAGCTATAGCTTTAAATAGACCATCATAGAGACATACAGTTACCCAGACCACCAATGAGCCTTGGCCGGTAGAAAATGAGAGACCAATCACTTCCAAGACAGCCTTCCATCCCATACCCAAGTGATACCAAAAAGGTGCTTCCTGTGCTACAGGGTCATGGATATTGTGTCAAAAGCGCACGACCCAGGGTTGGAACCAGCCTTTAGCTTCCAAAAGAAATACTCCAAACAGTACTGACGCATCTAATACAACGTTTTTCTGCCATGAGAAAAAATAGGACCTTAGCGAAAAAACAATCACATCAGAGACACTGTCCTAATTTTAGAAGATTAGCTGCTTGTCACAGTCAATTGTGCTCTTTTACGCATCTGGGTTTCCCCCTCTAACTAATTCAGGAAACCCTGCATGGGTTTTTCTTCACTTTGAGTCAGATTTGTGACCAAAAGAGCCAAATAAATCATCCATAAATGGAGAGATGGAACCCGATTGTACATTTTTTGAACATGATTCCAACATATTGTTAGCAAATGTAAATCAGCCTAATTGGGGAAAAAACAACAACATTGATGGAAGGCTTAGGTTGTCACCAAGGTAGCCATCCACAGATACAGATTTATAAAATCATGCCAACAAGTTATTATTTTAATATCTTAGTATTCTAGGCACTATAAAAGGTATGTATAAAGGCTTTGGACCGCCCTACACATTATTGTAGGCCAAGTTTAATATGCAACTTAACTTGATACAATACATGTAGTAGGGGGTCCCTGATCCTGTCTCTCTCAGTTAAGGGGTCCTTGGCTTAAAGAACATTGAAGACCCCTGCTCTAGCATATGTGTTAACTCCTTAAAACCACTGTTGACATGTCTTAAGGACATTAAAGCATGGATGGCATTACATTTCTTAAGCTTTAATGAAAGCAAAACTGAGGTCCAGATATTTGAAGCAGGTGGTGAAGGTAATGCCATTCATCTGGACCTGTGTTCCCTGGAACCATATACGAGGTCTTCTGTTAAAAATGTGGGTGTGATAATGGACAGTGATTTTAAATTGGACAAGCATTCTGTAATCAAATCAAGTTTTTTTTTCAACTGAGGCTCTTATCTAAGGTCAAGCCCTTTTTTATAATTTAGTCATTTTGAACGGGTTATACATGCTTTTATTTGGACCAGGCTTGACTACTGTAATGCCCTGTATGTTGGAGTAAACCAGGCCTCTTTGTCACACTTGCAGTTGGGTACTTTTGTTAACATACAAAGCACTTACTGGGCTAGCTCCAACCCATCTCTCCGACCTATTGAAACCATATGTCCCCCCTAAGGTCACTCAGGTCAGCTGACCAGTTGCTCCTTGTGGTCCCAAAACAAGGTTGAAGAACAGGGGAGACGCCGCCTTTGCAATAGTAGCCCCTAAACTCTGGAATCAGTTGCCTCTACATATCAGGCTGGCTCCTACATCGTCTGTTTTTAAAACCTGTCTAAAACGTATTTTTATTTCCAGGCTTTTAACACTTTACAATAGTTGCCTTTTTATATTACTATCATTTTGCTGTTAAACTGTTGTCCTTTTGTTGTTTTGTGTTTATTGTGTTATTTCTATGTTTCTGTTTTTCTGATTGTACAGCACTTTGGTCTTTTGCTTTTTAAATGGGCTCTATCTATTGCTGGATGAAAAGGTCTCCACGCTCAGTTAGTACATGGTGTCAGGGTGTGAAAATGAACCGGTGTATTCTATCTTCATGTTAAGACTCTGCAAGAGGCAGAACAACAAGGAGGTGAAGGTGGAGATGTTGTTGTGCCATCCAGTGGGACACTGACCTGCCGTCCCTAACAACTCAACCCACTGTTATTGGCTGGCCTTCTCTCTCAGGACAGCTCTACAGGGTGGCTAGCTGTGATCGATGACCACTGGCTTCAGAGCGGGCTATCTTTCACCGCCACTTCTACTGCCCCCGCTCACGCTCATCTATCCTCTGTCTGAGGCCGCGCCCAGAGGCTGGGTGGCCCCGACAACTGATGACCACTGGCTCAGCAGGAACAACGCATCCGTCTGCTGAGCTGAGGGCTTGCTCCCTCAATCTTTTCACCTTCCTCTTTTTTTTCTTTATGAATGCATCTTATTTTATACCACAGAGATCTTCAACAGGGGCACCGGGGTCCTCTGCCCCCCCCCCCCACAAGGGGCCACAATTTTTTTTTCTTCTTTTAAATACAAAACATACAACTTGCAACATTTTAATAGCTTAGCATTCCATGCACTAAAAAGGTATGTATAAAGGCTTTGGACCGCCCCACACATTATTGGAGGCCAAGTTTATTATGCAACTTAGATGTAGTAGGGGGTCCCTGATCCTGTCTGTTAAGGGGTCCTTGGCTTAAAGAACATTGAAGAATCCTGCCCTAGCATACAGTATGTGCTGGTAATGGCAGGTAGAGAGGAATAGAGAATGAGGGAAGGCGGGAGGACAAAACACGAAGGTGGTGGATAAGAAAGAAAGAGAGAGGGAGAGGGAGAAAGGGAAGAGGAAGGGCCATGCATCAGACATGCACCGGTGCTCTCCTCATACAGGGCAATTTATTAAAATAATAAAGCCCAGCCTTGCGTTGAAGGTTGAGCCCCCAATAAACCTGACAGGGATACAGAAAGAGAGGCTATGAGACTGAGGCATCGTCAGGCAAGCAAACAAAACAAATGCTCCGTCATGTCAGTGTCCACTTTATTATCGGCGCTGAACTCTTCAAAAAGGAGTTAATTGATTTCTTTTAAACTCAGACACAGTCATATATTTCATCATTACCCTAAATAAAAAGCCTCTCATGAATCACTCGGCTACAACAGAAACAGCATAAAGATTGCTCCTAAACGTCTTCGCCTTGACAGGCGTAGAATCAGACTGCGAACAGATACAGCAATGCACTACGGCATGGGAGGATATTAGAGCCAAATGGACATCTTAAATCCGACAAATATGGTAAGAGGTTCTGCATGCTCTCTATCTACTGTAAAACTGTCCTCTCCCTGGACACTCTTCATTTATCACCTTATATAGCCCGTTCCACAACTATGCTAAATTGGATAATGAATTCCCCCCACCCCCCCAGGAGATGTACTAGATGAATAATTTGTTGGTTAAATTACGAGCGGGGGACATATTGCATCATTCGAAGCACGAGACGTTCGCGTAGTTAAATGGATGCAACCTTTTGGAGTCTATAGGAGTGAGATGAACGAACAGTAGGAGCCGATGAAGACGTAATTAATGGTGTAAGAAGGGGCTCATTAACAAGAGTCACACTGCCTCTGTTAATGAAACGTACTCAAATCAAATATGGTGCACAAGTATTGCACAAGTTACATTGTAGCCATCTCTGTGGCCGAAAATGTTTGCCTTTCCATCACACATATCTACAGCTCCTTTTGTTTCAGTCTTAAAAAAAAAAATAAAAAAATCATATAGGAAACCAAAACATGAATTAATCCAATTATGTGGTGCTGAGAAAGAGCTCAATGTCTTACTTTCTTCCAGTGTTACAGAATAAGCATCATTACAGTCTTTTATTACACAAGGGATGGCTAGGATGATGCTGAGCAAGAGCTGAGTGTAGGGTTTTCTTTACTGACTTTGATACAATTGTACCTCTACTTGGACACAATAACTTGGACACTTTTCAAATATGGTTGGTTTTTATTTCATATATAGAGCTGGAGTCCATAAAGTAATTTAAGGACAGGCATAGAGACAGGAAGCCAGAAAGCAAACGCAGGCCACAAGCAAAAAAGAAAGAAAGAGAGAAAGTAGGAACGCACTTGGGGCAGTTGGGATGATTTGAAGGAAAAGGAACCTTTTGGGGAATACGTTTACTCTCATGTCTGTATGTTAGACTAGAGGATGCGGTTAGCCTAGCATAAAGACAACAACTCTCTAAAACAGGGGGTCCGGGACACCAAGGGGGTTATCAGAGTCACTGCAGGGGGGCCTCCAAATTATTGTCAATTTTTGAATTTAAAATAAATTATAATTAAAATGTCTTAACATAATTCCAACATATTATTAGCAAATATAAATCCCCAGTGATGATAGACTTACTGGCCTATAGGTTAGGTAGTCACCAAGGTAGCCATCCACAGATACAGTTAATCTTAAAGGTGCTCTAAGCGATGTCACGCGTTCTTTAGGCTACAATGTTTTTTTGTCACATACAGCAAACATCTCCTCACTATCTGCCTGTCCCCTGAACACACTGTAAAAAACATCTCCTCACTATCTGCTAGCTGCCTGTCCCCTGAACACACTGTAAAAAACATCTCCTCACTATCTGCTAGCTGCCTGTCCCCTGAACACACTGTAAAAAACATCTCCTCACTATCCGCTAGCTGCCTGTCCCCTGAACACACTGTAAAAAACATCTCATCACTATCTGCTAGCTGCCTGTCCCCTGAACACACTGTAAAAAAACATCTCATCACTATCTGCTAGCTGCCTGTCCCCTGATACACTGTAAAAAAACATCTCATCACTATCTGCTAGCTGCCTGTCCCCTGAACACACTGTAAAAAAACATCTCATCACTATCTGCTAGCTGCCTGTCCCCTGAACACACTGTAAAAAAAACATCTCATCACTATCCGCTAGCTGCCTGTCCCCTGAACACACTGTAAAAAACATCTCATCACTATCTGCTAGCTGCCTGTCCCCTGAACACACTGTAAAAAAAAAAAGCGATCTCTGTAGACAGCCCAGGCTCCACAAACGGCAACAAAAACAAACTGCGCCAACCTGCACCACCAAACATAAACAGTCTTCCAGCGTTCCAGCCAATAACCGACAAGAAGGATTTGGGGGTGGGGGTTGGGGGGGGGTTAGTGAGTGGAAGGGAGGGGGAGGGGACGGGATGAGGAGGAGGGAGGGGCGAGCTAGCCTCCATTTTGACAATACTTCAACAAGAAGTGACATCACCCAACATCACTTAGAGCACCTTTAAAGATTCACTGTACCACATGTGTAACATTAAAAGATGATTTATAAAATCATGCCAACAATTATTTTAATAGCTTAGTATTCTATGCAAAAAAAGGTATAAAGGCTTTAGGACGCCTACATTATTGTAGGCCCAGTTTAATATGCAACTTTATTTTATACAATATACTGTTTATGGTATGGGGTCCCTGCTCCATCTATCTTTCAGTTAAGGGGTCCTTAAAAAATGTTGAAGACCCCTGCTCTAAAACCACAACATGTTGAGAGAGCATGTTACTGTACATATCAAGCTTCAGTGGACAAAGCCAGGGTAGCCGTTTCCCCTTGCTTAGTCTTTTGCTTAACTTAGCTAAGCTAGTCTTGCATTACCAGACCCATCTCCACAGCGCTGTGTCTACCCTGGAGTATGGTCTGACTACACCCCTTATCTATTCTGGGATAGAGGGGAAAAAGCCCTCTGGCTTGTTTGTATTTCTTTAAACCAATCACAATCGCCTTGGGCGGCGCTAAGTCCCGGATGCAGCGATGGTGCCCTTGCAAAATAAATAGTGGAAGTGGAGGTATCAGAGTTTCTGCAGGTTTCACAAAGTCAAATTTAAGACTTTTTAAGACATTTTTAAGACTATTATAAATAAAATGTAAGACCTTTATCACAACATTAACTAAGCCCTTAATTCAGTTTTTTTCCAAGCCAAGTATCGCTAAACATGCACGTTTTGTGTCGGTGGTACAATCCAAAAGAGACTGGCGCCAATAACTCGAAAGCTGAATGGCTGCAAATATAAGTTGCATGTTGGTCTTTTCTGTAGTCGTAATAGAGAAAAATCATATTTGGATAAGCGAAAGAAAGAACTACAACACCACGGGAGTTAAAAAAAAAAAAGAGCCTTAGAGGTAGAGTAGCATGGACGTAGGAAAAATACAACCTAGAACACGTGGAAACCCTGGGTATATCCGGTGAGTGTCTCATGCCTTGTGCCCGCTGTCAGACTTTATACCAGCACTCTAGTTAGCCAGACTAAAGCTAAGCTAACCACTGTTAACACAGTGGCAAATGATATCCTTCTTAAATAAAATTCTTCCTTAACAGACAATTACTTAAAAATCTGGTTTTTTCTATGACAATAAAAATGAGACTCGCACTTAACTCACATTGTAACTTAGCAGACTTTGAAGACTGTGCTGGATCCTTAATGTATATACTACTACGTTATGTTTCACAGGCAGTTACAGTATGACAATGAAATGCATATTACGGAAGTAAAAATCAAATGAGTAACAGTTTTGCAATGTGATTACATTCTGACACAAATCAAGAAAAAAACCAATCAAAATTTAGATTCCCAATACACTTCTTCTCCACCTTAGAGCATGTAGATGCGTACTGCATCAGTATATACTGTCCCCAGTATATGAATGTTGTTTATGCTTTGACAGACAGTATGTGTCAATCATGTCATCGTGGCAGATTAACACTGGCAGCCCGTACTGTCTGACCAGAAGACTGATATCAAACCTGAGGCTGCCTGGCCACAAAGCCATTACATAACCCAGCATCCTGTACACACCACCCGCATGATTAATGTGTTGTCATCCTTAACTCAATGATGTTTCGGGTCGCTACAAAAACGCAGTATAATAAAAAATAACTAAGTGCTTCAGAGTGGAAAGCAGAAACGGATTTTAGATGAGGCAATAGCAAAAAAACAAAGACAAAGACAAACACACTTATTCTAAATAACCCACTGGAATTTAACTGTACCAAATTGAATTTTCCAATGACAAGAGCCATTTTTAAAGCCTGTTTCAATAACAAGTCTGTCCTTTTAAGACTTGCATGTTCTCCAACACAGCTGTACCTCCAGTAATACTTTGTGCAGCAAGAGTGGGGAAAAAAAGGAGGAGCCATTCAAACCTGATGTATGTAACTTCTGCTACTACGCTTCTTTGTGACTGAATGTCCAGAGCAATGACCCGTGTGGAGAAGACAGCATACTGCACGGGGCTGGCTAAATCCTGTCCTCCAGCCATTCTCCCTCTTGGATTAACCAGTGCATAGCAAACATGGCCCCGGAGCATGTACAATGCAAAGTCCTCCACATACTAATGAGAGCTAGCGGGGGTTGAGGATGGAGAGAAGCAGGGGTCAAGGTGGATGTGGATGAGTTATATTTATGGCCCGTTTGATGCTCAACTCCAGACATGTTTGCCTGGATCTGACTTTCCCACATTGTGTCATCAAGCCCACTGATTAAGTAAAACCTACAGGGACAAAGGATGCTGCAACAATTAAACCCTAAAGCACTCAAGGCGTTTTCACACCGACAGCCTTTAGTTCAGTTGAATCGAACTAGAGTTCGTTTGCCCCGCTGGTGCGGTTCGGTTGGGCAGGTGGGAACGCGGCAATCGAACTCTGGTGTTCACCAAAAGCGGACCAAACAAGTAGGGGTGTGCAAAAAAAAATAAATCTATTCACATTTGAATCGCGATTCAAGCTCTACCGATTCAAAATCGATCCATAGAATTAGAATTTTTTATTTTATTTTATTTTATTTAAAAAAAATGGTATGTCTACTGCAATCACATGGGAAAAGTAACTACATTTACATACTGTTAATCGTTTATTTTATTTTTTTTATTTTTTTTTTTAAATCGAGAATCGTTTTTGAATCGAAAATCGATATTGTATTGAATGTGACATTTTCTGAATCGTGCACCCCTACAAACAAGCGTACCGAGACCTGCTTGAAGAGGTGGTCTCGGTACGCTTTCAGTCCTCTGGAGCACGTTGTTTGTGGTGAGAACGTGATCCGTACTCGAACCGCACCGACTAGACATACTCCTCCAGTCTGAGCTGATGTCTCCTGTAGTCAGGTGTGTTCAGCAGTCTGCGATGCAGCAGAGCAGCAAACTGCAGCAGCTTGCAGCGTTTCTATCACAGAAATGAACTGCAGTCAAGCTTGCCGTCCGTCGCTCGTATCTCCGTGGTCCAACCAGCTGCCGCTAAAATTGGAGACAGACGCCGGCAGAGCAGAGCGAAGTCTCGGTGACCACGGCAGACGTAGTCATGTCTCTCACGAAACAATGTCTGAATATTTTAATGAAATGAGCTGGTTTGACCACTAGCCCAGAAGACAGGACCTTCTTCCTGTATTTACTTTCTTGTTCCCGCCCCCAGACATATCCGACCAATAAGAGGGCTGGACGTTCTTGCCTGATTTGCAATGACGCATTTTGGTACGCTTGGATTTTTCCAGGTGTGAAACCAAACCAAATCGCTCCAACTTTACTAACTCACCAACTGATTCGGACCAAAGCAAACAAACTACAGGTGTGGAAACGCCCTCAGACACACTTTTTATGTAAATGAAGAAACTTTGAATAATAAGACATTATCTGATTAGGGATGCAACGATACACTCAACTCGCGATTCGATTCACAATTTAAAGTTCACCATACCATTTTCTTACAATTTTCTTAACAAAATGATCTTCAGAGAAATGACTTTATTTATATAAACTGTGCAAAACAACAGATGTCTCCTCTTATCAAAAGTGCAATTGTATTTTATCTTAAACAACAAAAATGAAATGAAAAACATAAATACTTTTTTTTTTTTTTAAATCCCACATCAAAATAACTAGATAAATAAACTAAGAACACAGTGACGTCTGAAGTCAAACCAAGTCAAATCAAAAGTACATTACACCCTAGCCCCATTACATTTTTTTTAAAATCGCGATTCATTATTTATCTCAACCGGTTGTAATCTTTACACATTGATATCTATTTTGAACCGATTCAAGATGCATCGTCACATCCCTAATTCTGTTGACTGTCGTTGCTGAAATATTCAATTGAGTTTTCTTTCCTGAAAATCTTTCTGTCTGTCTTGTGACACAGAGGCAGAGACCTGCATTTCAAATCTACACTACTGCAACAAGTCCGTTTCCACTGACGCTCCATGCTTCTGTAAATTCAATTAACAGGTATGTAAATGCTATCGCTAACTGGGTAATGATTTATCTGGTCCTTAGAGGCATTGGCTAATTTACTCACTTCTGAGATGAAATACTGCTTTGCACTGGCTGACATTACATTAACAGGGTTTCTTCTGTTTTTAGCTCAGCCCGCCCCAACACCTGTACATCAGATACAGGCAGAAATAGATCTGTTTTTGTATAATCAGAGCCCATAAATTCATAAGTATAAGGGAAACAAATATGTACAGTTTTGAGAAGTGACGTATCTTACTTTCCCTCTGCTGAATAAATGAATCAATAGCAGGGGCCGGTGCTGGCGCTCCGACAGTAGGAAACTGCTGACTCTTCATTTGAGCTATATGTAATCAATCCTAGGCAGAGGATGGCTGGAGCCCTTTCCAAACTAAGTGGGGAAACAGTGGGATTACTAGCTCTGTGGCATTTATAAATTGAGTCCAACAAGAAGAGGGCCACGAGAGACTCCCGGTCGACGTAATTACACCGGCAGGCCAATAAATCCGAGCCACAGATCTTTTAGCAGTAAATTCAGCAGAGAAGCTATTTTTTTTTCTTCTTCCTTACATTGCTTTCTTGAACTACGGAAGAAAACATTCATGTTTTTGGTTGCTGTCTAAAGAAAGAAAAAAAAAAAACAGTAGCCTTGGTAGCTTACAAATCTCTGTGGGGAGATTTAGACCTACACAGTGTTGACTCTTACATATGACAGCATGTTGTGCTGTGGATGGAAATCTGCATTCACTACCCTTGAAACAAGTGAATGTAAAGCTTCCCTTCAAGTCCGTCTAGTATTATTCCCTAATGGAAAACACAGAGGACACAGACGCAGCTTGAACGCATAGAATTGATTTCAGGACTACACGTGTCGTCTCTGGGGACATAAAAAAAAGAAAAAAAAGACTAATGTCAGAGAAATATCTATATAAGGAGATTTGTGCCAGAGCTAACATACTGATCTTCATGACATTGAGACAGCCCAAGGATAGGTGATTCGGTTATCCCAGGTGTGTGTGTGTGTGTGTGTGTGTGTGTGTGTGTGTGTGTGTGTGTGTGTGCGTTAGAGTGCGGACCGGGCCGCATTTTTCTGTCCGAGCCCGGCCCGCGTCCGCCAGAGCAGTAACCGAACCCGGCCCGAGCCCGACAGGCATTAAGATACTTATGTCCGAGCCCGGGTACCGTCGGGTCCTGACAGGCTCGGTTCGGGTGCAAGTGTGTGTGTGTGTGTGTGTGTGTGTGTGTGTGTGTGTGAGAGAGGGCTGTGCAATTAATTAAATTTGAATTGTGATAACGGTTTCGGCTCCTAACGATCAGAAAAACAATATAATCGACAATAAAAACTAATATTTTGCACACACAGCTCATATTTTGTCTTGTGTTCTGAAGAGGAATTCATACAATTCAAACGTTCAAGTTTAAGGTGTTTTCACTGTTGATTTGTTTAACTGTTTTTATTTTTTATTTTTTTTAACTTCATTAAATGTAACATCTTTTCCAAAAGCCAATGAGTAATCGTGTTTAATAATCGGGATTTCGATATATGCCATGCGCAGCAAACACAACTCTTGACCTCTGCTGTCATTTCCTTCTATTTTGACATTGAGTTACGATACAAACATCCACTTTATGAAAATTTCGGGGCCTGAAAGGATGTTCACCTTAATTCAGTCAAGAAGCTTCCTCTGGATGCAACCTGGTTAGTGTGAGATTGATGGAGCCGGAGAGTAGCGTGTGCTTTTTCATTCTCTCTGGGGGGACAAATGAAAACAAGGCCAGCATAAATCAATCAGCAAGCCTCTTTCAGGCTTTGTAATACACATCTACCATCTCAGGTAAAGCTTTAGAGTCTGTTTTTATTTTTATTGCGTTTTATATCCTGTCGTAATAAAAAAATAAAAAAATAGGAAAGTTCTGGACAGCACCACAGAGCGGTGATTCACTCGGGGGAGCAGCTAGTCTGATCTGGATAAGAACCTGCGTGCAGCTCGGAGAATAATAAGCACAGAGTTAAAAGTCAAAACCTGAAAAAACCAGAGGTGACATTCTCGGCCTGTAACCAAGTTAGTGTCAAATCTGCTCCATTGCTATCTGGGGATGACCAAAGCATTCTATTAACCTTTGTGGAAATGGTTTCTGAGCCCTCCCGGGTTACCGTGGAGTGTGTGTATGTAAGTGCACGCCCATGCACCTCTCTATTATTTTAGTGCAGATATAAAAGTTAGCTGAGGCTACCTCTACATTACTACGTTTATATTTTATTTTTAGGACAAGTTTTGCGACAAAAACGTTCTCCAGTTTCTGCTACTGTCGCTCCAGTAGCAGAACTAACCTCTGTCCAAATTAAAGCTTTAGAGGGTAACTTTCTTTAAATAACGCCAGCAATGACGGTGATCACGGAAGGCTTGTATCATGTGGATTCAACGACAGTGGTGTTGTCATTACTTAGAATTCCTCATGGGGGGGGAGCAGAAACTACACACTATAGCTTTAACACGTCTAACAACGCATAGGGCTGGGCAATATATAGATATTATATTGATATCGTGATATGAGACTGGATATCATCTTAGATTTTTGGATATCGTAATATCGTGATATGACACAAGTATTATCTGTCCCTGGTTTTAATGGCTGGATTACAGTAAAGTGATTGAAGAGTTTTTCAACTTACCAGACTGTTCTAGCTTTTCTATTATTTGCCTTTACCCACTTAGTCGTTATATCTACATTGATGATGATTATTTATCAAAAATCTCATTGTGTATATATTTTGTAAGCACCAATAGTCAACCCTACAATATCGCCGCAATATCGATATTGAGGTATTTTTTTTTTTTTTTTATATCGCCCAGCTCTAACAACGCATATCACATAATCATTTGTAAACATAGCAAAAGATATTCGTTGTTAAACCAAAATGTAGTAGTGTAGATGTAACCTGTGAGGACACATCTACAACACCTACAACTACGCCAGCAGCTAAGTTTACTGACCGCTTTCGTTTTGTTGGGAAAAATTAGCTATTTGCAGAGTAGCATGCTGTAGCTGGATGAGGTGGATGAGAGATTGCATACAGACCTTAACGTTAATGTTACCTTGTGTTGGGTCGGCTCCGTGGAATGGATGAGTAAACTGGATGTTTTCTACTGAGATGCTGTAGCACTGACGCAGTGCTATTGTGGTAAGCTATAGTTCTATTTTACAATAGACACACTGTACAGAGTTTTCCGTTTTGTTGCAGCTCGAAATGATCCCAAACTTTCTGTCGTTTTCTCTTGCCTGCCTCTTCTCTTAAAGTGGGTTCCATTTACTTCAGAACTGGGAAGCCGGAGCTGGGAATGACGTCGCACCCGAGTTGAATGCGTTCCATTTACAAAAAATCCTCGAGGCAAAAATTTTTTAGTAATCAAATAACTTGAGTTATTCAAGGTATCGCTTCAGCCCTACCTACGATTAGGTCCCTCTCGTTTGTCTGATGCACACTTGGATGCAACTCCATCAGATTAGACCTGCAGTGTTGCAAACATTGCATCCGCTGCTGCCACACGAAAAGGCAACTAAATGAAACAAATCACAGCCTTTTGTTTAAAGCCAGAGAAAATCCAGACTTATCAGATATCACAGTTAAGGTTGGTTTGGCTGCCTCTGGTGCTGTATTTAGTGTGAATGCAGCCCTGGAGGCCCATTGTTGTCAGCTTTTTCTTATCAACACGTAGCGAAAACTATGGGGCCCTGCGGGCAGCACCACTTTCACAGGATTAACTGTGGAGGTGCTCGTACAATATTACCCAATCTACCTTAACCGCCAGTGTGTTTAGAGAAAACTGAGTGTGTACCAAGCCCATGTGCATGTATTATTGTGAGTACCTGGAGTTGGAGCAAACCATGTTTTACTTACATTGAATTGTCATTTCAAGACAGTGTCAAGCAATCATTTAGATGCATGCTGGCATGATGATCTGCACCATTATTTAGCATTGGTGTAAGTAAAGCACTTTAATGTATATAAAATAAAAATATATAAAAAAAGCTGTCTGTTCGAAATAGATGTAAAACATTGCATGTTAGACATTGAAGGCCCCATGTTGTGTAACGCTGAGTTTTGTTTTTTTAACGTGCCTTTGCACATTAATGGACATTTGGGTGTTGGGCTCAATGTCATGAGGGACCTGATTTGAATATTTAGGAGAGTTCCTATGTAAGCTGACACCTACTGTGGAGACACACCTGTGAAGCATGTTGTATACTGCCAGTGTAATGCAGCTTAAGAACAAAGGTAGACCTGCAGGTTTGACTTTGACTTCGATTTGGCTTTGGATTTGCACTATAATCTATTATCGTTTGATTAGATTGAATTTTTATATGATTGCAAAAGGCGTGATTGAAAAATGGGCACATCTACTTGGCCTGGGGGTCTATTTGTGGTTAACACTTAAGCACAAATGACTAGCTTCTTGTCACGTCACCCATCTTTATTTCCTGCCAAATTTCCGGCAAAAATGAACAGAAAAGGAACATTTAACTCTGAATGTCATATAAAGAATGGTGTTCGATACCCAGTTCCAATTTGGATCTGGTTCCCGGTTGGCAAAATACTTGGATTCGTTAAAGGGCAACTATTACACATTTTCAGGATTATACTTGCATTTTGTGTTTGTACCAGAACATGTTTATATGCTTTAATGTTAAAAAAAAACACTTTATTTTTCTCATACTGCCCATGGCAGTATGTATATAGCAGGACTTTGTACTGTAAAAAAATCATCAATTAAGGCTTCTAAACCAAATATTACGCAACCGGACATGTCCCAGCAGTAAAGTGACCCGAATTTGGGGAGAAATGACCAGCATTGGCCAAGATTACAGCTATGCTGCATTAGCATGCAGCTACGTTAGATTGGTAGTGGAACAAAGCAGCACTTTCTACCATTAAAAATCGCAGATAAAGGCTTCTGAACCAAACACTACACAATAGGACATGTTTCTGCAGTAATGCGACACAGAATTAGGGAGAATTTTACAATATTATATCTGGCGGCCCAGATGACATTGTTTACTTCCATTAGCCATGTAGCTACTTTAGTTAGCTAGCTGTAGCAGTTCTACAGTCAAAAATCTTTTAAAATCTTTTAGCTTGTCAACCAAATACTACTAACAGAAAATGTTTCAGGAGTGATGTAACCCGGAATTGGGGAGAATTTAACGACACTGGCAGCCAAGGTGACAATGAGTACGTTTACATGCCAACCAATATTCCACTATAATTCCGAATATGACAATATTCTGAATTTGATTCAGGTCATATAAACAGCATACTCTGGTTGGATATTCCGAATAAGGCCTTTTTCCGAATATAGCATTTTCTGATTAAGACGTGTGATATTGCGGTATTATTTGGGTTTTACAGGCATTCTTTGGACATGTATACAGCGCTTTCAGAATATGCGTCACTATCTGGGTTTTTACCGCAGTTTACGGACAGTTTTACTGTTTCAAAGACTCAGATATCAACAGATTTTTGGATATGTGCACACGTCGCTACGCCGACATTTTCAAGAAGCTGGTTGAAGGAATAAAAGAGAGACGCTGTGTTCACACAGTCCAACAAGTCCACCACCGCTGGTATACTTTGAAAAAATCGTATTTTGCAAACGGGAATATTAGTGGAATATTTCCTTTCATTAGCCATGTAAACAGCTTAGTTGGAATATCGTCTTTTTCGGATTAAGGGAAAAAAACGGAATATGATGTGCATGTAAAAATAGTCAATGTTTACTGCCGTTAGCATGTAGTTACATAGGACAACATTAACACTGCAGTGGTTTAAAAAAAAACAAAAAAAAACACTCCAGTCCTGCCTACCTGGAGCAGATAACCAATCAGAGAAGGCCTGCTTAGAGTTGCGTAACACTTAGCCGAGAGTAGAAAAAACTGTTGAAACTGGAGTGTTCAGAACAGTTCAGGTCTGAATGTTTTAGCTAACAGGGATTTGTCTAAAATACGTTTGCCTCATTATTTGACATTATTTTGGCCACCTTTAACATGAAAATCCAACAATATAACATTGTAGATATGACAGAAAACATGGAAAAGCATAATATGTGACATTTAACTTACAGTATGTTGTACTGTATGATGTGTTGTGCGAATTGTTTCGGTGCTTGAAATGAGTTCACGACATAATGATTAAATCTCCTTGGTTGTCTAAATACATCCATTGTTTATTTAGATAAGCATGTAAACGATCACGAACAACGAAAACACAATGTTTAACGTTAATGAATATTTTATACAATGAAATGGCGAGTTCATGAGTTCGCCACAATTGCAAGAGACACGAGAGAGAAGCTCATGAACGAGCATGTTGCTACCAGTTGCTACGACAACACAAACAAATTGTTGCTAGTGCGCATGTCCATCGTGACGTCATGGTCTAGTCAACGCGGAAGATCCAAGCTCCATGATTGTTTTTGGGCTTTTGAGCAACTCTCATTGGAATGAACGGGGCTTGCCGCCGACCACTGTATCCAGTTCTCTTGATACATCCATGGATTAAAACAGTAAAAAAAATGTCTGAAATGAAATTGTGTAATATCGCTTTTTGAGTAGGAGCGTTGTCAAACATCGTTTGGACGCGCCAGTGCGTCTTTCGTCCTCAGAGGGTTAAAACTGTGACTGTTACACTCTGTGGTTTAGATATGAGGATGGAAAACTCTCCTCCTGTAGGTCTTATTTCTGCCACTGCTAGGGGCGCTCATTTATGAAACGCTTCTGCAGGTCGTATTTGAGGGTAGGAATATACAACCTACTGTGTATCGTTGTATGAGTTGGAGTTGGTCTTGCTGGTTGCGCTGTACAGCAAGCACCAACCAGTCTCCACCTCTGCTGTTCACTTATTGGTTGCTAGGAAGGACAAATACTGATCTCTGAAATAAACATGCAGTGTCAAACAGTGATGGAGACACAGAGGAAGGGAAAAGCCAGAGATCTTGAGAAAGACAGGAAGACAGAGAGTGAGAAGAGACAGCAAAATACTGCGTGGGAGGAAGCGAAACTAAGAAGGGGTGAGGGAGAGACCCTCCATTGGATTTGTGGAGGGGCTAAGCTGCCTTCGGGTGCTACGTGACCAGCCTATACCACCAATGAAAGAAGGCTCGGGCTTATCTCAGCGTACACAAGCAGCTCTGCTGGCAAAGGCACCGTGGCATGGCTTTGGGTGCTGCTGTCAGGGCGTGACGAATAGCTCTCTCTCTCTCTCTCTCTCTCTCTCTCTCGCTCCGTCTCTCTCATGCACTTGTTACTTGGGTTACTGGTTCTTCAATTATCTGCACAACGGGAGGAGAGAAAAACATCCTTCATTTTGGCGGACCTGACATGCTCAGTCGGAGACAGGGCAGTCGGGACTCACCCGGATTGCCGGTTGAAAAATCCAAAATCCGGAAGCAACAGCCAGACCTACGTGACGCATTCGTCCAATCAGCTGCCGGTTTTAATTTTTTGGGCGACAATACAGATTAGAATAGAGATGTATTACGTCTCGTCGCTTTGGTGTGTTCTGAGGCACTTTTTTGACCAACTCTGGGACACGGATCAGTCCAACTGCCTTTTCTGTCAATGGTCGGCCGTCTGGTTGGTCTGTAACGGCCTTTAGACGTCTTCGGAGGGGTGGAGGTATGCCCATTACTTGTTGCACGAAATGACAAAAAAAAATCAGTCATTACGCTTCCTCCTCTTCTTCTTTAGTTTTGGCCTGTGTTTTTATTTTTTTGCTTGGCAACAAACAGGCATCAGGTCACCAACTGGAACGGAGCGTGCATTATCTTGGCAATCTAGGAGCAATGATTCACCAAACCTGCTTTTTTCCAGTGTAACATAGTTCTTCTGATTTTATTTTGTGGTAACGAGTAACTAAGATGCTTAGGGGAAATGTAGCGGAGTAAAAGTAACAGTTTCAGTACAGATACGTGAAAATTCTACTTAAGTACAGTAGCAAAGTATTTGTACTTTGTGACATTACAACACTGCCTAACACTGATCACTCGTGATTTTTAACAATGTTATTGCACATGGCATATTTTCCTCATATCATGCAGCTCTACTTCCGCACTTCACGTCAGTGTGGTGACTGCTGCTACTTTCCAGCGCCCAGATCAACAGTGAGCCGGAGAGTGCGAGAAGCCATCGCTAACTGCTAAACTAAAGTAGCCAACGGAGCTAATAGCGTGTAAACAACTGTGGGATTAGCGAGGAGGTCGCTAAAAGGAGATCGCTATGAGTGCTTGGTCAACTAGTGTAGTGTAACGGTTTAAATGTAAAGTGGATAATAAGCCAACTCCGCACTGCACGAGTGTGGTGCTGCTGCTACTTGCCGACACCACTGCAGGAGATCAGTAGGTATTTTATCAGTGGTCTAACTGTGCCACAGGGTTCTTTTTAAATTCCTTAAAAACTGACTTCGCCTGTCAAATTATTCATGGACTCCAGCACTCAATCTGATCACAGTCCAAGCAAACACAAGTAAAGGGTTGACAGTTGATAGGATATCACTATGAAAGGCCTCTACTGTACTAATAGTGACCATCTTCCAGCCCTTGATCAGAGTGAGATCGTCTGACAGTTTTGGCCATCAAACTAACAAAGGTTGACTAGCAAGTGGAAATTCAAAATCATCCAGAGAATAACGTTCCACTTAGGTAAAAAAAAGCCTTTTCATTTTTCTTTAAAAATAGTCAAAGCTATGCATGTTGTTCCACTTCCATAGAAAGAAACAGAAAAATGTCTCCCAGTGGCTTTGTGTGTAATTGCCACCCCTGGCTACAATCTGGATCTGTAAACACAAAAGACGTGTCACCTGAGAGAATTACATCAAACACACCGGTGTTGCGCCTGCAGCGCTAGCTATAACTGTCAACTGCCATAGTGATTAGCTTCTCATACGACATCATGCTGTGACTATCCAGCTGCTGCTGGAAACTGGAAACATTCAAGGACAAGCAGTCCAGCTATGGCTCCACACTCCAAAACAAAAACACAAGTATCACAAGTAACATCCAACCAATCCATTTAACATCCAACCTGACACTTCCATTCGATATATTGAATTGATTTAATTCCTGGCCAGTCCTTTTTTATGAAACTGCATACAGCCTAGTTAGCGTATCGCTCCCCCAGCACCGGTTCCTCCCCTCTTCGACCCTGCAGTGAAAATCCAATGAATAACTAACAGGGGAATAATCACTCACATGGCAGCAGTGGCAGGGTCCACCGCTCTCTGGGACATTAGGGTACGCCAACACATGTACTTCTGTCTTGTTTATTAGCATTTCCCCGGTCAGGTGCTGTGGATACAATGCTGCGTTAGCAGAGTCGGGCCTCCGTTTTCTGCCTGCCGTGCTTGAATACTTTCAGACACACCCATGCAGCCATAGATTATGTATAAATCCTTTATACATATGTCCTGTTTTTGAAATTAAATGTATTTCTTTTGACAGCAAACAGTCTGGTCATCCTTGGGTTTTATATTTATGCATAGGTAGGACTATTGCTGTGTGGAAATAAGTCTGACAAGAGCGTAACGTGATGAAATGCCCTTTTTCAAGACCGCAGCCAAGGTTGGTGCCACAGTTTGCAGCACTGTGTCAGTGCTGTCCGTCTGTCCTTGAGACAGATTACCCTTCTGCCTGTGCCCTCCGGTCAGACACACAGGAAATACATTAGAGGATAACAAGGTGGTGTGGAGATGGAGAGAGTGAGAGACAAGGTAGTGAGGGGAAAGAAAGAGGGAGGGAATGGGCAAGGGAGCAGAGGAGGGGTCGGAGAACAAAATGGCAGAAAAAACAGGAGGGAGGGAGGCGAGAAGTGCAGCAGCGACATGCTGTGAGGACTCTCCCTTTGCACCCATACAAAGACATTTGCAGGAGGGACAGTGGTGTACCTCCCGCCTGCAAGTGCTTACCGAACATACAGTAGTCATAAACTGTTTCCATAGTTAAAGCTATAGTGTGCAACTATTTTATATGAATGAACGTCCATTACATTCGAGCCATTGCCAAATGAGTTGATACAAAGCTAATTACAGTAAGCCTATCGGCTCCACAAAACTCTGTCTGTATTTCTCAGTATGGCTATGTTTACCAAATGGTGTAGTCCGGCGACTTTCGCGTGATGAAGCTCGAGTGATGTGTTTTACGTCACCGCTGAGAAAGGACAACAGCAGCGTTCAGCTTTGGAGACGAAGAGGACATAAAAACTACAAGAGAATTACCTCTTCTGAAGAGTCCATCCTGTTTTTTTAATCCTCCATGTTAGCAACTTGATGGAGGAGGGGTGGGGGCGCGACCACTGAAAGGCTTGCGTCATGTGGACGCTTCGACCGCGTTGTTGTCATTACTTAGAATTCCTCAAACTACGCACTATAGCTGTAACTCACATACAGAAACATGTACTGTTTATCGTGGCTGTCGGGTGAAAACCCTGTATGTCCAAAACAGTTACTTTTTAAATAGTTTACTTCAGATGAAGTCAGACGAAATCAACCTTGTCACTGTTTAAATATTTGTAATATATGCAGCGTCCACGGGTTCGACTCCAATCTGCGGCTCTTTGCTGAATGTCATTCTCCCGTATAAAAAATTCTTCAGCTGTCCTATGCAAACAAAAGGCCTAAAATGCCCAAAACTATTCTTAAAAAAGCAAATCAAAAATCTGCGTACAGACAGATGTAAAGGGTGCCAATAGCATTGATTTATGAAAAGAAATTAAAATGACAAAATATGGAGATACAAGGTTTCTTCAGCCTTGGAAAACAAAGAGATAGAAGAGTACTTGTACAGCACGTAGTATCTAATAAGAACGTGGTGCGATGAAACCGTTTTCACATGCACTCCTTGTAGGCAGCAACACTACAAGTTATAGTTAATACAGTCCACAGCTGCGGAGACATTCTGTTCATCTCCTGTTTGGCATTTTTATTAGCGAGTAGAAGCTCATTGAGCTCCAGAGTCGAGGCTACAGGCTCGCTACAGTGACGTAAAGGTCAGGCATGGCGGTGGGACTTTGAGGCTGTCAGACAAAGATGTGGGGAGTCGAGTGTCACACCTTCTCAAGAAGCAACGCTGCAGGCATCCAGGAGATCACAGGCGGCCAACTTGGCCCCTTTTCTTTTCCTGTTACGCTTTATTCCTTTGCACACACACAAAAACTGCGTGCCCCCTCTCAAGTGAATGCATTTGTTCCATTGTATAATATACTGAATGAATGAATGACTTCACTAGGGATTGACCGATACTGGTTTTTCAAGGCCGATACCGATACCGATTATTAGTAGTTAATGAAACCGATAACCGATATTTGGAATCAATATGCATTTACGGTGAAAATGACAAAATTAAGATTTTGGAATGTTAAAAACTCAGACAAAACTTTGTTTAAATGCTTTAAGCAATTATTTAGTAAATTAGACACAACGTAATACCTAGTAACAGATGTGTTGTGGGGGGGGGGACTCCGACTCAGTGGTGAGTGAAACCGAAGCAGAGGGACAGACACAGAGCTGGAGCCGAGCCAAAGTACAACACTTTTTAATTCATTAACTTTATCGGTTATCAGGCAAATAAAAAGCAGATACTGATAATCTGCAAACTGACAAAAAACGGCCCGATAATCGGCCAGGGCCGATAATGGGTCTATCCCTAGACTTCACTCTGACCTGCTCTGACACTGCTCATCTTTCCTCTTCCTTCCTCCTGCTGACATCAGGTTTGGCTACATCTACACTACTACGTTTTGGTTTAAAAACCAATATTCTTTGCTACATTTACGCCTTGCATTCCACACTGCTACAGCGTTTCCGAGCCCCTAAAACGGAGACATTTGGAAACACTGCTGCCCCCATTTTTGGTTTGAAAACTCCGGGGTCCAATCCTCGATCCAATGTTATCGATGCGGCGTGAAAATATCGATACGTATCATCTGTAAGATTCCCCTTTATTTTAGATTCCCACTTTTATATATATATTCTTTTTATTAAAAAGGATAGTTTGATTTTAATTTAAATGTCTGGGAGAGCTCAGCGATAAAATTGTCAAATCATAGTTTAGTTGCTTTTTTTGAGTTGCTATAAATAGAACTGGGTTAAATGGCCAGATGTGTATTACATCAATCGCATGCCCCTGAATTGAAGCAAAATCGCATCGCATTAAGGATATCAGCAAATATCGTATCGTTGTCCAAAGAATCAATATGATATTGTATCGTGATAAAACTTGTGATTTACACCTCTAGTAGTAGTGTAGATGTCCCTTTAGATGCTGCTCCTCTTCATTTTGAGTTTAAGGATGGAAGCGTGGCGTCTAATGCAACTACACCATCAACATACCAATCACTGCTTTTCTCAGAGGCGGGTTGGGGTCGTCCTGGTAGGGGGCTCATTGGTTGGGTTATTACAATGTCGGTGGTGAATTTGCTGTGTGCCTCTAATGACAGGTCTGTCTGAAGTCTGCCAGACAGCACAGCAAGCTGCCTGCCACATTATTACCATCCCATTAGAATAAATGAGCATGAGCAGCTCTGAAGGAGCAGCCCGGCCTGGGTTTGACTATCTAAAAAATGCCACAGGGTTCCGCTTACTGGATCCCATCTAGATAGGAACTAGAGAGACGGTACAGTCGCTAATCATTGTCTCATTACATGATACAGCAGCGTAAATGACTGACAGATGCAATATTCTGTAGTCATACGGGGGAAAACTTAGGCCTTTAGCTGAATATGGCTTATCTAGGCCAACGCTAGCCAGAGCAAATGATTAACTGCTGCAACTCATGCTGTAGCGCTTGTACAATTTGTTACTTTGTAGTTAAAAGCCGTAAAAGCTCAATAAGTCACAGTCGCGTTTCATTTAATTGCTGAGTGACTGTGACTTCCGACCCTGTGCTTTTAAAAAGAACCCACAGTTGCCACTGAATGGATAATGGATGATAAGAGCAGGCTGAAATACCAACAGTCCCTCAACCTGTCCTGCCGAGCTTTTATCCCACAATTTCCTTTATTGATTATCGTCTGCTGAATAATAAAGCAGACGACCGCAGATCAATCCGTTCTGTGTCAATGGCCCGAGGAGCAGAGTCGATGCATGATGACTCTGTAGAAAGCTTAGCAGAGTGTGACACCAGCTGACACACCTCCGCCCACTCTCGACTCTCTTCTTCCCCCTCAGTAATGCAAACGGTGAGCTGTGACCTCATGTGACGTGATCTTCCTGCAACCCAGACACTGCTGCAAAGTTTTAAGCTGCTGCACTCATTTACATAACTAATCGCAGCCTGTATGCTCAAGGACTTGTAGTCAAATTCAAACTGACCAAGAACTCTATGAGAGCTGAGAGAGTGTCAAATGGAAAATAAGCTGATGGATCAGCATTAACTCACCTGACACGCTGTATGTAACAACTATCCATCTTGATGCCACTTTTTCGGCTTTGGTTGGGGATGGTAGAGTGTGCTGAAGCCACGAGCATTATCTGTATTTCAGCTCATATTCAATACAAAGTCAAACTGTATTTCTGAGTCAGGTTATTTGTGTTATTTACTAAAAACTGCTTTCTTAATTAGGTTTCGAGGGAAAAGTATTATGTCCAGGATTACTTTTGTCTTTGACATTACAAATATGTTTCTAATGAACGTGCGCAAAAGGCCGCAAAGGTCTGTGTTCGTGTAGGGAGGAAGTCAGGGTTGATGGATGGGTGAAACAAATACGGGAGTTTTACCCAGGAGGCCGCTGTTTGTGTCCCGTGTGAAACGTACGTAATGTACTTAACCTACCTTATGTACTCAAGTACAACATTTTGATTATGTAACAAACGTACTTAATTCAAGCCAAACTATCATCTTTTTGAAAACCTAACCCATTGGTTTTGTTGCCTAAACGTAACCAAGTAGTTTTGTTTAAGATAAGATAAGATAGACTTTATTAATCCTGCACTGGGGAAATTCCTGTGCTACAGCAGCTCAAAAGAAAAAATGTACACACATCAGAATAACACAAATACACATCAAGTAGACAATTCAAAAACATTAACCACGTTCAAAACAGCGATCATTTCACAATGCGTGGCGGTCGCTGGAAATATACGTTTCCCTCGAAAATGTAAATAACAATGCAGTTTTGATGTATGGGAACATCACTTTTTAGAAGACGGGGTTGGTTCCCATCCAACTTGCGCAGTTCAAGCTCTGGTGCATTTGTCCTTTGATTTGATTGGAGGTTCAAACTCCGGCGCTGACTACAAAACCAGATTGAGACTGCCCAAAAAGGTGGGACTTGGTGTAGTTCCAATGGGACTTGTTCATGGTGGCAAAAAAAGCAAAACAAACTGGATTTTTTTTTATATGTCATTTCGGCATGAATTCAAAAGTTAATCTACCATTAAACCCATGCGCTGATTGGAAAAGTGTTAAGGAAGCAATCTGCATAAGCAATCAGTATAATTATGCAAGACCATTTGATAACCATGGTAACATGCATGCACTTACGGATTTCCTCCGATTAAATCACAGGTAATAGCAGCTAAAACAGAAGCGTTTGTGTCCTACTCCATGTGATTTGGCATTCCTAGTTAAAAAAAAAAAGGAATTACTGAAACACAGTAACTACCGGCCTTCTTTTGTCCCATTTACATTATTATTTATGACATATTCGGTCCAGTTGCAGTCTCATCTAATAATGCTAATAATCAAGTATTTCTTCATGAGGTCTTTGGGACATTAGAGAACATAAATAGACACATTAGAGGAAAAGGGCTGCCAGAATTTGATTTCCCCATGTGGGCACATATAGCGCTAATGATGCAGGATGACATCAGTGAACAATAGACAGTCTTGTCCAATGAATGAGCACTTATTGTTTACACCTCTTGGTTAGTTTGTAACACGTCACTGAACACAAACCCAAAGGCAACAATGTATCATCTTTAGATGGACTAAATGAACCAAATAAGCTGATAGCATCCAGATACAGTAGCAGTAAACATGGAAATCATGGCCACACATCGTCTCTCCTTACAGCACTACAGAGCGAGCTAACTAATAGGCAAACAGTCAATGTTCTCCCCCCTGGCAGGTGTTAATAAGTGCCAGACAAGGACGTATTCAAATGTCAACACTCCCTCTGTTATCCAAGGTATTTATCATGAGAGACATTGTGTGACTTTGAACTATATTTTGACTCTCCAAATTACTTTTTTTTGCTTTCTTGCCTTCTATTATGTGCTTCGTTCATTCCTTTGTTTCACACCCTCATAATCCAGTTTCCAATATATCATTAAGCCGGTATGTAAAACAGTCACATTTAAATCACATTTTTATATTATATATATATATATATATATATATATATATATATATATATATATATATATATATATATATATATATATATATTAGGGCTGTCAATCGATTAAAAATGTAATCTAATTAATTACATACTCTGTGATTAATTAATCGCATACATAATTAACGGTGCCTGAACCGATACTTTTTAAGAAAGTAAAAAAAAAGAAAAAAAAAAGGGTACTAAACAACAGTCGGTGACATTAAAGAACGGCTTTATTGCTAAGGCCATATGGTCAAAATGAAATGATTTAATAATAATGTATAACAATAACTTATTTCATTAGTAAAATCGCTGTTGAACAACAAAAACAACCACCAGATGGTAAAGGACATTTACAATAACTTCAAATGCACCACGAGGCTGTAGTTTACCAGTTTCATTGAACTGAACAGCAGCTGCAGATTGTTACATCCCGGTGTTGAATCCTCTACAGTAAAACACAGTCACACTTTACACCGTTTAGCGTTAGCTGTTAGCATTTTAACCGTGTTTAATCCAGCTACTAGCTAGCGGTAGGCTAACGTTAGCTGCTGTCGAGTATAGTGTTAACTAGCGTCACGTGCAGCGGTGTTTGTGTTTCAGAGCATCAGAGAGAAGTGCAGACATATCAGTGGCACCAGATTTCGGTAGCCAGGGTTGGCAGGAAGAAGATTTTTACAAGTAAATGTTCCAATTAATGATCCAGGCAGAACATTCTCGTCTCCCTCCTTCATTTTACAGTCCAATGGTGGTTAGAACGGCTCCGGATCAAACGTCAATATGGAATGGATTAATCTGCGTTACTTTTTCTCAGATTAATTAATCAAAATTAACGCGTTATTTTGACAGCCCTTATATATATATATATATATATATATATATATATATATATATATATATATATATATATATATATATATATATATTTTCTCTGTCTACTGTTTCTGAATTATTACTGGAAGAATATTACGTAATGGATTTTTTTCAGAACCAAGGGTTTGCATTTGCAGTCCTTAAAATCAATGAATCTAGTACACCGAAGAAAAAATCTGCAACAGCAGTATGTTTGTGGAATGCATTACATCGAGGAAATACAGTAGGGGGGAAAAAAGGAACAGCCCAGCAACAAGCACCAAAAGATGTCGCCACAAATATAAAAGGAATCGGTCAAAATAAAGATCTTGCAGATTACCTTCAGTGGTTCAGCAGAGTCCTGTTTGTGTACCTTTTCCCTACACGCTCCCTCTTTCTAACCTTGACCCCAGCAGCTTGCAAACTGGATCACGTCAACGAAGCAAAAAGAGACACACTTATGAGTTTGGAGTCAAACTTCATTTCACCATCTGTGAAGAGTCAGATCCCTGAAGTGTAATTACTCTCACAGTAGCAACCTACCCTCCAACACAGAAATAGAGCCCCCCACCACACACACACACACACACACACACACACACACACACACACAAAAGGATTCATTACAGGAATAAATCTCACAGTCACATAATTATAATTTGTTGGCAGGAAATGAATTAGAAGGTGAGAAACGGAGAGAGCCCGCCGTGGATGTGACACGGTAAAGTTTGCTAGATTAAGAAGTTCATGTCAACAGTTCAGAGAGTACCTGAACTGCAAATATCTCCACACCCACATACACACGCTGAATAACAACAAGCCCTTCCCCAGAAGCTCAGTAGTCATTGATAATGTTAGAAGTGTTGGGTAATATAATAATTGGACATCAAAATCTAACTAAATGTATTAATAAATACAATGAGAATGTAGCAGGACTGATATGATGAAAAGGTTACATTTATTTAAAGTGACTATATGTATCTTTTTTTTTTCGTTTCTGAAGCTCTGTCATTTTTCATACAATGATCGTAAATGACCTGTAACAGCAAACAAGACTAACAGTGAAAAGAACGCCATTTTAATGTAGTTTTTATCAATGCCTCTGCCCAGGTCCGATTTTTCCCGCGCAGTCACAGAGTGATTTACGGCAGGTAGACGGCGCTACAGCGCACACATTCTGACAGGTCACAGGTTTCTTTGTTACACCGGAAAAGCCTGTGTTAGTATCCAGCCTTTTGAGCCAGGTAAAAGGAAGCAGGAAATGTCTTTATATACTGTAGGTAATGTTATTTTAAAGGTTATCTGCTGTAGTTATGGCTGATACTGGGGCAGGACCATCACAGAAAAAAAGGAAATTAAACGAAGAACAACGAAAAGCTAAAAGGGAAAGTTAAAGACAACGGGCGATAACGTGAGTCACACTCGGTCGGGCTTTCAACAGATGGAGATGGAGACAAGTACGGGATTGGAAATGATTCAAAAACGTCCCAGGATTGTCCCTCAGGTATGTAATATGTCTATTTCATTCATAAAATAACTGTATAATGCGCGATGTGGTTGTACGTCAGTAGCTGACATTAAATTAGGTCCCCCTTCCATTTAGCGCAGAGGCCTTGTCGCCTTGTACTTGTGTAAAGTATCTTTGGGTTTCGAAATGTGCTATATTAATATAGGTTATTGTTACGTTGGTTGCTACAACAATCTCCTAATGCTTTGGCTGGTGACCCAGTGAGAGTGATACCTGGTTTAGCTCACGAGACATCCAGAGTAGACTAAGTTACCGTATGCAACACTTGAAATGCAACGATGCATCTGTAACATATTCTCTTATTGTTAATTAATGATTTCTTGTCTGATTAACATTAATCACAACGAAAGTATATGACCTCCCCTTAACGCTAACTCAGTAATACAGTGGGAAATACAGCTCCGTAAAGAAAAGAGCTTTACGACAGCAGGTGTGGTAAAAACACTACACTTTCGTCCAAAGGGGCCGCTAGAATCAACACAAACTGAAAGTTACCTATAGCCACTTTAATGAGTCATTTCTTTTTTCAACCTGGACCCTATTTTCCTAAGCGTTGGTGTCTAGGTGACTAATGTGAACAAAATCTTTGGAATTGGTCCAGTATTGAGCGAGAACGCTGTAACCAGCAATCACATAGGGCAAATGTGCAGGTGGGTTTGGTGATGGTGATTCCAGGGATGTTTCATGTTAAACTAAAAGGATTTTACTCTTTAACTAAAAGGTCTCTCTCTGTAGGGATCCTTTCCATTATGTTGTCAGACAGTCAGAATAATCATCTGAGCCTGTCAGTGGTAAAACAAGCACTTTAAGTTACGTAAGAACTTTAAGACGTAAATTGGAGGTGGACAATTGCCATGGGATTAACACTAGATTGTAGCTTGTTTCAACGCTGCCGACGGCAGAGATCTCGGTTAATACTGGACCAATTTCAAAGATTGAAGTTTCCCCATCAGTCACTAGGACACAAAAACAGGAAACCAGGATCCAGGTTGAAGACAAATTTGCCCTTTAATAATGTATTTTAGGCAAAAAAAAAAAAACATGTTTACAACATGAGTTCATGGATGCTTTTACATGACGTTTCATTGCATTATTAGTTAGCCTAGAGTTTGGAGAAATGTAACTGAAGGTTGTTGGTTTGAATTCCTTGACCAGCTGGGAAATTGATGTTTGGGATAATTGTATGCATTGATAAAGAAAAATACCCTCCGTCTCTGTGTCATTTACCTATGGTGTAGCCTCTCTTCAGCTCCCCGCACCGGGGGCTGCGGCGCTGGGAGTTGGTAGTGTTGTACTCCTGCATGGCGAGGGCGGTCGTTGTCTTGGCAACAGGTGGTGAAGCTCTGCTGAGGGGTGAGGCTGGCACCAGAGTCGGGGAGAAACCTTGACTGGCAATATCCACCGACTGTGACTTCTGCTTCAGTCTGTAGGGGGACAATAAAACCACATTCATGTTATGTTTGCGAGACTGAAAACTATTGGATGTGCCAATGTCATTGTGAATACATATACACAGTGGGAAATGTTGCGTTCAAAGGCAGGCCAATCAAAGCTTATTCGCATCGGAGGTTGTTGATGTAATTGTGCTGTGTCACAGAAATGTAATCATGCGAGACAATTTTTCAAGGAAGTTTGGAGAAAGAATCAATAGGCTAATCACACCCTTGTTAAGGGTGAATTTAGTAGCACTGCTCTTCTCGCTCAGAGTCTCTCTACAGTAAAAAAGGATGAAGCTGGGGAGTATTGGAGGACGACAGCACGAGTTAAGACCTTGCAGGATACTAAATCTCAGTAAACCAGAAGAACAAATGTTGGAGCAAATGTATAGCAGTCTGTCATGGTGAAAATGTTGCATATGAATATGTATGCTTTCATTTAATCCTGTCTAGACTACTGAAACACTCTTTTCACCTGTCAGACACCCATCGACATTAGAGACCTACTGTGTGTGTGTGTGTGTGTGTGTGTGTGTGTGTGTGTGTGTGTGTGTGTGTGTGTGTGCGCGCGCACGCTTCTCAGCAGGGGTGTGGCTCAGCAATCACTACCTGGCACACCTGATTCCCATCAACCATCAAGCTAAATATAAGAAACTGGGCTCTCACTCATATGTGGTACCTCTCCAGGCCCTTAAACTCCAGCGAAGAAACATAGTTTGATCTGTTGCGGATACTCACCAGCCAGCACCAGCACCCCACCACCAGGCGCCATCTGCTTCCACCAGGATAGCCACCCCGCCATTTCACTATCCACATGCAAGTACCAAGTTCGGCTTAGGCCAAATAAAAAATGTTGTACTCCAAATCCAGTGTGCCAGTGTCTGAATCTGCCTTGGGGTCTAAACAAAACGAAAATCAAATCGTGACATTATGGTTCCTAAACTTTGGAACTCAATGCTTTTGGACTTACTATGCTTTACGAGTACTCAACCGATGCACTGCAGTGCTAGAACATCCTGAACCTAAGTTGGACAGTTAAAAAAGGATCAAAATAGATGCAGCAGAACCAGCGATATCTTTTTTTATTCCATGCATTCTTCTTCTTTCTCAAAACCTGGCGTATACATTACCCACAATGCAACTGGACAACCAAGAGTTCGGTTAAATGCTGCGTTCCATTTACCTCGGAAGTCAGAGCTGGGAATTACGATACACCCGAGTTGACCATGTTCCAGTAAAACAAGTCGGAAAAAACTATTTCAGAGTGGGGTGTGCGCTAGCCAGGTTAGCCATTGTTAGCAATACCAGCTGATAACACATTACACTGGTTTTTGTGTATACAAACAGCATAGCAACATGTCCACAGCTAGAAGTTGGACAGTACTGTGTGTACGACTGGTTTAATGAGACACAAATAAGACAGAGGTGCTATTCAACTGCATTTTACTACAGCTTTCTCTACTGTTGATGCACAGAGCATACATGTTGGATTTTGAGGCTTTGCTTGGGGTACTGTGAGGTTCTCTGACTTTCCGAGTCAGAAATCCGACTTCACTGGGCGTTTCACTTAAAAGTTCAGACTGAGAACTCGTAAATTACGACTTCTGAGTTCAAATGGAATGCACCAAAAGATTTGCGTGATTTATGCTAGCAGCAGGTAATATAGCTTTAAAATGCTAACGTGACGTAGACATGAGGAGCGCCCTACAGAGGTCTGGTAAACTAACTTCTTTCTTACTAGGGTTAGGGTTCCCCTTCCAAAATTCATGAAATCATATTTTTGGGGTATTTTAGGCCTTTATTTTTTTTTATACAGGACAGCTGAAGACATGAAAGGGGAGAGAGAGAGAGGGGGAATGACATGCAGCAAAGGACCGCAGGGCGGGGTTGAACCTGCGGCTGCTGCGTCGAGGAGTAAACCCCTATATATGTGCGCCTGCTCTACCAGGTGAGCTACCATGGCACCCAAATCAAATCCCTTTTTTTCTGCAATAGCCATTCACTGTTAATGGCTATTCACATGTTCACTATCCACATTTACATGTGTAAATTAGTACTATTAATTAATGGAATTATCATTGTCTCTACTGTATATATAGTCTTCATACAATCGATTCAAATTGTAGCGTTTGCAAAACAGCATTTCTAAATTAAAACGTCAGCCACAGTCTAGAATGACAACATTCCTAGCTCACCGTCTTTCGCAGGAAGGTCAAATCAAATCTGCCTATGACAACTCCTCAAAGCTTATTAAAAGGATAACAAGATCCTGGGTTTGGGTTTATAAATGCGTTCACTGGGCTAATCTAAGCAGGTAATCCCCAAACACTCAGCAGCAGGTCTCTCCACTTACATATGTTCTCATACTCACTCGTATACATACAGAATGCACAGATGCACTAACACACAGACACATAATAAAATAAAAACAAGATTGTTGTTGGGTGCAAAAAAAAGGGAAAATGGCTTCTGAAACACTATCTAGTATCTGTAGTCTGAAAAAAGTCCTGAAACAGCAAGACAAGATTCCCAGCACTCCGCTCCCTCGCACACACTTTCAATCATTCCAGCGAAACTGCTGAAGCGAACAGAATCTTTCTGGCCATTTCACCCAAGTGCCCATCCCCTGATGGACCAAAGCAGCACACATGACAGTGTCTAACTGGCTAATGAAAATGCATAATCTCCATGGAAATGCTGTCCATCACTGTGTGTGTGTGTGTGTGTGTGTGTGTCCGTGTTTTTTCGATATCAAACAAACCCAAACAGTCCGGAGGAGGATGCAAACAGAGTAGGCTGAGCTGTGAATAAACACCAGAAGAAATTATGTTCTGCTTCACAGAAGTGTTCCCCAAAGTCTATTTAGTCTAAAAGAAACACACTCACTGACCCTTATTCTACAAATATATTCACCAAAACTAAATACAAGCCCTTAATGGGCTGCAATTCTTTTCTTTATACAGAACTGTATGTAATGGAAGTTTTCACAAAGCTGAAGAAAGGCAGACAAAGTTAGCTGGATATGCCAGATTGTGCTAATGACTATTTTGAGGAATCAGTTGGTGGCTGCCACACAATAAGGTTGGAGAATGAGTGAGAACTACTGTTAATGGCTGTGGAGGACGAGAGAGAGGACAGACACAGAGACAGAGAGAGATTCAAGCTGCGTGAAGTCTATCTCCACTCCCTTAGGAGTTGGTACTAATTACTGTCTCGTCAATGGAGCAGAAGCCCTTCTTCTAGCTCGGTTTCACTGAGCTACAAGGCCATACAGCATCAAAACAGAATATGTTTGTTTGCGTGTGTCAGTGATCAAATGAAATGGAAGGAACAAAATCCCTGTGTCTTAGAAAGAAAGATCGAAACGGAGATGGGTAAACTGTGTGTGTGTGTGTGTGTGTGTGTGTGTGTGTGTGTGTGTGTGTGTGTGTGTGAACAGTACATCAATGTTCATGTGTGCAGTTCATTCATGCCTTTTTATAGCAGCATTCAATCAAATACAAATTTAGTTACGGAGGCTGAACTCACAAAAGTAACTTATTTGCTGTTGTGCATTAGCCTGGAAATCCAGATCCAAATCCGGAAGATTAAGGGTCTGGCACTGAGTAATGAAAATGGCCCAACTTGAGGAGAGGCACCAAGCATGCATTTGAAAATCTCACTGCACGCAATTGGAAAACACTACGACCAATCACAACAATACACGGGATGACGTATCCAGAGCCCCATACTCTTAGCTACCAGAGGAGCTAACTGGTAGATTAAACTCTTAGCTACCAGTGGAGCTAACTGGTAGATTAAACTCTTAGCTACCAGGGGAGCTAACTGGTAGATTAAACTCTTAGCTACCAGCGGAGCTAACTGGTAGATTAAACTCTTAGCTACCAGGGGAGCTAACTGGTAGATTAAACTCTTAGCTACCAGGGGAGCTAACTGGTAGATTAAACTCTTAGCTACCAGGGGAGCTAACTGGTAGATTAAACTCTTAGCTACCAGTGGAGCTAACTGGTAGATTAAACTCTTAGCTACCAGCGGCGCTAACTGGTAGATTAAACTCTTAGCTACCAGCGGAGCTAACTGGTAGATTAAACTCTTAGCTACCAGAGGAGCTAGCTGGTAGATTAAACTCTTAGCTACCAGCGGAGCTAACTGGTAGATTAAACTCTTAGCTACCAGAGGAGCTAACTGGTAGATTAAACTCTTAGCTACCAGTGGAGCTAACTGGTAGATTAAACTCTTAGCTACCAGCGGCGCTAACTGGTAGATTAAACTCTTAGCTACCAGTGGAGCTAACTGGTAGATTAAACTCTTAGCTACCAGCGGAGCTAACTGGTAGATTAAACTCTTAGCTACCAGAGGAGCTAGCTGGTAGATTAAACTGTCTTCATCTGTTTAGCTGGCCTCTGGCCCGCCTATATCAGATACACCGATGTGATTGGTGCAGCTCAGCTACAAGGGCATAGTTAATGAGCATCATTACTGAATGCCAGAGTGACTCGCTGAAAAAATTTAAATTGTGCTCTCTTAGATTTAAAACAGCGTTGCTTGGGGGAACCCCAATCCTCAAACCTTAACGACTACGGATGAATGTCTTGTATCACCGGAGTTCTATGCAGGGCTGTCAAGACCACTTTCAGTCAAATCCAAGTTATTTCAAGATCGAGTTCAAAACAAAACAGGTTCAAGATCCAGACGAAAAGAACAAGAGTGCCCATTCGATATGTATGTTGCTCTACATAATCCCGCTTATTACTCAGCTACTCATACATAGGTTAACCGCTGATGACGCCTGTGTCTCCGTCGTGACGGTTAACTTTACCGCTGATGACCACATTTCTTCGACGGATACCAGGTCGCCCCGGTGAGTGAGCCAACTATGGAGCTAACCAGGGTGGGTGTTTTCGGGGGGGATGCATGGGATTTCCCCCTTTCTGGTCTACATATCCCTAACAAAATGTATCCCCCCCCCTCAAAGTGATCAACGCTACTTCACCAATAGACCATTATATACCTAAAATAGAAGTATTTCAAACTAAGTAAACTGTAACATGAACAGTCTATAGTGCTATAGAACGATAAAATCAGAGCGGCTACAGAGCTCTGTGACGCCGGCTACCACCGGTTGTTTGGCCGCCAAAAGGTGACTGTGAGCCGGGTACAGGCACCGCCAGATAACGGTCCTTTTAGGGGCCATTGGTAGTGGAGTTTAGCCAGAAAAGGTGAGCATCATGCGGTGATAACACTTAAGTTTAGTCACCAAATTGACTAGTTAAGGTTAGGAAAAAGATCGTGGTTTGGATTAAGACACTCCTGAGGAACGAATAAGTGTTTCATGGGTGAAAGTATTTTGTTTTCACCGCGAAGTGAACTCCGCTCTCCGACTTGAAAGCGCTGTGTTTTCCATTGAATACTGAAGTGCATATTTAAGTGTTTGGCATGCCTGGCACTATAGCCATGGTATTGCAAGGGGGATTTAATTATTGCATGTTTTGTTTTGTTATGCATGATCAAACCCCCCCGTTTTTTTTTCACAGATCGCACCCCGGAGTTAACTAATGCTTTGTTTGCACTGGTGCCATTAGCGCGGTTAGCGATCCTGTTTCCTCCACCCTCTTTCTCCCTTTGTGATCCGCTGATCCAGCTATGAGCTCTGTATGAGCACAAATATTGATTTAAAAACGATTTTATTGATTTAAAAATGGTCCTCCTATGATTAGAACACCTGTTTGGTCTGTTATACAAAAATAACAGGCCATAGAACGCCGTAATTAACCAATCAGAATCAAGTATTCAACAAAGTTGTGTAATAATCTTCATTATGCCACCTTACTGTTGTTCAAAGTCAATTGTGATATAAACTTTGATCACTCAGTGAAGGCCCAAAAGTTTGAAATGTGATGAGACAAGGAAACAAATCTAACTGCCCACATTATTTGCTAACATTGTGAATACAATGGTTAGAAAAATACAACTATATAAGAATGTAAGAAACTAAATCCTCTTGTAACTACTGGGTCTATAACAGCAGAATGGACTGTCTTATCATGGGAATGCTAACAGTTACAGAGCTCATTGAGGTAAACTGCCACTGACACTAGTCTATATCGACAACGTTTCATTTCTGGGATTGTTCAGGTGCCGCCTGAAACTCCGCCAGATGTCCCTAATTTTCGGCTGGATGTCCGTTACCTTCCTCTTTCTTTGTTTTGGCATTCTATACTCTGGTGGATTTGTGAGGACTATGGTTAACTGCTCCTCAGATCTCTGCAGGGTAAATCCAGACAGCTAGCTAGACTATCTGTCCAATCTGAGTTTTCTGTTTCACGACACAACTTATGAGCGTACATGTTCCACCAAAACAAGTTCCTTCCTGAGCCAATTTGGAGAGGCACCGTCATTGTGTCCGGTGCTTAGCGGCGCCCAAGACACTTGTGATTGGTTTAAAGAAATGCCAATAAACCAGAGCACGTTGTTCTCCCATCCTGGAATGTTGTGTGGACTAGCCAGACCCTCCTCCGCAGCGCTGTGGAGGAAGGTCTGGCAAAGCGAGACTACTGACACTGTGACTTAGATCCCAGGCTCACCACTGTAACCTGCTGTCAATTCGAGCAGCAGATGATAGTTCTTGTTTTTTCTCCTCCCTGTCCAGACACATTCCACCTTCAGCTCCCCACTGGTGAGTTTTAGTCCAGTAAAGCTTGGTTTGTTTTTTCTTGCTGCAGTATATGTACTGTTGGGTCAGCATTTTCTTCTGCTTACAGGCTGCGTGGTGCCAAAATCTGCTACTGCCCCAGGCTTTGTATTCTTGTAACAATGTCCAGGTTACAGGCTCTCACAGATCACCTGTGTGGGCCCACGAGGGACAGAAGTCATGTTCACACAAAAGTATGTCAACTGCATTGCAAAACGCTGTAGAGATGCTGTACAGGATGCCATTAATGCCCCTTCATTTTTGATTTCAGATTTCATTTTTTCAAACCATTAGGCCCCATTAGGAAGTTGTGACCCTGCTAAGAGCTGACTTGTGGTCAGCATAGTCCTTTCTCATGTACATCTCAGCTGTGGGGACAACATTACAGGGCTTACGGAATCACAACTCAGGTTATGTAACCATGGGAGCTGTAATGTCATGTGCCTACTTCAGCTACAGTCTGCAGTAGCTTCCGTTTCTTGTTGCTGTTAATGGAGCAACAAATGAGCATTATCACTTATCTAACTTAAGAACATGACTTTCTCCGCAGGTTTCCATTAACTTGTTAAGTGTACTGTAATGACGACCAATACAAGCCAAAACGGCAACATTTTGGATTCAAACCTATTACACAGGGGCTACACAATTCCAAACAAAGAGCGTCATTATAGTGTGATTGGAAACTTCACGTGTCCATTGCCTGAAATGGGCCAGTACTCAGCAGTACCGTGTACCGGCACTAGCCGTATTGTTAATAGGATGATATTTATACCAAAGTGGGAAAAAAATATGAATCACGATTTTTTAGCTTAGAATTGACATCACGATTCTCTACCACGATTTCCCCCTTTCTCGAAGTGTAATGTGTAATGTGTATTGCACGCATGAACCATGACAAAACAAAACAAATTGGCAGTACCAAACATCATTTTTTTTGGCACCTATAGCATTGCAGCGCTTGCTGCAATTAATTACATTTTCTTTTAAAAATCAACAAAAAAAATCAAAGTTATTTAAAAATTAAATCGTGCAGGCCTAGACCAAAGTAGGCTATATATCGAGATTTATTGGGACAAACCAAGTAATTGTATGTAAAATCAGACATTCAGTACCCCCATATAACCCAAATGGAATGATCCTTTGATTCATAACATCATTTTCAGACACTGTGAAGATTCGACACATGCAATGATTATGTCATGCCAAAGCTGGCTGCTTTTTTGGTCCAATTCAGGCACTGCCTATGTCAAATTGTGCAAGACAAATTACTCCCAGTTGCACAGTCAATCGGAATTATTAGGAGTGTGATTGGTATGTGTGACCAAAAAAAAAAACACTAGGAATTTACAGCGTCAAATGCAATGTGTAGTGTATGTAGAGGACTCCATGTAGTCCTGTGTTAGGAAGCGCAGTGTTTCACAACCTAACTGAAATCCGCGAGAACACCAAACCACAAACGCATCCTTCTTAACTGTGAAACCCAGAAAAATGCCCTAGTGGGAAATTGCAGCAAGATTAAGAGGCTTTTCCTCTCACACCAGTGAGGAACTGGCTGCCCGCGATGCCATTGGTTCAACGTTGGGATGTTTTTTTTCCTCTGGGTAAACAGGCTTCGTCCTGAGCTGTGATTGCACCAATCTCCATCTCCCCTGCAGGCAAAGAGCTCATGAGCACCAGAGAGGAATGAGAGGCACGCGTCAACAAAGCCACCACACTCTGACAGATTCCTATCTATGAGCAAATGCTTACACAAATATGAATAGAGGGAGGGAAAAATGAAGGCAAACAGAAGCAGAGGCATTTTGTTTTCTACCCCGCTGTTATGATTTGACCTGGGCCAGGAGGCAGTGGTAGGCCTATATTTGCAGCCCTGCCAAACTGGCATCACTAAAATAATCCGACTGTACTGGGATCCACGTGGTTTGGCAAAGGATGCATAAACAACAGGAAATTGGGGGCTGAGTCAAAACAAGCTTATCGCTCTCCTACTAAGAGGGATTAGACCTAGAAAAAAAGGGGCCTGCGTTTGCATTGCCTTCCATTCCTCCTCTTTGCTTCCCCTCCTCGATGCTTGCCTTGCAGCTACAAGATAACTTTTTTTCAGGGAATTGGTGTTTACATACAGCAGCAGATATAATGCCGTGCTATATAAAGACTATAGGGGAAGGCTGGGTTGACGTAATACACTGTTACAATGCTGGCAGCACAATGACCAGTGCCAATACTCTGAATGCTGATTATGTAACCTCAAAAGAAAAAGGGAGGGAAAAACATTATCACATTCATTTATTGCAAAGAATCCCCCCCCAAAAAAGGTCCCTTTGGGATAAGAAAGAATTGGTGACTAATGTTCAAGGATCTCATATCTTTATCAAGCCGTTGCAAGGTATTCAAGGTGGGCAGATGATGTTGTCCTTGTGCATTGTACATATCCTTCTCCCCAAACTGCAAGAACAGATATTTTTATATCTTTAAAATGCACTAATCAATACTTTTATAACAACATTTTGACAAACCCACAGACAAATATCACCCAACTGCTGTTCATCCTCAGCTCTACGGAGCGTTTTCGTGTCTTTCAGCTCATCATTTTGGATTTCGGGCCACAACTTTAAGGTCTGGTTAAGTTTCACCACTCAAGCACTCAAGCTTAAGCAGCTGAATTCAGCAACTAGAATCTCACATAAACCAACTGTACGCCACCTTTCCCCTTTTTTTCGTATCTTAAAGATGCATCAAAGAAACGAAAGAAATTTCACAAAGTCTTCATCATGTTGTTGGTTGGTAAACTATGTCATAAGGAAATATACTTCATGTTTTAGCCCTTTGCATACTGAATTAGCTTCCTGTCTGCATGTATATTTACACAGATCGGTCTTCCCACAGGGCTGGGTATGGTTTCACATCTGATACGATACCCAAGGTCTGATACCAAGATGATACTTTCCTGATAACCTTACTTTGAGGAATATAAAGAAAAGGTAAATGTCCAAACACAAGCAGAAATACCAGGCAAAAAATGGAGAGCTTTTGATTTCGAAAATGTGTAAACTGATCAAAGAACAAGTAAAGAAGACTACAAAGCTTGACAGATCTAAATAGTCTGTGCAACGGAAACATTAAAGTTCCATACCCTGCCCGAGCCACCAGTCACTTTGTTTTCCAGACTTGTTTAATCAGTTATGAGTTAATAGTTATATATACATATATAGTAAGGCATCCTCAACTCGGATGAGGACTCATTAGGTTTACAAACAAGAACATGAGATGGCTTCTGATCCCGAGGGAGTAATCTCCAGACTATCTGCTAATCATCTCTTGTCAACAGCCTCTTGTCTTCACACCATCCATCAGGCTTGTATTAAATTGCTATTTGAAAAGGATTGCAGGGGTTTCGGTGACTGCAGGCAGTCATAACAAAACAACCGGACAACTCTGGACTATAGCTAAAGCTTAATAAGAAGCTGCCGTCAAAGGCTGTCAGACTGAAGCCGGGCTCCTGATACTGGCACACAAAGAGGGATAGGGCAACAACAACCTGTGGCCATGCATGTTAATATGGCCCTCTGTTGCATCCCGAAGCCTAATGAAATACGGCTGGACTTCGCTGCTCTCTGCTCAGCTATTGGACACCTCCGCATAATGATGTATGGAGCTGTACGCCGCATTACGCTCATCTGCCCTCGCTAAATGCCAGAGCAGCAATTCTGTGTCAAAGGGGTTATGTGGCACTTTTGACCAATGAGGCTTTAAACTTAGCCCCGCCTCCGGGTCAACGTGGTGAGAGTAGCAGCTAAATGCCAGCCACAAATAAAGCACATACAGAGTCAAATGAACTGAAAAGTCATAACCTGCAACTGCACTATTCCTGTATCGTGGATTCGGCTGCGACTGTGTGGATTTTTACAACCAAACATTTGTTATTGAGAGTTTGAATGCGCTGTTTGAAAGCATCCGTTACTGTACGAGCCAGTCCTTGAGCCGGAGTTGAACAATGCAATCAAAAAGTGAAACCCAACACTCCTCTCCTTTATTAGTTATGTAACACATTAGACTTCCCATTACTGAGACGCAGTGTTATCCTCGCTGAGTGGGTTTCCATTTTGCATTACCTCCTCAGCTGGATTCCTGGTTTAATGTTATTTTTCATCCCTGACACATCTCCTGTTCAGCAAACGCTTGCTGAAATCTTTGAGACCCACAACATTCTCTTTGACTTTTATTTTATGTCTCGCTTTTTTGTTTGCCACCGGTGAAGGCAGACAGAGGCCAGCTCCTGCAGCCTGGGTGGATGTGAGAATAAAAAGATCAGAAGGTCTGTTCGTGTTTCAGTCTTTGTTGTTACACTGTTATAAGGAAGTGAGATCTGTTACTGAGACAAGACTGAGCCGCAGTATAGAACTAGGGAAACTGAGTGACCTCACGGCTGATTGTGGTAGAGCAGTGTCAGGCAAATAAAATCCTCCCAAACACACAGAGTACACACTAAAACAACAACATACGAAGGCACCAGCACACATAAGGCCTCACCAACCAACCAGCCTTTGAGCTACGTCTAATGATTCCTCCATCACTTGGCAGCATCTGCCAACAATGTCAAACAGCTCCATTTTGATCAAAAACCGGCCCATAAATTAACAGTTTAATAAGCACAGAGCTGGGGGAAAAGGCTGCTATTCATTTTCTAAAATGTATCAATATCACACAGAAACACCCCTCAGCCACGGCCTTTCACTTGACTAACAGAGGAATTATCTTAGCTGACACAAGGCGGGCAGGGAAAAAAAGAAGAAAAAAACTAATCGCTGCTTCATTAAGTGTCTGGCTCTGACTCCGGGACATGCTTTTCCTCCATCACTTTCTGGCTCTCTGTGTATCACTCAAGCAGCAAATACAGACACGTACGGACAAAAATAGCAGGCACGCTTGCTCTCATTGTACCCATCTTGGCGACAAACACAAACACACTCCGTCAGACTCTGCAGCTCAATCATACACAGCCTTCAGCATTTGATTCAGTAAGTATCCGCGGGGCCCTGGGTCTGTTACTGCGGTTTTCCACCGTCCTCCCCCTCCTCCTCCTCCTCGTTGCTAGCCTCAGCCCTGCTCTCGTGCTGTCATTTGCCGAGTGTCGGCGACAGGCAGCTGCACGATTGGTCAGCGGAAGAAGTGAATGCAACGTCATGCCACTGTGGTTTGTGTTGGTGCAGAAATTAGAGATGTGTTCTTAGTATTGGCAGTTTTCAGCAGCGTGTTAAGTATCACGTTAGATCCTCATGGGGGAAAAGAGAAGGAGAGGCAGGCAAGACAGCGGAGATGGAAAGGAGAGTTTTAATTATCAGTTATTGGCTGCCCACATTCCATTTCAATTGTTAGGATGAATAACATGCAGAGATCTCTTTGAGCAACGAAAATGTAATATAGAGTTTCCCACAGTCACCAACTGCTACAATTAATGTAGAATCTGAGAACACTAAGTGTTACTGTAGAGAAAAGTTAAATTGTAGTGAAACACACATCTCACGCCAGATCAGTATTACTTTAAAAAAGGGTTGTACTGGACATTCAGAACATTAATATAGCAGCAAAGAAATATTTGCTATGTATGTATGTATGTATGTAGAGAATGAAGTCAGACTCCTTCTGTGTGTTGTAATTCAAGCTTCTCTGTTCTGTGCTTTGATAGCTGGTCCGGATTTGCGTGAATGTTAGTGCACGTGGCCGTGAAAAAACGTAGGTAAGCCTATTTCACGTATTGGGAAATGGTCTGTGAGAGCCGTGTGGAGGCAATTCCAGCTTGCTGTTTTTTTGTTTACCGTTTGAGTTCAACTTTCTGAGAAGCTGATCAAATGTTTGGGGAACACTTTATTTTACAGATCTGTTGATTCCATTTCCTAATGATTTGTTGAAAGTCTCCTGGGAAGATTGCAATTTGATAGTTTTGATTGTTAGTTTAGCTGAATCATAAAGCAATGATCTGATTTCCAAAGATATTTCTTTAAAGAACGGCTCCATTTAGGTCAAAGTCAACATTAATTCATTATTTACTTATTTTTTGGAAACTTTATTCTTCATATGCCAAACTATGTTTCCCTTTTGACAAATTTCAACATTTTTGCGTGTACAACAATGGAGAAAAGCCAGCTTGGTAAATAATTAGAACTGGTGGTGTAGCAATTAAACTTTGTCTCCATTTACCTGGAATTACTGCCAAATTGGGACATTGTTAAGCATGCTAAACATGTCCTAATTCAATACTTAAAGTGCCCATATTCTGAAAAAAAAATCTCTTTTTCTGGGATTTGGGTTGTTATTTTGTGTCTCTGATGCTCCCACACGCATACAAACTCAGAAAAAAAAAACATCCATGCTGTTCTGAGTGAGATACGGTTTCTGAATGTGTCCTGCCTTCAGTCTCCGGGTGAGCTGTTCAAAATCTGCACGGCTTTTTACGTCACTAGCAGAAACGAGGTGGCTAACCGTAGCATACTAGCTTGTTCTGAATGGCAAAACACTGCTACAACACACACTAGTTCACCATAATCTACAAAAGAACTACTTCCATGTCCCTGTTCTGCAGATATTCCACGCAAAGTGGGAAGTGTGCCCTCGTTTAGAAGAAGTCTCCCGGCTAATCCTGCCTTGTACTACTGAAGTTGGAGAAACAAACAGCTAGCTAGATGATGTGAGCTTACCTAGCTACTGCGCATGTGCGACTCCCAACAGAGATGTTACAGCAGTGAGATGTCTCACTCTGTAGCTAAAACAGAGACCTGAACACAGGGTGAAAAGAGGAGCTGCAGCAATGTGCAGTACAACAAAAAGATGGTGTTTTTTGAAAATTAAACCATGTAAACCTATTCTGGTACAACCTCTAAATACAATCATGAACCTGAAAATGAGCATAATATGGGCACTTTAAAAAACATGATTTTTTCAAGCAAGAGATGAAACGACTGCTTTGTTATTGCAGGACACCGATTTTTTTTTACTGATTTTTTTTATTGATTTTTTTTTACAGTAACGTTACGGGACTCGTGGCTGACGAGTCTGATAGCCGCCAGTAAACGTTACATGGTTGTCCACCGCAGGTTGACGTCGGGTTGCAAATGTTACCAAAAGTTGATTCGGACTCAACTTTTTGTGGCAGGCATTAAAAAATTATAAAATAATAAAAATAAAAATGCTTGTGTTTTTACGGACTGTCTGACAAGTGACGACCAACGCAGTGTTTGTAAATGAATGCTCAGCCAGCGGCTGCCTCGCTGTATTGGCATTATATATTATCTTTACCTTTATCGAATTGTATGAAAACGACAACAGGCTGATACAGTGTAACCACACAGACCTCTACAGACATCAGACTGCTCGCTTGTAACTCAACATTTCTCCGTTCTCGGCTGAGAGGGTAGACATAGTGCTGCATAAATTAGCCAGCGGCTAGCGAACATCAAGCAAGCAGCTTAATCCCAACAAAACACCCCCAGTGAATTTTTACCTGCATGCACGTTTAAAAAACAACAACCAAATAGTCAAATCCCCAAATTGATATCCTACCCTTTGAACGAATAGTCAAATACTCAAATATTCAGATTCCAGCCCTAATATCTTTGAACATGTTTAGTACGGCCTTTCTACTAAACTTTACACAGTCATATGCACAGTCATGCAGCGATTGTCAGCCAGCGCTCTCACTTGTATATCTGTTCATTGCAGGAAAGAGAGCAGTGACTGGCTGGAAGCAGCAACATCTGTCACCACTGGTGGCCCTGGCACCAGCTGATCAGGTCACATACATCCTGGACGTTGTTAAGGGGACATATTTGTAATGGGTCAACTATAAATCAGGATGTGTATTCATGGGATGTGTTTTATTGTTCTGCACTTGGGCCTGTTTTACACAGAGCTGTGGCTGCAGTTACCTGGGCTGATCTCCACCCACACCTTCCTCTCTGTCTCACTGTCTAGAATCAACTGCTTCTCTCTCCTCTTTTCCCACTTTCCTCTCATCTGTCTTTGTCTCTCTCTTTCTCACCCCATATTGTCCGTTGGCAGGCTGATTGGCTCAATCTGGTCAACCTGATGCCCTTCTGCAGCAGGCACTACTTGGCAGCGCTCGGCACATTCTGCGACTCACTGACATTCACTGAGCACAGACATTAGCTTACTCGAGTGTGTGACACAATTAAACTGATGTAAAAGCCGAAAATGCAGGGGACATGGGAGCTTGTCTTGTTTAATGAATCTAACATGGTAATCTGCAAGAAGTTCTCACAATCAAACACAAACCCCACAGCAGACTTCACTCGAAGGAAATTATGATTCTTCTTCAATACCAAAAGTTAAAAGTATAGTAAAACATCAGGGTCTTTGGCAGCTACCTAGCCTTTCAATAAGAAAAAAGATGCAGGGATGACATAAGGAGTGCCAGAGGCCGGATTTAAGTCTCTCAGAACAAAAACAAGACAACAGTGTCAGACCGTCTATAAAAGAAGGAATAGCTCCTAAATGCAAAGTGACAGTTGTGATGGACATGGCGAATGAAGACAGAGCCTCCAGGAGGTCTCTGGGCAGCTGTCAATCACACTGAATGGACTCGCACCAAACTTAGTACAGAAACACAGGATAAAAGTGCATGTGATGCTTTCCAGTCAAATGTATTATTCATTACTACTACTAATACTACTACTACTACTACTGGGGATTATGGCTGGGCAATATATCGATATCGTGATATGAGACTAGATATCGTCTTAGATATTGGATATCGTAATATCGTGATAAGTGTTGTCTTTTCCTGGTTTTGAAGGCTGCATTACAGTAAAGTGATGTACTTTTCTCTACTTACCAGACTGTTATAGCTGTTCTATTATTTGCTTTTCCCCCACTTAGACATTATGTCCATATTATTGATGGTTATTTATCTAAAATCTAAGTGTGAAGATATTTTGTTAAAGGACCATTTGTCAACCCTAGAATATCGTCGCAATATCGATATTGAGGTATTTGGTCAAGCATATCGTGATATCTGCCCTAATAATAATAATAATAATAATAATAATAATAATAATAATTAGGACTGGGTATTGGCAATGATTTCCTGAATCGATTCCGATTCATAAGGTCCCGATTTAATTACATTTCCGATTCAATTCAATTACAATACCAATTTTGGCTTGGATATAAAAAGAGATCCTCAGAGAACTTATGCTGTAAATTGTACAAGCAAGAAGCAACTCTCAAATATGTTTTTAATAATGCACAAGGTAATGTTTACATTAAGAATTGACCCCCCCAAATTTTTGTTTAAAAGTATCATTTTATTCAATCAATCACTCCAACAAAGACTGATTGTAGTTGGAGAATCGATTATTTTATCCCAGCCCTAATAATAAATGAAATAATGAAAAACCGTGAGTCTTTCCATGTTTATCAAATTAACAATGTCCTTCAAGCTCTGCAGACTTCTTCTAATGTGCCTGCCATTACTCAAACAAGCAAAGATGAAGTTAAACTGCTGTCGTATGCAAACTCATTTTTATTGCATATCATTACTATTAAAAGGTTTGATCCAACATAAAGCAACGTTGTATGCCTCAAGTAAAAGTCAGAAATAAACGCTTGAAATGTTTAAGGCTTAAAAGCTTTCATATTCTAACATATTATTATTAATAGTAGCACAACAGCACTTACGTCTGACCTACATTTTGTTTTGAAAATGGCGAGGAAAGCCTTATTGCAGCTGCGTTGCAATTATTAGTGGCCTCCTGCCACTGACCTACCACACACCGACGATGCCTGCAACCCTCAAACGAAAAAACGACAGGATATCTGGTTTAAATGTGGGCGGGATAAATGAAATCGGAAATTGAAGTCTCCCATATCAGTCGGTGCACACTGAAGGTGGAGCCTACTATAGCTTTAATGGATGATACGCCCTGTACACCCTCTTGTTCTATCTAGACAACAACAAGCCTCATCACCTCGGCTGTATTAGTTAACATGCTATAACATGGCTGAAAAGACACCACTGATGACTCCATTAAAACCTAAAGATGTACAGTATATGGAAACACGGACTGAATTTATACAGCAGCTTTATCCCAGGAGTCCACACACACACACACCCCTATAACGTACTGGAGCCCTACTTAAAAGTAGATATTCAATCTTTTAAAAATTCACAATATGTGAACATAGGCTATATACTAAACTCAAATCTTCAATTACTCGATTTCAGGATATACAGACCCAGCAGCGCGTCTACTCCATTGTCTTCATATTCCTTTAAACAAGTTCTTACTTGTTTTAACTTGATATTTTGAAGAAGTGACAGGCCTAGTGATTAGACTGAAGGAATCTGGCGACTTATAGTGAAGTTGAATAGTCACGCCTGACCAAATGAGACTACAGGTCATGATGCGACATACAGTATGGTGTCAGGCTAGGCTAAGAGAGAGAGAGAGAGAGAGAGATGACTGATCTCTCCCACCGGGCAGCACTTAGTGAACAGCCTGTTTGCTGCTACAGCAGCCAACTAGCAGCAAGCAGGCAGCTATACTTGATATTCCCCACACAGCTCAGCTCATATGGGACATCTGTTAGCTTCCAGCAGCTCGGCGTCCGTAAACCCGCCTCCCTCACAATAAGGTATCGTCAAAGGAATAAAGATGAACTGCCCAGCTGCTTCAATGTTAATTAGCAACACAAACTGATGGAATCAGGTTTAAGATAATATTTTGGTGCACTCTTTAACGGCTGACTATGCTGTGCTTGAGGGGCCCTTAAGGTAATTGGGGTTGCACAGCAAGCAGGTAGGTTTTTCTTGAGAGTGGAAGATAGCTCAGGGTTTGTGCTCTTGTCTATCCATAAAAATCAGACATTTGATGGGAGGATCCCCCTCTGGAGGATTGGAAGCAGCATGTGACCACTTATTATCATAGGCTATTAATAAAATAAAAAGAATAAAATTGGAAAACATGGATAAATATGTAAATATAATAAAATACATTTATAGAACAAAAACAGAATCAACAGAACTGAGCAAAGAGAGGCCTACATTTGTTAATTTTACAGCTGTAGTGTTTAGGTGTGTGTCGTTTTTAATAGCAGGCAGGGCTCCCTCTTTGCAAATTTTATACATGTTTAGGAAAACAGAGAGATATGCGGAAACAGAGGGATTAAGAGGACAAAAAGTGCACAAGCTGCTAATCGATCCAACACTTTCGTGGAGTGATTCTTTGAGTTTTAGAGTGTGCTGCCCTGAGGCTGCAACAAACTGTACTTGTACTGGTGCTTCAGCAGGTCTAGTAGATGCTGCTGACAGTTTTATCCAGTTCAACATCCTCTAATCTAGTCCTCTGCCCAAATCTTCAAATTGCTCCTGCTATGCCAGTGGCCATGCTGTTTCTCCTCACACCGCTGACGCCCAGCTCGATAAAAAAGCTTTTCAATTGAATGATGATCTCCAGCTGAAATGTCAGTCCATCAAAAGAACAATTGTCACTGCGGTGGACAGGGTTCTTAAGAAGAGAGATCAACCATTCAAATGCGAACATTACCATTTCCCAAGACTTCCGATTGCTCACAATGACATAAGTCGAGAGAGCGAGGCCCTCTTGTAACCACTTTTTTCTCCAATAACTGCTTTGCACATCACTTACAATCACAAACCAGGCTGAAAATGAACAACTTTCAGGCCTCACTAATAAATATGTATACATTTACTGCCTAGTCAAAAACAAGCAATTTCAGCAAAAAGGCAACCAAACATCCTTGACGGAAGTCATTACTGATACGCAACCATTGTCAGTAGAATGAATAGAGCACAGTTGAATGCAGAAACAATTTTCTTTTTTTTTTTCTTTTTTTTAAAAAGAGTAAAAATCGTCAGAATAGCATTGTAAACTATTCAACTTTGAGTTTATCACACCTCACATTACTAGCAGAGGAATTCTACTCTCCAGGTGCATTGACTATAGCACAAGGCCGTTCATGCTGGGCTCTATACAGAGGCTAAGCTGTTTCAGCTCCTGAGCCAGCAGTAAACACTGAAACCATGTGGGTGACCTGCTAGACAGATGGGGCTCCTACGTGCGTACACACACTCCAACACAGGCCTTTCTTTATCGTATGGGATTGAGACTCTAATTATGGCTGACAAACAGTTACTCACTAATACCCGTCCATCATTAGTGCTGTAGGACACTGTGGAGTATGGATTTGTATGCATGCGGTCTTGTATTGGTGCTCTGTGAGATCAGTGTTAGTTGTGGACCAAAAGAATAAAGGCGTTTTCCATATTGTTAATACATTCGTGAACTCTAAAGGCGCCGATATACTTGCTTTTAACTACGCGTTTGCGTGCGTAAGATGGCTGCCACGTGTATCCAGCGTTACTTTGGAGCGTACAGTAGGGTGTGCGCGTCTTCAGAAATTAACACTACGCGTCCGCAAGATGCAATTCTACGGATTTGAGTAATTGAGTATTGCGATTTTATTTTCCTTCTTTAACAAAAAACATTTTTTTCAAAAGACATTTTTAAAAGCTGATTGTTTTCTAAGAAGAATGCACATCACATGTCAGTCAGTCAGTCAGTCTGACATTTATTTCATTTGTAATGAAGTACAGAACATGGATTTTCTGTACTTTGTGTGCTTTCGCTCGGTTCTGCTGGAAATATGTAGTCGCCGTCAGCGGTACCGTGTAAACAGAACATATTTAGGTGAATCATTGGTGACAAAAAATAAATACCAAAATATCGATTCAGGGGATAAGAATCAATTGTAAAAACCGTCACAAAAAGATATCCTGGTACATAAGTGAATTGATTTTTTCCCCCCACCCAATAATAACTTCTGCTCCCTCCCATCACAACATAAACAGGCCTATGGCTGTCTTTGCTTTGTCCTTGTCATGTTGACTCTCCCTCCTTCCCTTCCTTCCTCCCCTCCTCACCCCACGCCACCACCACCGAGCGAGCGCCAGTCTGCCCCAGCTGGGTTTTTAGATGCGGGGAGTCGAGCACGGCGGGATGGAGGCAGCAACTTCTCTCCATTCTCTCGCTTTCTCGCTCTCCCTCGCTGTCTCTCTCTCTCCCCCCAGAGCAACTTCTGCACCACTGCTCTGCCACCATTAATTCATCAGCGCAAATCTCCCACTAACTTCCTAAACAAACAAGTGTGCTGACTTCTGCTCCTCAACACACACACACACACACACAGGTCATCCAAGTATAGACCTCCGCGCAAACCACACACACGTCATCTAAGTAAAGACCTCCGCACACACACACACACACACACACACACACACACACACAGTATTGATATCTGCGTGGTGTCCTAGATGGAAACCGACAGACTCTTTTTGCATTTGACCTAATAGCTGCTGACATAAATACTTGTTTTCTAATTCAGTGCCCTCCAAAAATGGAAGTGCAGATGTGAACCTGTTTAATCATAAGTTGCTAATGAGTTTATCCACTCTGTAGTTCACATCTGTTATGTTTACCTCGCTCCACGGTGAAGCACCTCAGGGAACGTGACACCAATGCTATCAGCTCCATTTAAAAGAACTGGGTAAACAAATCTCATGCTCTCGTGTGCCGTGTTAGTTTACAGTCGTAGATCATCTGGGAGGCTCCAAGTAAAAAAATACTCTTACAAAAGCAAGATGAAAGAACAGCATACACATTTCGAGGGAGAAACAGCATTCCTACTTTAAGACAAAAAAAATGAGATGAAGTTGCATTTAAAACAATAAATACCGGTAAATTTCTGGAACTTCTACAGTCGCTGATTAATCTCCAGCATGATTAAGTAGATCAACTTGGCTTCAGAATATATTATTGGAATTAAACGTAGAGGCCAGCTTAAATATTGTAATTGGTATCGGCCTCAAAAATCTAGAACCAAAGTTTAAAAATTCCTGTAACAGGAAATCATATCAAGTGTTTTACTCGAACACATAACAAATGTATACACATTTTTTAAAGGATCCCTTACATTTGGTTATTACTGAGTTTTGACTAAGATAGTGACTCCTGTAAGAAATAAACGTATCAGTGCTCTCTGGACATTGTAATTGTGAAAAAGTTTATAAATGATCTTAAACATATTTGTCTTTTTTCTGTGCTGCAATTTCTTGTTACTTATCAGCCGACATATGCGCCTATACATCTGTGAAAAGATAATATCGGGTGAATGAAATTACTGTTTTGCGGTCAAAAATCATTGTCAAAGACATTTTCACATTACTGTTATTATTTGTTATTACTGATAGAAAAAAAAAGAAAAACTATAAGTAGTTTGGGAAATATCAGAAGTGCTCCCTAGCCTCTGAGCCACTGAGTGGGCGGGCCAGTGTAAGTGTTTGATTGACAGCTGAGCTGGCAGGGCACAGAGCAACAATGTAAACAACCCTGTGCTGGTAACTGTAGCTTACAAGCTAAGGTAAGACAGTGTTCTGTCAGCAGTGATGCTGGAAAATAAAGACTACACCATTTGACAACTTATGACGACCATTGTTGCTTTTTCTTGAATTTGAGAAAGGAGAGGCGTTGTCCAATGAAGATGAACAAAAAGATTTAATAACGACTGCAAGATATATTTCCCCTCGTGGTTCTACATTTTACAGTCCCAAACATTTCTCAGTTTCACCAATATAGTCCCTTGAAGTTGTGGGCGGTTCCTTGGATGAAAACTTTTTCCATTGGTCCGTCGTTGCACAAAAGAAGGCGCTATTTCCAAATCAATGTGTTTTGAGATGACTTCCGGTCACAAACAAGATCCTAACAGTTAGTCTTTTGGTCTTAATCTAATCAACATATGGCCCCCAGACAGAGACAACAAAAGTTCTGGTTACACTTTACTTGAAGGTATCTACATAAGAGTGACATGACACTGTCATGAAGGTGTCATAAACATTATAAACAAGTCAAACGTTTATGACATAACACTTTTTTTAGTAAGTGTCATTCGTTTTTTGTCATGACAGGTTATGGTTAGGGTTAGGGTTCATGTGTCATGACTGTGTCATGACAGTGTCATGTGTTCATGACAGTGTCATGTCACTCTTATGTAGATACCTTCAAGTAGTGCAAGTGTTACAGAGTTCTTCCTGCCGTGTGAACAAAGAGCGTCCTCCTGTATGCTAAGTGACAGACATGATCTAATTACCACAATAAGCTGCAGAGGGCAATATGTTGATTGGGATGGAATTTTCCTGCCTAACTCAGCTGCAGCGTACATTGTGAATACATCAAAACATAAAAGTAGGATACATTGATATCAAAGATCAGCATTGTTTTTTTTACTTTTTTTAAACTCAACACCTTACACCAAACAACTTTTCAGGCGATTCCAATGTCGCAGACTAATTTCCAATATCATATATATATCCGTCGTCTCAGTCGTTTGGTGTAAGGTGGTCATAAAACTCAGTCCGAGTCAGTCTTTTTCAACAAAAATCAAACGTGTTTGATGTTATCGATATTATTGTGTGTCCCTCCAGCACCAAACAGGAAGCAGCAAACGGCTAGAGACAGTGGTGTTTATGGTTGCCAGTGCCGCGCTAACCTAAATGCTAAAGAGGGAAAGTTCCAATTTTCAACCATTCTGAATTCTTCCGACAGGAGTTTTACCGGCGGATAAACACGGATCTCCGGGTACTGGAGACATTCATCTGCATGTACGGCAGAACAGATAATAGGCCAACTTTCACTTAAGTTACCAGTTAACGCTAGCGGTAGCTAGCTAGCACGTTTACATTTTCCGAAATGTATCTAGGTAGTTGTAGTCTTGCAATATGTGACCCTGCCAGATCCCCAGTCTTTACATATTATGACAGTCTTGTGACATGATTGTCTTTAGATGTGAGATGGTGTCAGACTTTATTCTTTTCAAAGTCTGCTCAAAGTCTTCTAGTATACGGTTCGGTCCATACCTTGGTTCAGACATCACGGTTTGGTTCGATAAAAAAATGCTGAATTATTGTGCATGTCTCAGGCTGTACCACCTAGTGTCATACAGTCTCTCTCCTCTAAGCTAGCTGCAACAGCCTGAAGTGTGTAAAGTAAGATGTAACCAGTAAACAAAGAGTACCCCACATCATCTCCAGACTCCTTCTGTAACTTGTAAACAAAATAAGACAATTCTATTATGAAAATACAGCATCTCTTATTTATGAAAGTGGAAATTACATAGAATAACAACAACAACAAAAATACGGGATGGCATGTTGTAACGAGGTTCGAGTACATACAGCAAATACTTGAAGCCAGGTTCCTCTACGAGTGAATATGGGCACATTGAAGATGACATGTAAATTCCGATTGCTTCAATGATTCTTTTGGCCCTATTTGTATGTTTATCTAAAGGCTGGTTAAGCACTGTAGGGAGGAGAACTTGTTGTTTTGTTTGAGCAGGTTGTTTTTTGTCTCGTTCCAGTGATTGGCACATCTGGGTGATGGCGTCGGATATGTGTTAGCATGTTAGATGTATTTCCACTCACATACCCGACAACTGCTGAACAATGCCGACACACAGTACTCGTCTTATCCACCACTCTCTCGCCTGAACTACTGTAACTGACCCGACACCGGCACCAGGCAGGATGGCATGAGACGAGAGGGCATGACATAGGAGGCTCCAGGCTGCAGCCATACAGTCTTGAAGTTTTCCCAAACAAGCGATCTTAAGGCCGTTACAGACCAACCACACGGCCGACCGTTGGCAGAAAAGGCAGTTGGACTGATCAGTGTCCCAGAGTTGGGTCAAATAAATGCCTCGGAACACAAAGCGACGAGACGTAATACGTCTCCATAACAGCAGGCGGCGCTAATCTGTATTGTTGCCCAAAAAATGAAAACCGGCAGCTGATTGGACGAATGCATCACGTGGGTCTGGCTGCTGCTTCCGGATTTTGGATTTTTCAACCGGCCATTAATGGCGACTCATTCAGATTACGATCTCATATTGTACTAAAATAGTTCACCGAAACGTGTTTCGGAAAACATTTTAAGCGAGAAATAGGCCGTGCAGTTGCTGAATCTGTCTTCATTTCAGATCAACAAAGGTCAGTTTAAAAGATTTTCCTCAGATTTTGAGAAGCTTAGTCACGGTCATCCCGCTCGTCATTTCTGGGTGAGTCCCGACTGCCCTGTCTCCGACTGAGCATGAACACACCGAACAGACTCGAGTCACTGACCTCGCCAGACTGTCCAACGGCCGATTAAAGGCCCGGTGTGTAGCTGCCTTTAAGAGGCCGGCGGGTCCTCTAACTCTTGTTGGTCGCCACCACTCGCCATACTCGTCCTTTAGTGCTGCTATCTCTGACTCACTCACTGGACCGTCGACCTGACAAAAAAACTGCATGTGGGGCGGAGCTCGGCTAGCTTCAGAGCTAAGGCAGGGCTACAGATTAGGTGTCCCTAGAGCCCGCGTATAACAGTAGTTCCGCATTACATTAGTTCCGCATTACATTAATTAATTTGCACGCAAGTTTTATTTATTTTTATACCGTGTATTCTCCGTGTAAATTCATGTACCAAACCGGGACGCCTGTACCGTTTCGGTTCAATACGAATACATGTACCGTTCCACCCCCAGTTTCAACTGCTTTATAAGTTAAACATGAAATTAATTAATTTAACATGACTACTTTCCTGTCTGTGTAGAGAACGGACTGGTGCCGTGGGTCTTAAAAACAAACATAAAATACACAGCAAACACAACATACAGTTGTGAAAAAATGACATGCAATTTATGTTTACAAAAGCAAATCTAACTAAAACTACATAGGGCACACTTGCAAGAAGGGATCATTACTTTACATTTAATTCTTAAAATTACATTTAGCTTACATAACAGCTGGATATTTGTCAGTTTAATGTTTTTAGACACGTCTTAAGAGCATGTTGTTGCTCTAGGGTTCAATGTTAATCACCACCGACAGGAAATAATGCAGCTGACTTTCAAGGTGTGACCCCTTGCACGCGCCCACACCCACACCCACCCCCACCCACCCACACACACACACACGCGTGACTCCATCCTTAATTCATGTCTGATAATCAACATACAGAACACAGTTTCTGCATAATTCAGCATTTTGAACAACCTCTCTGTTAAATAAAACATGCAACAAACCCAGCCAGCAACTATGCACAAATCCCTGTAAACAAATACTGTGCTGTATAGCACATACAGCACATGTGCCCACAGTAAGGTATCTCCCATCCGTTCAGGTAAAGCCCCGTTCTCATCATTCGCTCTCCTCATTGGGAACACATGGTGCTGTTCGGTCAAGGACGAGAAGTAAGGAGTTTAGACATCATCACGTTCAATCCCAATTGCTACAGTTTCCTGGTTGAACGACATTCCCTGCACTGTTCACGTTTGCACTATCACCATTGCTACCATAGCACCTTATCATGGTCATTGCATTTCTGTGAGTGATTTTTATTTTTATTCTTTAAGTATGTGTGATATATGTGTGTATATGTGTTTGTTGTGTTATGGTTGTCTAAGCTACTGGATCCTAAAATTTCCTTCGGGATGAATAAAGTATCTATCTATCTATCTATCCTTGGGACAGTGTTAAACAGTGTTCAACAGGCTTTGAGTTATGTTTTCTCTTGTTTTGTGGGCGTGTCTCTTGTTAAGTGGCTGTGTTACAAGTGACACCCAATCAGCAGTGATGTGTCTGTAAACTTGTGGTAATAAAAAGGCACAGCGCTTGCGCACACACAAGGTGTTCTACGCACACCCGTTTTAGTTTAAAAAAACATGTTGCTACGTTTTGTCGGGGCTGAACGTTGCTCAGAACTAATGCGGGCTCTGAGTGTGTGTGTGTGTGTGTGTGTGTGTGTGTGTGTGTGTGTGTGTGTGTTTGTGTGTTCAAATACACAGAGGCATATGTCATGTTAAAGGTCACGTTCATGTGAAAAGATTTACTGTGGTAGTCCCAGACGTCATTGACTGTTTATGATCCCTGTGAGCTTTACACATGCAGGCGTTGACATAACATACAGAATTAAGGATGCCTAAGCGACTGCTATCCAGCTTTGAATTACATTATTAAGCCACAGGAGTGTTACTTGTAAGTGAGTTGAGAGGTTGTAGGTTCCTCTCACATCTCATGTTCATAGCATCCTGAATTCTGATGTTTTTGCCTTTGTGACACAGATTTGATTTGACATTCATGTGCACACCATGTAAATGCTAAATCTTCTAAAACTGTCAGATTATGTGGTTTTCATGTTGCTTTCCACGGGACGGCGTCACATGTCTAGGTCTATCGGACTAGGACATATGGAGTGTAACTACTCAGGCAGCAAGTGCAAGGACAGCAAGGAGTGCAATCCTAATTTGCATTAGCACATCACTGTATGATTTTACAAGACACGTGTCCATATGCCTGTTCCTCTCCCTGTCCTCCCCAAACTTTCTTCTCTCTATCTGGGCCACCAGGCTCCTGCTTACACTCTAAGATCAAATCCACTTTTTCTGATCAAAGTGGATTAAAGGTAGAGTGGCGAAGATTAGAAATATGTCCTAGAGTGCTCATTTCCATTGCTCTGCCAAGGCCTGTGTCAATGAAGGGATCTGTGTGAATGTGTGGACATAGACCTACTTAACGCATCACCAGGGGACCAGGTCCTGACCAAAACATTAATGGCGTTTTTCCATTACATGGTACCTGCTCGACTCGCCAGGTACCTAACAAGTACTTTATTTAGCACCACCTCCGTCGAGGTTCCAAGTGAGCTGAGGCGATACCAAAAGGTGACGTGAAAACCCGCAGAGTCCTGATTGGTCAGAGAGAATTGTCACTAATCACTGCGTCATCATTGCTAGCGACAGACGGGGGGGGGGTCCTGAACAAACCCGCCATTTTTAAATAGTTTAGCCTTCGGTGGAGTTTTTTTGCTGCCTCCAGCTTCTTTTGAAACTAAGTGTATCTTCTGGCAAACAGCCACATGCCGAGAATAAAAAAACAACACACCTTCCACGGTCTGTGTGTGTGTGCGTCGCAGTTTCCTGCAGTGTCGCTATGACGACCAGCCACGCTCACCTCACGACTAAATCTGCAATGGAAAATGGAGGACGGGGCACCGCGGCCGAGTCGAGCCGAGCAAAGCTGGTACTAGCAGTGGGTAAGCGCCATAAGACCCAGATCCAATCAGGAGGCAATAATAAGGATTTGCTTAACTCAAGTTGTGGCTTCCTTGCAGGTTTATTTGAAGTGGTGTTAAAGTCTTTAGCATATGCTTTACATGAACTAGGTCTGATGAATTCTGAGTTTTTATACCTGTTCCAAAAGGCCACACTAGAAGGCGTGACAAAAAGCGGTTCAAAGACTACCTGCACTGCTTCTCCAAAACCTGCACTGTTTAAACCATACCGACATCTTAAAGGTGCACCGTGAGTTCCTGCATAGTTTCAGCACAATTTCATTTTTGTCTCAAATCGTAGGCATCTCTCCTTGATCCGCTAGCTGCCTGCCCCCTGAACACACTGTGATACGGTCTCGGGAGACATAACAGGGGTCGTAAACGTCAAACAAACACTAGAGGCACAGGCTGTGCACCGAAATACAACAAACCACGTTCCAGCCAATCACCAACAACCCCTGTGTTGTCTCCTGAGACCGGGCTGTATCACAGTGTGTTCAGGGGGCCAGGCAGCTAGCAGATCAAGGAGAGATGCCTACAAGTTGAGACAAAAATGAAATTGCGCTGAAACCATGCAGGAACTCATAGCACATCTTAAAGTATTGAAAAGGCAAAAAATACAAATAATCTAGTCACTACTTTTGTGGCAAAAATTGAAATTACTCACTGAGGCCCCACTCACATTCACATGTTCATTCATTTCAAGCGTTCCGAATCAGGATACAATCCATTTGAGATTTAAGATACTTCCATTTACACTTAGCTCAGTTGGCAGCTATCATCCGTTTCTCAATTTTACAACCGGGTCTTTATTTCAATATGTCCATTACTGCTCTCTGTTGCTGAAGCTTTACGATGATTCAGCCACACAGCCCTGATTTTGTGTGATCATACAATAGGTGAGAGATGGTCTCGCAAATGGATGACGTGTCTGGGAAAAGCTGGTGTGTAAAGTGACGCACAGCTCGCTCCACTTCAAAAAGGCTAGGGAAAGGAAAGACGACTATGTCATCTGGTGTCAAAAATCAGAAGGGGATTTTCGAGCGGCCTATTAAGATGCTATAGCCACTGCTGAAAAATTACCGGTTTGATGAATGCATTCCAACCCATCTCTGACAAACTAATTGTTTCCTCCACAATCCCACTAAGCCTTTCAAATCTCTCCTGCTTTCCTGCGAGGAAACGCCAGTGTTGTCGACTATGCCTTTTCATTTAGAAACAAAACCCTTTTCTCCCCAATCCCTAAACAGGATTGATTGAAAGGGGTTCCTAAACCACTATCAGAAAGGGGTTGAGCCTTGTTTGAAGACAGAATAGACAGAATATTATTGAAAAATCAAGTATTCACCATAGTTAACTTAAGAAATTGGTTATCAAACTGTTCAAAGCTCAAGCTCTGGGAGAATCTCTCAGCAGAAAAAGCCTCTCCATTACTTCTCCTTTGATTTACTTGTTAAAGAGCCCCAATACAACAAATAGCTCACACTACTATTTCCCTTTAACAGTAATCTCCATTTGCACAGAAAATATTTCATTATGCTTGTAGCTTTCTCATCCTTCAAAACAAACCTCAATTTAAAATTAAGCTACGTTTTAAACACCATTTAGGAAAGAAATTGCTTCCGGGGAAAAAGGAGAATCCAGTGAAAAGAGTTGGTACGTACCCAGCAGGTCTCAGAACGGGTTCCATTTACTCTTGTGCTGAGGAGATAATGGTATCGATCCCTCAAACTGTTTAACTTAAGCGTAGGATAAGGCCTGTCATGTGACCACGTCCTCATTAGCAGAGTGGGGCACTGTGCTAATTTATTTACCCAATATAACCCTGACAAGCATGGATGCAGGGACAGGATGAGGAGGAGAGGGAGGTGTGAGTTGGCCAAGCCGATTTAAACCTGTTACTGATGCCTGAGCCAAGACCTGAGGGCTGGTAGGAGGAGAAAGTGTGTGTGTGTGTGTGTGTGTGTGTGTGTGTGTGTGTGTGTGTGTGTGTGTGGGGAGGTACAGTAGATTGGATGACAGCGGACAAGATTCAGATGGACAGGACAGAGAGGAAAAGGATGGGGAAGCTGTCAGCAAGACAGAGACAGCAGGCTGATGATGCAGAAGTAGCAAAGAAAAGAAGAGTGAAAGATCCAGGCTTGGTGGGGATGGGATGGGGGCTGTATTATGTGCCGTGTTTTGCCTGGTCCTTGTGGTGTATCCCGGGTGGCCGAGTCACTTGGGTCTGTTCCAGGTGGTAAAAGCATAAGGGCTCCTGGTGGCGGAGATGTGACACACTCAGCCATCTGCTGATGAGTCACTCTGTCTCTACTCTTGTTTTCTCTGACTGGGCATCAGTGTATATGTGTGTGTGTGTGTGTGTGTGTGTGTGTGTGTGTGTGTGTGTGTGTGTGTGTGTGTGTGTGTGTGTGTGCGTGTGTGTCTGTGTCCCTTTCAATACATAGGATGGCGACACAGCAGAGACATAATTATTAAAAGCTGAAAGTATATGGATTTCATCTGTGATATGGTGATGAGAAATGTCTGGGCAACTTATTCAGCAAGGATGTGACACTAAAATAGAAGTCCTATGTATCAAACAGCAACGGGGGAGTATTACAAAAAGGCGTCATTATTGTAGCGTTACATTTTTTTTTATCAAAGCATTAGAAACAGAGGCAGAAAATATGCTAAGATGCTATTTTCCTACAAATGAGTGCGAGTGACAAAGTGCGAATACAGAAATGTATGCATCAGACACAGCATTCCAGATAGCAACATGGCTTAAAATGCATCCATGTGCTGCAAATAAAATGTGAAAAGTATGGGAGACGGGCTGGAGGCCATGCACACAGTATATCTCCCCAGTACTGTGCACGCTGATGCCGGCATGCATCCTGCCTCCTAGATAGATGCAGCCAACGAACAGCGTTGTTCCTGTGTGACAGCTCCGCTTCTCCAGGCCAGAGCTGACCCAAATCTATGTTTTCTTTCTTCTCAGCTTTACCCACATTTCCACATCAAAGTCTGGAACAGCGGGCACTCCACTCTCTCAACTCCCAGTACAACTCAACACAATTACCATGCTGGGGACACTGGTTCAGCAGCTACTGTATGCTTCCACTGCCCCCTATCCTCCAATATGTAGCTTTACTTCACTGGACAGACAATTACAGCACAATGTATTTTACTCTCAAGTTGTTTCTAAAATTTAAATTGAGTGCTAAAATCATATTGCTTACTTCAACTTACATGTGAAACAATCTTATCTAATAAACTACTTTTCAATAGAGATCCACTTGTCTCAAGAAGGTTTTTGAAATGAAACAGATGAAGTACAGTATAGCATGTCACTGCAATAGAATAGAAGAACACTGAAACTTGACTTTAGCGAATACTCGGTTGGCTGAAATTATTCTGACAACACTTGCATATTCTTTTCCACTTTAAGGACTAAATTACAAAAAAGAAATGTCATCCGCACATTGTATGTAGAATTGCAAAGAGATGCTAAACATCATGGGGGGAAATAATACAAATCTTTTGCAAAATTGTTTCATCAACTCTACCTCTCTGCCCATGTCTTTTTATTATTACACCTGTGTTTTTCCCCATAGTGACAAAGTCAAAATGTCTTTTGTGAAAAAAGTCCATTGGCAGAAGAGCCTCTAAAGTTGCTTGGCCATGGAAAAGCTGACACACCCCTCTCAAGGCCACACATAAAAACAAATAAGGGCACACGCCATGCATTACTTGGAATCAAGTTACCCAACCAATTTGGTTCCTTGATAAAGAAATGCAGCCTTTGTGCAGAATGACAGTACAATGAACTACAGAACTATACACTTTGTCCTCAATCGTTCGAAAAATGTAATAATCAATGAATATATTTAATTAAGAAAACAACACAAAGCCCAACTTTACACTTGATTTAGAGATTTTACTGTAGGATATGAAGCTTATTGTTGCACTATGAAATAAAACAGTGAAGTTGAAGAATCCCAGCTCTATCTGTAGAAAAACAAATCACGTTAATGTGACCTGACCAGTGATCCTAAATCAGTTCTCCTATTGTGACAGCATTTATAAGTATGGGTGCTGAACAGAGGCTGGCCTTGAGCGTGCTGTCCTATTACTTTATACTCTAACGAGAAGCAACACATGCAACACGTTCCCATGCAGGGGGAGCGTGCCTATGTTCCCTAAGCCCTTTGTTCCCACAGCCCTATGTTCCCACATTTCTAAGATTGTTTTCAAAATTAGGCCCTATGTTCCCACAGTTCCCACATTTCTAGGATTTTTATTCCAAAATTAGGCCCGATGTTTCCCCATTTCCTTTTTCATACATTTGTATCAGATTGTATCCCCCTTTCTCCCAATTTGGTAGCCAATTACACCCACCCTATTATCCAGTAGCAATGGACAGATGGAATGTAACTCTAACCCTAACCCTAACCTAGGGCCTAATTTTAAGAAAAATCTTTGAAATGTGGGAACATAGGGTCTAGTTTTCAGTGAAAAAAAAAATCCTTAGAAATGTGGGAACATAGGGCTGTGGGAACACAGGGCTGACCCCCGTGCAGGAATTCGAATCTCAAAGCTTATAAAAGAGAAGGATTCAACAAACGGGCCACAAAATGTCAAAGTAGTGTTTTGTCCTGAAACACTAGATACCATTTTTGTTAGCTCCACATCCATCCATAAATGTCATGAAAACTCATTAGCACCTCTGGCAAGACAAAGATGGAGAGTTGCTGGCTGAGGACTCACACAGCGAATCATAATTGGAGTGATGTCTTTCAAATTTTGCAAATTAAGCAACAAGTCTATACGTCATTCTAACCTCATAGACCTGTAACTAGTGTTTGCTAACTGCACAATATGAATAAAGCTTCTCAGCCTATGTATATGTTAAAGGAATAATATTTTGGGGATTATGCTTATGCACTCTCTTGCTGAGAGTTAGATGAGAAGATCGATTCCAGTCTGACGTTTGTTGAAGATGGAGCCAGGAGGTGGTTAGCTTAGCTTGGCACAAAGACTGGAAACAGCTAGCCTGGCTCTGCCCAAAGGTAAAGAAACAACTGCCCACCAGTACCGCTAACGCTAAGTAGACTTTATATCTCTTTTGTTTGTAAAACATCCAAGTGTAAATCCAAGTATGTAGTATGTAGGTGGATGTTTTACCTTTCGACACAGCCAGGTTAGCTATTTTTCCTGTGTCCAATTGGTTGTCGTATGTGGCAATAGCGGCCGCTGTTAAGCATAAATTACATTTTAAAGATTGTGTAAATCCCGAAGAAAAAAATCTCATGGGTTAAGAGTGGGTATCTGGTCTTCATTTGATGACCTATAATTCAAATGTGTACGTATTACTGTTCATACGTTAAGCAATGTTGTTATACAACAATTACACTTTTCCTACCGTATAATGCAAACACCTAGTCATTTAAAGTCAGTGAAGTTAAGTATGGATGGTAAAAGCCTACTTCCTTACAAATCAACTCTACTGTCTTTATCTGGCTGTCAGTGGCCTGGTAAGAGAGTCATATGACTCAGCAGTTTTTATGGCTGACTAAACCTCTCCATTACTGTGAAGCCCTGCCGGAGAGCTGCAAAATAAAGAGGTTGGGACAATCTTAGGCTTCCATCTTCGTGAGAAACGCCACTCTCAGTCACCCTGAAATATTTTGGGTAATAAAACTCCGCCTGTATGAAACTCTGCCTGGTCCATCTGTATTCTCAGTTGGGCAGTGCATAATGATGTTTCTGAGCAGAGAGAGAGAAATAGCACTGTAATGCCTTCCTGACAAAAAAGCGCTGCGGGATACCGATCTTCCCTTGTGGGTGTAAATAACTTAGTGGAATGAGTTGTCCAAAAAGAAACTCTTGGTGAAGAAAAAAACGGATATTTAAAGAAATGCACTGTTGTGAAACAAAAAAGCATTTACGTTGCCAAGCCTAAGTATGAAGAAACAGTTAGTGATTGGTCAATGGTGAATGACTAATACAAAAACAGCAGTACTGCACCCTGTTTTTTATAGACTGTGGAATAAATTCCTAAAAGGCTCACTTTTGACTTCACACTGTCCACAGGGCATTGGAGCCTCTGCTAGCGCACATTGGGCGAGCTCTCTACAATATAAACAATCAAAAAGTGATGTAGTCATTTTATCCTTAGAATTTTGAGCTAGAGTCCAAGTCAAGTCTCAAGTCTTTGAGCTAGAGTCCAAGTCAAATCTCAAGTCTTTGAGCTAGAGTCCAAGTCAAGTCTCAAGTCTTTGAGCTAGAGTCCAAGTCAAGTCTCATGTCTCTGAGCTAGAGTCCAAGTCAAGTCTCAAGTCTTTGAGCTAGCGTCCAAGTCAATAGGCAATGCTGAGTTAAACATGTCTGCTAACCTGTCAGGGTGCGTTTGCAGGTGCCTGATCAAATTAGCTGTGGTTGAGCCAGATATTTAAAATTAACAAAATGTAAAAGTAAATAGGATAAATAGGTGTGGAATTATTTTTACAACTGAAATACATTTTTTGTTATTACAGAGGGAAAGTACCGAAAAAAGGTACTGTTGGGTACCAGAACCGAATTCCAGGTACCGGTACCGGAACAAATGTGAACGGTACCCAACCCTACTTGTTATCCCATCTAGGAAAGGTCAAATAGTTCAGCATGACACAGAAATAAAAACAAACTGCCTAACTACATGGTGAATGGCAGCTAGACCATCATTGTTATATTTATGATTGGATCTAAACGTTTCCTGTTTGCTAGAGAGAGAAATACAATTACTAATTACAGGCCGCTGTCTTTACTCTCTCAGTTCTCTAAAATATTAGAAAAACTGTATGTAAATAGATTGGATAATTCTAATGAGAAGCATGAATTGTTAGCTGATAGTCAGTATGGATTCAGGTCGAACAGATCTACATCCATGGCACTGATGGAGTTAATTGAAGACATTACATGTTCTATAGATAACAAATATGCAATCAGGGTATTCATAGATTTTAAATATACATTAATCAATAAAACAGAAAAGTATGGAATCAGAGGGGTTGTACTTGATTGGAGGAGTCACTCTTAAGTGACAGACTTCATTTTGTGCATTATAGGGGAGTTCAAATCAGAGTGTTCGGATATCACTTGTGGAGTCCCACAGGGGTCGATTTCGGGTTCCAAATTATTTATTATGTATATAAATGACATATATAGGGTGACAAACCTCTTAAAATATGTAATTTTTGCTGATAATAATAATATTTTCTGTTCTGGGGATAATTTGCAGCAGCTTTTGTAATGAGTAAGGTTAGAACGTGGTTTGACTTAAATAAATAATCGTTACATTTAGATCAAACCAAACTTGTGCTGTTTGGAAATCGCAAAACTGATACACAAGTAAAGGTAATGATTTACAATGTTGAAATAGAACGAGTGTATGTAAATACATTTCTGGGTGTGATTCTGGATTACAAAATCTGCTGGAAACACCATATTAAACACGTTAGAGCTATAGTAGCACGGAGTATTGGAGTAATGGGGAAAGGAAGTAATGTATTGAATGAGAAAGCACTGTATATTTTGTATAGTTCACTTTTGTTACCGTATTTAAATTACTGTGTTGAAGTTTGGGGCAACACCTACAAAACCACCTTACAATCACTAATCACGCTAGAAAAAAAGAGCAATTAGTATAGTAAACAATGTAGGATATAATGAGCATACCAATTTACTGTATTTAAAATCTGGTAGATTTCAAGACTGCACAATTAATCTATGAAGCAAAAAATAAACAGCTGCTGGGAAACTTGCAACAACTGTTCGCAGATAAAGAGGGGGGTTATAACCTGAGAGGGGTTTTAAATTAGAAACAACAGTATATATATATATATATATATAAATAAATCATTCGTAATAAAGATTTCATTTATTCATTCTATGATTTTACTTTAACTGCAATTCCTTGCATTGTGTGTATTGGTATTAGTAAAACCTTGTCAGATCTCAGGTTTGTATTACTGTTGTTATTATTCTATCAGATTAAAAATAAGGGTGCTTCCCGGCTGACATGCAGCTGCATTTTTTTTCAGACACCATGATCACTGCCGGAGTTGTAGATAACAGAGAAACAACAGAACTGGAAAATCCTCCTGCTTTCCTGAAGTCACCAGGTAGGCAACATTTTGCGTTCATGTGCGTCTCAGTAAACTAATGGTGCATTCAACTGCAATTCGGTAATTTTGAAAAACTCAAAACTGATTTTGTAAAGTACCCTTCTGCCCTCTAGTGGCTCTTTTTGTGGCATTGCCATCACTGCTGAAAAGAAACCATTTAAATCGAAAATCGAATCGTGACCCTAAAATCGAAAGCCAAATCGAAAATTTGGAGAATCCTGACACCCCTAAAAAAAAACACCGACAAGTTCAACAGGAGAACATCCAGTGTAAACATTAACATAAATCCTCTGTTGGACAATAGGAATGCAAGAGCTTTATCTCCATCTCTCTGTCTGTGATGTATTGAGTAAAGCCTGTGACGGGGAGCAGTGCAGAATGGGCTTTTAATCAGCAAGGCCAAGGCCTGTAGAGGAGAGAAGGATGGGCTGAGGGCATTGCATAAATAGTTTTATTCTGCATCAAAATTCATGATCCGACCAGACATTAATCTTGTCAGATTTATATTTAGAAAGGGCTTACATCATGATGGCAAACCAGGTTAATACTTTACAGCATACAAGTACAATAACAAGTGTTTATGTAAGCAGCAACAGCCAAAAAGTCAACATTTACAAGTAAATAACGTTTATCCTCTTCTGACTGGTCTCTATTTTTGACCAAAGCCAGTGCAACTACTTTAACATGTGTGCCACAGCTTACAGTAGCCCTAAATAACAGCCTTGACTCCAAAACAAGTAAAGGTTCTTAGTTTAGTATCCAAAAAAAGATTATATTTGGTCATACAACATTTTATTTGGCTTGAGATCTACCCCTTCAACCTCTTCCAATCTTTTACAATTGCTGTTGTGACATTTATAGCAGACCGCCGATAGCACAGACATAAAGATCTCAGGGGTGAAGAATCCCTTCTTTTCTAGCGATCGTTTTTTTTAAATTTGTGGAGTAAAACCTGTGTGTGTGTGTGTGTGTGTGTGTGTGTTGCATTTATGCTCATTCTCTCTCTCTTACGCACACATTCTGCCTGGATTCCCTCTCACTTACACCTCAGAGCAGAACTGACTTTCCACACACACACCTCACAGGTACACCAAGAGATCAATCTTCATTAGTGGCAGAAATCACTGAATAATTTATAGCTAATCAATTTGAGACACACATGAAACATTAACTACAGGCATATTCTATCAGTGCTGACAAAAGTAAGGGCTGAAAAGCCTTGGATGCTGTGAGTCAGGCAGTTTGCCAGTTTGGCTCCAACTGCGTCCTTCACCCATTTGACCGGAAGGTTATTTAATTTATTTCAATAAAATTCCAAAACAGGCTTGACCGGAGTTTATAAGAAAATATATTCTACCCCTGAGCTTGTGCTACTGAATTATGTATGCAACAGAGTGGATGCACCGTATTCTGCTACACTAAGTGACCTTTCATAATAATTGTAGCAATGTGTCCTTGGGTTTTAAGCCTAGGAGTGGATATTATGCAACTGGGATGACTACACTGGACTATATGTTAGTTTCAAATGTCAAACAAAGCCGAATGAAGAGTGCCCCCTTTGTTGCATCTTTTATGACAGCAGAAACAGTATGCTGAGATACCTCTGCCCAGCTAAATTAATTTCCAACATGACTCAACCCCTGAGAAGACAGCCTGGGATTCTGCTGCATCCTAATGAAAAGATGTTGATTGCAACTATACACAAGACACTGCTAGTAATTACAGTGTGCATGTAAGTGTGTCTGTATTTCCTTTCTCTGTTAAACCAATACAGCATAATATCGCAATATTTTCTGTGGCAATGCTGTATCGTTACACGGATGCCAAGTATCAATCTTTTATTATATAAATTGCACATGAGAATTTAACTTTTTGGTAGAATAATAAAACTTTAAAAGCTTTTTCTGTCCACTACATGGAAAACTGACATGAGCAAACAGAGAAATTTGTCTTTTTAGATAAAACAGATGTTGACAAAGTTTAACTTTGGGAACATTATATGAAGTTGGACAAAAAGGAAATAAATTATATAAAATATCACAGAATATATGTTTAAAATTGCAATAATATCATATTGTGACTTAAGTATCGTGATGATATGGAATCGTGGGGCGTGTGGTGATTCCCACCCCTAACACTGCTTCTACTGGGGATCCTACAATAAACAATACCCATATACATCTAACCATGCCAACCATCTATCGCCATCTATCCATTTATCTAACCACCAGTACCTTCCCATAGCCACTTGCCCAACATGTATAAAAATAAGGAACGTTTTGCAAATACCAGCAGTTTGACAGCTGGTAACTGTGGCTTCATTTTCATTGCTATTTGCAGCATTAACTTCTGGAAAGAAATGTCCTAATATGATAAGGCATTATACTCTTAAAATGATTCTAATGAAGCTCAGCGTAAATTCTTTCAGGAAGACTTCTAATAGCTTCAATCACCTTTCTCTCCTCCTAAACCTATTCAGCTGTTTAGAGGCGTTCACTTTTCAGTAAACCAATCAGAACTGGCCACGAAATTCATGATCCAATCACAGCATGTCATCCTGCTTTAAATGTTTTCTCTCCGTTGCTGTCAGCTGTCTTTTCAGGCAAACGCGCAAACCTCCTCCTCCCCTTCCACCTGCGGTCTCGTCAACCAAGGCACCCGGAGTCCCCTTCCGGCAGACGGCTCCTTAGGTCCGGTCTTCGGGTTCCTTCTCCACCATCACCAGTGTCTAGACTCCATCGGGGGGGATATGTCCTGTTTCTTCTACCCCTTTTAAATAGGGGTGGTACGGTTCACAAAACCCACGGTTCGGTTCGTATCACGGTTTTAGGGTCACGGTTTTCGGATCTGTACGGTTCTTGTTATTTTTTCTTTTCATCTTTAACACTCCAGAAATATACTTCAGCATATGATATATAGCTAAAATCAGCATACTGAATGCATGTTGCACAATACATGCACACAGTGGCAGTTCTATCTATTGTTTGATTTCCGCTGTCATCATAGGTAACATGAAATCCAAAATGTTCCCACACACCAGACTCTATACGACGCTGGCCCATCCTCCAACTCCGGGCAGCCTTCCTCATCTCTCCCACTTGACATTTCTGCATGTGACCTGACCTGCAGCACTCCACACTCCACCTGAGGAGGGGCCGGCTCGGCGCCTCTCAAAATCTGACGAAAATCTTTTAAACAGACCTTTGTCGATCAAATAAACAGACGGATTCAGCAACTGTATGGCCTATTTCTCGCTTAAAATGTTGTCAGAAACACTTTTCGGTGAACTATTTTCGTAAAATACGAGATGGTATTCAGAACGAGACGCCATTAGAGTCTGTTTTGAAATTTGGGAGCAGCAACAACCACGTGACGTGTTCGTCCAATCAGCTGCCATGTGTTGGGTTTGTCACGCTCCTCCCCCTCGTCGTTTCCAGTAAGTGTTTTAACATAGGTGTATAAAGTGGGCACTACGGTAGCAAGAGGTTAGTGCACATTAACAGTGGACTGATGAACCGTGAGACGCACACACGCTCCGAACCGAGACAAGCGAACTGAGCGGTTCGGATGTTTTTTCATGAACCATACCACCCCTACTTTTAAATATTATTTATATGATGAAGTCTACTCGCCAAAGACTCCGCATATTTAACTATAATTATGTACAATAAACCCTTGCATATCTGCAACGATATCTGCTATCTCCTGATAGAAATATTGCCCACTGATATACTGATCATTTTCTGTCAGCAACTACAATGTCAACATAGTAGGCTCATATTAGAAGTTAGAAGGGATTAAAAATTAACCTAAAAGAATAGCATATTCTCTTGATAGGTTGACAACTATGGGTCATGACTGCACACGGGTCTTGTGTGTTTCCACTAGCTCTGCGTGGCATTGAATGCAGGATGACCCCGAGGCGGATGGTGAGGAGCACACTACTATCATGCAATGAGACCAGGACTTGCAGTCACAAGCCGTGTCCAAGGACGACAGTGCCGTCTGTCCTGGCAGCAGGGGCTATGTGATCTAATGGAACTTCATAGGATGTAAAAGAGCATGTTCTACCTGCAGACACTTCCTTTCATATCCCTGTGGCATAGCAGGGTTTGATCAATGAAAAGTGCCAAATGTACATTAACACCAACTACTAATCATGGGTAATACTCAAGGCTCAGTTATACTTGCGCGTGTGGCTCGGACCTCCGTAGATTGAGCATGAAGCATGCACAGAGACATTTATGCTCAACGCATTGTTCATTGCAGTATTCTCTGAAACACCAGAGGGCGTACAAACCAAATAAGCACCGCCCAAGACGATTGTGATTGGTTCAAAGAAATGCCAATAAACCAGACCATGTTGTGTGGACTAGCCAGACCTTCCTCCGCAGTGCCGCGGTGGAAGAAGGTCTGGCAAAGTGAGACTATCAATATTGTGGATACAATGACTAAGTGGTTAAAAGCAAATAATAGAACATTATGAAATTACATCACTTTACTGTGATGCCGCTTTTAAAACTAGAAAAAGACTTAAGCCACATTAAGATATCCAAAATCTAAAATGATATCTAGTCTCATATCACGATTGATATAATACTGTATATTGACAAGCCCTAGTGTTAATGGCAGCAGGATGAGTGATAGCCTAATAACATTTCTTATCTTATTTACAGCTATTACATTAATATATTAACTTTTTTAAAATGCTCCTTTAATAGCAGCAGTCATGAAAGCCTTGTTGGTTTCACTGCAGTGCCTTTACTGTGTGCTTCCCGCAGCCCTCTCGAGGGTCAGAGAACACATCATTTATTAGGCCTTGTTAGAGCCACTGTCAGCAGCACACTGACCGTGTGTGTTAGGAGGTGGCCATGGATCTGGAATGATCAAACCTAGGGGGAGGACGGAGGAACAGAGCTACTATGAGTACAGTAGAGTTGTTTTTAAATCCTGTTATTGACACTGGTGGTGGCATCCACAGTTCATACCATCATTCCATCTTCTTGATGGATGCATGTTCGCTACGATACTGTACAAATTTATTGTCAGTTCACGCCAAAATTTATTTTGCGTTCCCGAGCAGCTCCGCTCAAAAGAAGAAATAAAAAAGGAAAATACACACAGAGCTAGGCAACCATTACACATATAGTACAAAGATGAAGACATATCAACAGCCCTGGCAAAAAAAACATCTTTCATGATGTCCTCGGATCTAGGGCTGCACGATATGAGGAAAATATCTAAGTGCGATTATTTTGACTAATATTGCAATTGCAAATCAGACTATAAATCAGAGTTTTTATTTAGTCTGTAGGATACGATTTGTAGGCCGGGACATCTCTACAGCACCACAATACTTCATTCAGAATGGTTTGACACATATTTTGCCATGAACAAATGTTGCAGCCCCCTCCACCCCCTGCGATTAGGATATTGCACTAGTCCATATTGCGATTTCGATATAATTGCGATTAATTGTGCAGCTCTACTCGGATCCAGATCTTAATTGGCAGCACACTGATTTTGGTTAAAGCTATAGTGCATAGTTTCTGTCGCCCCCCATGAGGAATTCTAAGTAATGACAACACCACTGTTGTTGCATCCACATGATACAAGCCTTCCGTAATTGCACACGCCCTCCCCCCTCCACACAGTTGCTAGTAGCCAAGAAGGACACGGAGGATTAAAAAAACATGATGGACTCATCAGAAGAGGTCATTATCTTCTCTCGAGCTTCTGTGCGTGAAAGTCACCGGACGACAACAATTTGTAAACACCGCCATGCTGAGAAATTCAGAGAGAGTTGTGTGGAGCTGATAGTCTTCATTAGCTTTGTAGCAACTCATTTGGCAATGGCTTGAATGTACCGGACGTTCATTAATATCAAAAAGTTACGCACTAAAGCTTTAAGCAACAGGATAGACTGATGTATGAAAGAGTTCTTAAGCCTGTTGTATCTAAACGAAGGGACTCTAAATCGCCTTATATGGCCATAAGTATGACGACAACCTTGTCCTCAAACGATGTGTATAGAGCTGCAAAGATTAATCGATTTGTTGTCAACTATTAAATTAATCACCAGCTATTTTGATAATCTATTCGGTATCTCATCTATCGGTTTAGAGTAATTTATTATGAAAAAAACCCAAAGATTCTGTGATTCCAGCTTCTTAACTGTGAATATTTTCTAGTTTCTTCACTCCTCTGTGACAGTAAACTGAATATCTCTGAGTTGTGGACAAAACAAGACATTTGAGGACATCATCTTGGACTTTTTTCAAAATTTCTGTAATCCATTAAATCGATAAAATAATCAAGATTAACTGAATTTGAAATTAAGTTGCCATCGTTAGATGCTAGATGTGTACTTCTGTTCTGAGGACCCTTTTTCGTGATTTTGTTGGACCCCTTAGTTTTAATTAATCGAAATCTTAACGCTGCTCTCGTCACATAATAAATTACAGGATTGTTGCTGTGAACAACAACAATGGAAAAAAGGCTCCAGGAAAGCAACAAACAGGCAGGACATAATTAAAACCCTGAAGAAGCTGCTCAACACGTCTTGCAGTGGAAAACAAAATGACGCAAGAAGGAGAGCAGACTGAAAACTATGAGTCATTTTCTGTTCTTCGAGACTGGCGGCTGATTAGTGAGATCAGCAGAGAGCCTGGTCTCACCAAGCATCATTAAAGTTTAGGCCATGGATACAATCTGTTAGTGTATATCAATTCCTTGACCAAGAACAACAAAGCTCATAACAGCTGAGGGTATGTGGCTATTTAAAAAAAAAAGTGGAAGGAGGCAGTATCAGGGTGCAGAATTAAACATTCATGCCGAAACAGCACTGACTCTCACTCTCTGCTAACCCGTCAGATGTCGACATAACAGCAAGAGATGCTCCATGTATGCTCACAATGACTCTATGTGCCTCTGCAGACTATCAGGCAGAATTAATTGTAAAGCTACACATGCTGGCATGCGCATTTCTCTCTGATAACATCTTCCATCAGAATTGAAGCATTTCTGATAGTGAATAGTTGCCTCCAGGGGAGCTGTTGATAAAAGTATAATCGTGTTGGAGTGATGACGTATTTCTGTAGGCCAACCCGGAAGTTAGCGTTTAAGTTTTGCATTAGAGTTTGTAACATTACAATCTTAATTTTGACATAAAGATTTTCATTTTCACTGTAAATGCACATCGGTTCCAAATTAGAGATGTTCCGATACCAGTATCGGTATCGGCTCCGATACTGCCTAAAACACTGGTATCGGTATCGGGAAGTACTGGAGTTTATGCACCGATCCGATACCACGTAATAAAGCCCTAAAGAAAAAATACGTTAAAGTAGTTTATTTATGTTCTTTTTCCGTTATAACTGACTGTCAAACTGGAGAATAAAAGAACGTTCTGTGGCATTCATGTTTCACAAAGAGTTTAACCTGAGCCAGACTGGCAACAAAGATAGAAATCATATCACATCCATACAGGGATAGTAGTATACAGTTCTTAAAACATAATAAAATATATGACACACTGGTATCAGATCGGTACTCGGTATTGGCGGATATGCAAGTTAAGGTATCGGAATCGGTATCGGGAAGCAAAAAATGGTATCGGACCATCTCTATTCCAAATATCGGTTATCGGTTTCATCAACTACTAATAATCGGTATCGGCCTTGAAAAAACGGTATCGGTCGATCCCCAACTTTGACATGTGGCCGGAGGAGCCTGGGATCAAACCGCCAATGTTGTGATGGAGGGGCGACCACTCTACCCTTGAGCCACAAGACAATACAAGCTTCAAAATTCACAAGTGGGATATTTACAGATGTATTTTATGTTGTAGAATAAAACGTTAAAAACTCGTAAGTTTGTGTTAACCACAGACCTTATTTCGAGTATCCAACCAAAAACCCATTGACTTTGGAATGAGGGAACAGGAAGTGCAAAAAGGCCAACTCATTTCCGGGTTTTAGGACTCTTTCCTGCTTCACTCTATTATGTTGCAAAAGCAATCCAGCATTTCTACAATAGACTGTTAGCTAAGCCCGCCTATCTTGTTTTTTGTTGCTATGCCTGTCAAGCTTTCCATTAGCATGCAGTTTACAATGATAATGTGAGAGATATGCCACTCGACATTCTTAGTAATTTCTGACACAATAGTTTCTTAATTTCAGACAATTTTTCAATTTTATGTTGAAGCTAATGTTATCATGAAGCTAATGTTAGTTTAATGAGTTGGCTGATCTCTGGCTGAATATTTAATTTTTTGCAGCTGATTAGTTTTAAAAAAGGACCCTCCAAAATGTATATTGTCTTTAATTGTGGAAATGCCAAAAAAAAAAAAAAAACTATAAAAACCCTTTGAATGTCAAGTATCTAGAGCTCCATGCACACCACTTCTACATTTGGAGAAATCCAAAGGTCGACAGGCCTGCCTGTGCCTGGTTGCAGTTGCAAAGCTATTATTACTGTTTAAGAGAGAGGTTTAGCAAATGGCCAATTGTATAATATTCTATATTGTAAGATCACTATTCAGAATTTCCACAATTAAATCGGGAAATCCTGGGTGTGTCTTTGGTTACAGCTTTTCCAAAGTAGTAGTGCTAATTTACTGAAAGGTGAGCAAGCAGCTGCTTCTGACTCTGTGGCACATCTCCTCTTGTGTGTGAAGTGCTTAAGCTGGTGATGACAGGCCCTATCTCACCTCCCCATTTTAATTTAGCTGTGGCTGGTGGAGAACAACCTTCCCAACACTTAATCAGCACCGTTAGACAGTAAATACATCACAAGCTGCAATCAGACTGCAGAGAGCTCATAGCTCAAAGGCCAGGAGAGTGAATTACATTTGATTAGAATTAGATTTATGAGTTAGCACTTGCTAGGATGTGGATCAGATACACATATACATATACCACCATACAATACAATGACTGTAATATTCGGATATAGACAGAGCAGCAGTATGAGGTTAAAGAATGGTGCCATTACAACGCCGGAGTTTGTGAAATTGGAAAGAAAAGCTATGAGTCTCATTGGAGCAGTCTTGAGAAGAATGCAGAGGAGAACCATGTGTATTTGTTATGTAATGTTAGCACGCTTACATTAGAGCCGAGAATTTGTTGATAACCAGCTCATGTTTGATAAAAGCCAAATGATCCTCGCTTCGATACTGCTCTGACACATATAGCGCTTGCAAATAGCTTCTATTTTACAGCAATACAGCTCGCCGATTTGAAGATTTGCCTTGACAACTGGGAAATACAGGGGCATCTCTCCTGTAACATGACTTATTAAAAAGGTATTTCATGCTTATTTACAGGACACCGTATAACATCAAAACCTAATGTAGAGCATATCTTTGATTACCCAAATTAAGTCAATCAAACCAATGATGCAGAGGAGATGCAAGTGAGGTTTAGTATTACTGATGTTAAAGGAAACAAAAATGAATTCATCTTTTAATTAATCTTTCCACGTATCAATACATCATGGCAGAACAATATTGTTTTATACATATCCTTTCAAAAATGGATGGATTCAGCCATGTGAGAGGTTTTCTATTCTATTATCTTTGCAAGTAGTTTATTTAGATTTATTTTATACTTGATTATATTTGACTTTAATGTATTGAACACTGACAAGAGTGAATATGTTCACCATTCATTACATTATTAATGAATTAGTTATTAACTTCATACATGGGTCATTAACCTTTAAATTATACAAAGAGGAAATTGTGATCTAAAATGTAATAAATAATTGACAGTTATTTCCTAACTTCATCTGAATGCTTATAGTGTCCTTCAGTATATCAGCTATGGGAAACGATAATAAACCTGCCCTCATTAGTAGTGGTTCTGCTGTGCAACAGGCTCACCGCTGAGCATTCACATAATATACACAGAGTACTCAGTTATTGAACTTTGCTCTTTGCTCTAATATAGTATTTATTTCTATGTATGCCATGTGCGTGGTGTTCGTTGTGCATCTACCGCTCTCCTCCTTTTTAGATAAGTCAAAGGCCCAACCTTAAGGCCCTGACACACCAAGCCGGCGGCCGGGGACTAGTGGCGACGAAGGCCGACTGTGGCGTTGCCTCACGTCGGCCATCGTCGCCTTGGTCAAATATTTGCACCGCAGAGACTACAGCCGATGGCCAAGTACCACCTGTGTCCCATACCAGCAGGCAGCAGTAATCTATTCGTCATTCAACAAGGGAAACCGGATAATGTTGCTATGATACCCACAACAAACAGCGTTTGCTCGATCAGCGGCAGAACCGAATGGAGCCTACGGCCCCTCTGCTTCACTCCTCACCGGGAAGACAGCGGGCACTGGGAGATGGCTAACTGGACTGTCCCTCTCCCAGGCTGTCATCCATTCTCTTGGCAAAGAAGTCTCCCTACAGTGGGAGCGGAGCGACCAAACGGCCCACTGCTGGCTCGTTAGCTTGCTAATTTCACCCACCCAACATGCCTTTATCATACACTGGTTACAAAAATAGCAATGTGCTTTCCTACGATGTGACAAGAGCGTGTGAATCAAACATCAAGTTGTTACATTTCACTAATTTAGAGGCTGGCCAGCTGGCTGGTAAGCTAACTAGCTTGCTTGGTTGGTCTATTACGGTCTTTATATTAAATATCACGGTAAAGGATATTAGTTTATTAAAGTTAGTTTATTTTGTAATGTGTAGGTATGTAGAGATCTTTTAAAAGACATGTTATTGTTGGAATAAATATACCTACACAAGTAGAATGTATATATTGTTGTACGTTTGCCATCTTAAGGACATAATGTGCAAAAATAGACATTCCAATCGTTCGAACCTGTGTGTGTTTTTACAAGGAACATTCAAACAGAATTTTTGATCAGTTTTGACAGCTCTTATGTGTATTGGATTGATCAGATGAGATGAAAAATGAAAAGAGCCTTGTGTGTGCCTGTCACAGTCTCGTTTGTTTTCCTCACTCTCGTTTTCAAAGCCGACAGCCACTGACGGCGGCCAAAAAAAGGCCACGAAGGCTGACTCATGGCGACGGTCGGGACACACGGCACAAACTAGGGTGACGGTCGCTCACCGTCGCCTTGGTGTGTCAAGGCCTTTAGGCAGCAGAGCTCAGGAAAGGGGGAGAGATGTGATTCACAGTGATCAGCAACAGTCAGGAGGAAACTGAGGGAAAAGGGCAGTTTATTTTAAGATGCCTCTGTACCACTGGGTACATGTGTCAGAAATCATTTAGAGATGCTCCAGAAGAACTTAAAAATAAGATGAATTTACATGTTTATGTAGCCTATGCATGTGAGGGAGTTTTAGAGGCAAAAATTATTTCATAACCCTGCATAAATCAAATGCAACAGGGAATACAAAACCTTGCTGGTCTCCAGTGTTTCCCATACATAGGTTCTACTTGGGCGCACCGCCAAGGTAAATTGAGACCCGCCCAGGTAGAAATCCGAATTAATTTTTTTCCCAAACAACGGTGTATTTTTTTTACAGCGCAGCCAGACCAGCTGCCTCTAGCCCCTCCCCCTTGTGACGTCTCGCGCCGCGTGCATGACAGCGTCAACGCTGCACTTCAGGCTCAGAGGCTATCGTTACGTTAAAGCGTAACTCTCGCCAAAATGCAATCTAGGGTCTTTTTTGTGAATGTACCCGAGTCAAACTTTCGTTTAAAAGCATAATTAGGACGCGCCACGGATAAAACTTTGGTACATTCACAAAAAGACCCTAGGTTGCATTTTGGCGAGAGTTACGCCTTTAATAGTAGCATGCTGCTTGTGGTCTTGCAATATGATTAACTGTACTAATAAAACCGTAGAAGGACCACAGCCACACCGCTGTGAAAGCTCCCCAAAAGTCTTTTGTCAGAGTCTGGTTGTTTCCCGTGTCCACGGCAGTCTCCTCCACTCCATATCTTTATAACGGCGCTAACCGGACCTGACTGGAGCTAGCCGCTAACGGAGCTAATCGTTGCTAACCGAGCCTTCAATTCTCCGTGCCTGTATCCATTAACTGTATTTATGGACTCAAGCCAGAATAAAACCCGTAATTATATTAAATTGGCAGTACAAGTTTTAAACTACAACTCAGAGTTGTGTGAATGATAGAAATCTGCTCAGATGAGATCTTAATGAGTGCAACAGGACATGTAACGTTACATAACGTAACAGCATGTTTAGGATTGTCAAAACACGGATTAATACACTTCAAAAAATGAACAATGATCTAACAAACAAAATTAACAAGAATTTACTTTAGATAGCCCTAGTCTTATATGATTTAACAGGAGTTAGGAGGAAACAGTGTTCAGATTAATAACATGTAACTTTCTGTATGGATCATAGTACAGTATTATGGGTATTTTATCTGCTGAACCGTTACATTTGGCAAAACAAATCATCATGGCTACACTTTCCTGTCATTTGTTTTAATTTCAAAGAGTTATTTGTTGTATTTTAGCAGAATACTAAGCAGGAGAAAAGATTTTAATCTGTTTATTTATCACAAGTAATTTTTATCATTACCGCGATATTCAACAGTGTTAGGGCATATTGCATATTTTCCTCATATCGTTCAGCCCTAATAAATATCCTGAAATTGTGTCAGAAGCAGCAGTCCAACAATATAATACAGCAAAACGTGCTGACCATGCATCCTACATAAGCCATGTTTAGTAATCCTACATATTGAAGGAATTATCCAACTTTGTGTGAAATACTTATTTGCGAGGGTTCAATGAAAAGACTGGTACCACTCTCATGACTATAGGGTAAATATGAAGTTAATGCCAGCAGCTAGTTAGCTTAGCACAACAATTGTAAACAGGCTGAAATGGCTAGCCTGGCTCTGTCCAAAGGTAACAAAATCCAACTACCAGTACTTCTGAATCTCACAAGTTAACATGTTATATCTTTGTTTCCATCTTCTCATCTAACTCTTGTCAACAAAGTAAATAATTCCCAAATTTAGAATTATTACATTGAGCAGGGCTGGGTACCAAACTTCGATACTTTTTAGGCACCGACCAAATTGCCTCCACAGTATCGAGTATCTAATAATGCCTTGTAATTCAACAAATTTCATTACCTAAGGAGTAAATCTCATCAGCAGGGCCACACGGAATCTCTAGACACAGAATTTAAACAAATAAACATTTTTTTTAAATAAAACTCCACCACACCACAAGCAGAAAAACAGTCCGCTAAATTCCGCAGATTTTCATTCTGGATTACCGCTTAAAAGTGTAAAAAAAATCTGCAGATTCTGTTTGGGTCTGCTCGTCAGCGTCAGTGAGCCAATAAGCATGCAGCATGCTTCTACCAAGATCTAATATTGCCGGTGATTGGCTGTCTAAACGTCGTAGAGGCATCGTTCAGGAATCGGTATCGCAGTCGCGGTATAAAACTTTTTTTAACCATAACCGGCCCTAACTTTGAGAACTTTTGTCTAAACCTACTGTAGCATATTTCCTTGTTCTTATAATGTAGTAAAAGAAGTGTAAGAAAAGTTTAATGGGTCTCAAATCACATGTACATTGTGTTTTTTTTAACTATACTTTTTTTGGAAAATGAAGCCAAAATAGAGAACATGGTCCACTCTAGTTGCACTACTTCAGAGCTGAAGGAGGAAAACTACACAGTAGAGTAAGTGGAGCGAGCAGCAAGATCCATGTAGGAAGCTGATGGCGTGTCGTTGACGCTGCTACCTTAGCCTTCCTGTGAACCCTGTGTAAAATAAGTACAACTGTCACCTTCTTCCCTCTGTCGCAATACCGACGCTCACTATGAAAATGTCTGAATGCTCTGATTTCTCTACAACTCTTCTTCTGCATGTCAAACCCTACTTTTATACTTCCAATTGGGTAAAAGGGTGTTAGCGGTAGGTGGCTGAAGGGCTTTTTAAGTCAAGAGGATTTCATCTGTACAGATCTCTTGGATTTTCATAACAGCCTTGTATTTGATATTGCATTCCCTGACAGGTGCAATCAGCTAAAGAGCCATGCGTGACTGTCATGACCGCAGTGTGTCGCCTTCGTTTCATCACATTTTCAGCCTATCTAGGTTTGGTTTGTACATGTGTGGGATCGAGTGTCATGCTCCCAACAATGGCTCTTCCATAAGAAAAAGGCATTGTAGTGGTTTTAGGGTTTTAAGATACGAACTTGAGTAATGACGTTAAAAATGTACTATGCCAGAGGTTGTACAGCCATAAATCAGAGTCAATGTCACATTGGGTTACCTCTCAATGAAGACAAGCTTGTGGCTTTTAGTTTTTAATAGACCTCAATAGACTCCATCTCCTCCTCGTACATTACAGAGACCTGTAAAGTCAAGCCCATAAGAGTGTCGGCTGGAAACCACTACAGGCTTTACCTCCAATCAGAACAAAGTGTCTGATCATGTGACCAACTCAATCGTTATTACGGGCCTATGCAACCAATCTGCCAGAGACCATACAGCGTCAATGTACTTGAGTACACCAAATAACTAAATAACCTTGTAAAAGCACCATTGTTGATAGGCTTATTGTCTCAAACAAGCAAGCACAAGCAAGTTAACAAGGTTTTACAAATAAACCTCATGGTTAAATGTTGGAAATTAAGTTTGATCATACAGTAGCTACAGATTCACACATCAAAACAACAGTTTGAGTGAAGCTCAGAATTTCAAGATCCTTAATGATATAATTAAACACAGTTTAAAATGACTTAAAGTGCCCATATTATGAAAAAAACACTTTTTCTGGGATTTGGAGTGCTCTTTTGTGTCTCTGGTGCTTCCACACACATACAAACTTTGAAAAAAAATCCATCCATGCTGTTCTGAGTGAGATACGGTTTCTGAATGTGTCCTGCCTTCAGTCTCGGGTGAGCTATTCAAAATCGGCACAGCTTGTGACGTCACAAGCCGAAAATGAGCTGGCTAACCGCAACCGTTAGCTCGTAGCATTAGCGTTAGCATGCTAATGCTAACGCTAGCATGCCTCCATTTTTCATGAATTGATGTATACAGCGCACACACACACCTTAACCTTAACCCTACCCTCACTATAACCTAATTCTAACCCTAAAACCAAGTCTTAACCCTCAAACAGCCCCTTTAACCTTGGGGGTCCAGCATTTTGGGCCCAACAAGGCTGTGCAGAACCCCACAAGTATACTGTATTCCCCGGTTTTTGGACCCCCACAAATATAGTAAAACAAGCACACACACACACACAAAATGTACGTTTGTTTTACATCTTGATCGGTCGCTTCGATGACTACCATGAAGTCCTTTATTTGAATCACTTTGACTCTGGTCACTATAACCCATGTTGCTGTCCTTGTTGGTGGGGTCTCTTTCGGAAAAAGACTAATGGTACGCTTCATGTTTGATGCGTCCTGCCAGATAAGGATGAGCTCAGAGTGCATTCATCAAGAAAGCAGAGGCCCTGCAACAATAAATTCAGCCACTGCACTTTTTCATGATAACATGAAAAAAATGTCACAGCAGTCACAGACAGCAAATTGAGTTAGATGCAATGGCAGTGGGAGACAAGCTACATACAGTATATGCCCACTAACTACTGGCTGCGTGAAGCGCTTTGTCTAAACTCACTTTTGTGTGTGTGTGTGTGTGTGTGTGTGTGTGTGTGTGTGTGTGTGTGTATATATATTATATATATTATACATACATACATACATACACACACACCTACCTACTATATATATATACATACTCATACATATATATATATATATATATACATGCACATACATATATATATATAATAATATATACCATATATATATATATATACATATATATATATATATATATATATATATATATACACTATATATATACACATATATATATATATATATATATATATATACACACATACACATATATATATACATATATATACATACATATATATACATATATATATACATACATCATATATACATACACATACATATATATATATATACATACACATACATATATATACATATACATACATACATATATACATATATATATATATACTATATATATATATATATATACATACACACACATACATACATATATATATATACACATACATATATATATACACTATATATATATATATACACATATATATATACACATACTATATATACACATACATATATCATACTATATATACATATATATATATATATATATATATATACACATATATATATATACACACACATATATATATATATATATATATATACATACATATATATATACACATACACATATACATATATATATATATATATATATATATATACACATACACACATATATATATATATATATAGCTCAACAGTCGTCGTCCCCCCAGTTCCGGAAGTAAAAATACAATGCAATTTCTCCATTGACAAATTGGAGTATAAGCCATAAAATTGTAACCGTCGATGGTTGACTTAAAACCAGCATGCCGACATGACTCAGCGATTGTATATGCTCATATAGACACCACAAATCATGGGGCACTACCCTCGTTTTGAGATAAATGTCTTTGTTCGCGATGTCTTGGATAAGTACTTCATTACCCACAATCCTGAACAATCCCACAATCCGACAGTGATGCCTCTGATTGGTGGAACTCATGCTGGTGAGGAGGGGGGTGTCAGTACCCGATCTGTGCTGCCTGCACGATCCGTCACGAGGATTTACGACACTGCACGAATCACAATCTGTTCCACGCTTCTGATGTTAGCCTCTGCCGGGAAGCTAATGTTAGTTTAGCTAACAGCTAATTTGACTAACCGCTAGCTGACTGTTCAGTGGTGCACGGTGGTTTATGGGAGGAGTTGTTCCTTCGCTCTGAGATGACGATATGTACATAGTCTTGTACCTTTGACTTTTTTGGGATTTTTTGTTTGTTTTTTTACTCGAAATAATACGTTGTATGGTTATGAGTCACGTACCACCTGGTTAGCCTAAGGCATGGTCTAAAACTCTTTATATACGGATTTTTCCAGACGTCAATGGGAGAAATGAATGGGAAATTTACTTCCGGAACCCAAGGTCTCTCAGTAGAGGGGCGGGACTATTGAGCTCTATTAGGGCTGTCAAAATAACGCATTCAATTCATTTAATTAATCTGAGAAAAAATAATGCGTTAAAAAAAATAACGCAGATTAATCCATTCCATATTGACGTTTGATCCGGAGCCGTTCTAGCCACCATTGGACTGTAAAATGAAGGCGGGAGACGAGAATGTTCTGCCTGGATCATTAATTGGAACATTTACTTGTAAAAATCTTCTTCCTGCCAACCCTGGCTACCGAAATCTGGTGCCACTGATATGTCTGCACTTCTCTCTGATGCTCTGAAACAGACGATACCGGCAACACAAACACCGCTGCACGTGACGCTAGTTAACACTATACTCGACAGCAGCTAACGTTAGCCTACCGCTAGCTAGTAGCTGGATTAAACACGGTTAAAATGCTGACAGCTAACGCTAAACGGTGCGTTCAAGGAAACTGGTAAACTACAGCCTCGTGGTGCATTTGAACTTATTGTAAATGTCCTTTTCCCATCTGGTGGTTGTTTTTGTCGTTCAACAGCAATTTACTAGTGAAATAAGTTATTGTTATACATTATTATTAAATCATTTAATTTGGACCATATGGCCTTAGCAGTAAACAAGCCGTTCTTTAATGTCACCGACTGTTGTTTAGTTCCCTTTTTTTTTCCTTTTCTTTTTTTACTTTCTTAAAAAGTCGGTTCAGGCACCGTTAATTATGTATGCGATTAATTTTGATTAGGGCTGTCAAACGATTACAATTTTTTAATCGCAATTAATCGCTGAATGTCTATAGTTAATCGCGATTAATCACATATTTTATCACATGATTAAAATTCTATTATTTTGCATTTCAGAACAGTTTTTATGTACATATTAACAATGGAAAGCAATTTGTACCAGTGTATCTTGATTGGGAATTAAATGAATGACTTAAATGACTTAATGAACTTGATTTTAAGATTTGTATATTATACAGGTGCTGGTCATATAATTAGAATATCATGAAAAAGTTGATTTATTTCAGTAATTCCATTCAAAAAGTGAAACTTGTATAATGTATACATTCATTCCACACAGACTGATATATTTCAATTATATGATTGTTATTTATATTTTGTTATTGTTATTATAATGATTATAACTGACAACTACTGAAAACTCCAAATTCAGTATCTCAGAAAATTAGAATATTGTGACAAGGTTGAATATTGAAGACACCTGGTGTCACACTCTAATCAGCTAATTAACTCAAAACACCTGCAAAGGCCTTTAAATGGTCTCTCAGTCTAGTTCTGTAGGCTACACAATCATGGGGAAGACTGCTGACTGGACAGCTGTCCAAAAGACGACCATTGACATCTCACACAAGGAGGGCAAGACACAAAAGGTCATTGCTAAAGAGGCTGGCTGTTCACAGAGCTCTGTGTCCAAGCACATTAATAGAGAGGGGAAGGGAAGGAAAAGATGTGGTAGAAAAAAGTGTACAAACAATAGGGATAACTGCACCCTGGAGAGGATTGTGAAACAAAACCCATTCAAAAATGTGGGGGAGATTCACAAAGAGTGGACTGCAGCTGGAGTCAGTGCTTCAAGAACCACCACGCACAGACGTATGCAAGACATGGGTTTCAGCTGTCCCATTCCTTTTGTCAAGCCACTCCTGAACAAGACACAGCGTCAGAAGCGTCTCGCCTGGGCTAAAGACAAAAAGGACTGGACTGCTGCTGAGTGGTCCAAAGTTATGTTCTCTGATGAAAGTACATTTAGCATTTCCTTTGGAAATCAAGGTCCCAGAGTCTGGAGGAAGAGAGGAGAGGCACAGAATCCACGTTGCTTGAAGTCCAGTGTAAAGTTTCCACAGTCAGTGATGGTTTGGGGTGCCATGTCATCTGCTGGTGTAGGTCCACTGTGTTTTCTGAGGTCCAGGGTCAACACAGCCGTCTACCAGGAAGTTTTAGAGCACTTCATGCTTCCTGCTGCTGACCAACTTTATGGAGATGCAGATTTCATTTTCCAACAGGACTTGGCACCTGCACACAGTGCCAAAGCTACCAGTACCTGGTTTAAGGACCATGGTATCCCTGTTCTTAATGGGCCAGCAAACTCGCCTGACCTTAACCCTATAGAAAATCTATGGGGTATTGTGAAGAGGATGATGCGATGCGACAGACCCGACAATGCAGAAGAGATGAAGGCCACTATCAGAGCAACCTGGGCTCTCTAACACCTGAGCAGTGCCACAGACTGATCTACTCCATGCCACTCCATTGTCATTCAGGCAAAAGGAGCCCCAACTAAGTATTGAGCGCTGCACATGCTCATACTTTTCATGTTCATACTTTTCAGTTGGCCAACATTTCTAAAAATCCTTTTTTGTATTGGTCTTAATTAGTAATATTCTAATTTATAGAGATACTGAATTTGGGATTTTCATTAGTTGTCAGTTATAATCATCACAATTAAAATAAACACTTGAAATATATCAGTCTGTGTGGAATGAATGTATACATTATACAAAGTTTCACTTTTTGAATGGAATTACTGAAATAAATCAACTTTTTCATGATATTCTCATTATATGACCAGCACCTGTATATTTAATCTAGTCACACATTTTAATCTAGAGTCAATATTAGGGTTGGGTATTGTTTGGTTTGGATACCGGTGCTAAAGCGGTACTTTTAAAACGGTACCGGTGCCTTAGCGGTGCCTGAACTGATACTTTTTAAGAAAGTTTAAAAAAAGAATTGCTAAGGCCATATGGTCAAAATTAAATGTTTAATAATAATGTAATCACTATAACAATAACTTATTTCACTATTAAATTGCTGTTGAACGACAAAAACAACCACCAGATGGGAAAAGGACATTTACAATAACTTCAAATGCACCACGAGGCTGTAGTTTACCAGTTTCATTGAACGCACCGTCTGTGTTGTTTCTCCGACAGCAGCTGCAGATTGTTACATCCCGGTGTTGAATCCTCTACAGTAAAACACAGTCACACTTTACACCGTTTAGCGTTAGCTGTTAGCATTTTAACCGTGTTTAATCCAGCTACTAGCTAGCGGTAGGCTAACGTTAGCTGCTGTTGAGTATAGTGTTAACTAGCGTCATGTGCAGCGATGTTTCTGTTGCCTGTAACGTCTGTTTCAGAGCATCAGAGAGAAGTGCAGACATATCAGTGGCACCAGAATGAGGCACCAAAATCTGCGTTGCTATTCCTGCAGCAGCAGGATGTGTTACGAGGAAGTACGGCAAAAAATAGTAGCCTGTTAGGCACGACGCAAAGCAGAGTGAAGTGAAAATAAATTAATAAATGGCGGCATGCGATTAATACGATAAAAAAAAATGTAACGCATTATGCTCTGCCCTTAATTGCATCGCGATTAACGCATTAATGCTGACAGCCCTAATATATATATATATATATCATACAACTGCATGAAATATATGTATATATTTTTGTTCTTAATCTGTCCTTATATAGGATATGAAATACTCTGAGCCATGAGGATTGATGCCCAAGAGAGAAAGTCTGCACAGTTAGAGGCTATCTTTGAAATGGTGGCAGTCCTTAGGCATTCTCCCCACAGTGAATTACCATGCTTAACAAACTAATGCAACCACCCCGAGGTGCTCTCTCTGGCTGCCGCTGGCCCAATCTGTTTGCATGGCATTATACCGTAGTCCAGAGATAAAGAGAGTAACAGAGAGACGCTGTTGGCTTTACAAAGAACTTAGGATCTAAAATACATAGAGATATTAGAATAAACAGCAGCTTTGTGGTATATATGTAAATGTCTGTCGCCTTCCCTGTGTTGTCATGGTGCCGTTGATGTCTTTGCCGTTTCCTCCTGATTGAACAGCATTTACCCTCTGGATGACATTTAAAACTACTGCTGCTGGTGTTTAAATGTGAGTAATGAAATAAAACGTTAATTTGACTCTTCTTCAGTGTTCACCCCGGGTCAGTGATCTCCTGGGGGACCAGCTGTTGCACCTAGCTGAGCTGCAAAATCATCCATCCAGCAGGGGCACATGGAGAAAGAGGGAAGGAAAGAGAGGAGCCCAGAGAGAGAGAGAGAGAGAGAGAGAGAGAGAGAGAGAGAGAGATGAGGAGGTAGACGGCCAAAGGGGAAGGTTGACTGTTTAAGATGAATGCAACATGGATATTTATCATATGCCAGAGACTGTGGTATGAGTGTGTATGAAGGTATATGGTTTATCAGATCCTTTACTTAAGTAAAAGTACAAATATCACACTGTAAAACACTCAAGGCACAAGTTAAAGTCCTGCATTGAAAATGTGAAATGTGAAGTAAAAGTATGTAAGTATCATCAGGAAAATGTACTTTAAGTATTAAAAGTACTCAATGCAGGAAAATGCTCACATTTTAGAAACTGGAAACGATCCACGCAGTTCTGTCATCAACTAATCGGCTGATCATTTCAGCTGTGCTTGTAGGCCTGCATATTGTGGTGTATTTTAAGTTACAATGAGCCATTGTAGTTCATAAACTGTGTTTTGTGTGCAAAAACCTTAATTTGTAAAGTAACTAAAGCTGTCAGGTTAATGTAGTGCAGTAAAAAGTACAATATTTCTCTCTGAAATGTAGCGGAGTAGAAGTAGAAAGTGGCATGAAAAGAAAAGACTCAAGTAAAGTACCTCAAATTTGTACTTAAGTACAGTACTTGAGTAAATTTACTTCCACCACATACACCACTACATTCCACCACTGGGTTTTATCAGCTTTCCGTCCCATATGCCAGGGCTGCACCATTCTGGTTAAAAATGAGAATAACAAAAAAATGTATCTGCATTGTATCCAAGTCATTTTTCATACTGAAAGAATAAACAAGTCTCTTATCTGCTCTGTAGAACACCTTTGAATAAATGTTGCGTATGCATGTAATTCCTAAAAAGTTGAAGTTGAAAAATGTAACTAATACACAGCCCACTTGTAGCCAAATGTCGCCTGTGCCCCAAACCACTCTCCAGAGATCTCTTGTTATGTAAACCATTTTTTTCCACCTACAAACTCCATTAGGTAGAAGGGTGCTTTAGTACTGCACGATCCTCGAGGAGAGCTCAGTATGAAGGCTGAAGACGACATTTTACTCCCGTGTCTCTCACACACTCTTTCTATTCTAATTCTATGCCCTGCCCCCCCTGTCATTTGTTGATGCAGCTTAGGGAGAAATTGGGAGCGCTTGGTCTGATGCAATGCATTTCCCCACTAACGGAAACAAAGCAGAAATGCAACAAAAATTTGATCGCACAAGATTGTGATCTTCAGCACACACAAATATTTTTTTTCTCCTATCTTTCCTCTAATAGAACATTTTACATCTATGTAAAATGTTCTATTAGAGGAAAGAAAATCTTTTAAACAGATAATTGAATGCTATAAAATAGAACTATATAAATTACTCCTCGGGTGGGAAATTCACACACACACACACACACACACACACACACACACACACACACACACACCTAAAGTGCAACATTATGGAGGAACCATTTCCTTCTTTTCACATCTAATATCCAACTAAAAAAAAGTTCTATATTTAGCAAACTAAACTTCTGTATGAAAACAGGTAATGCAATTGTACAAAAGGCCGTCTATAAGCAGTGATTGAGCGGGCACGCGCGCCACCCGGCGGAGAAGTGAGAGAAAGAAAAAAAGAGACTCGCTGTCTAGCCAGTGGAGATGGCGTGTGTGCGTGCGTCCTTGACAACTGTGAGTTGTATAACTTATGTTGTCAGCTCATTGTTAGCTGGTGATTTTGTTGTTTGTGTTCTTCACCTGCTGGCTAGGTTGCACGTGGCTGTTGATTCCATATAATGGCGATTGTTGAACGCCCTTGCTCCCGTTTGTATTTTATGTGCATTATTGACATGCTACAGTAGTTAAACTGCATTAAGATAATGTAATTAATAGTGGGTTTATCGTTATTATTTGCTAGCCTATATATAATTCCTATGCATTGTGTAGGGTAGCCTTTACAACGTTATTTATTTACAGCATTTGACCGGCATTAAATCGGCATATGGCCGACTGACCGGCCGGTCGCCGTTCATGGCCGATCACGTGAAAATCAACCGGTCATCGCTAATACAAACTGTACAATTGCCCTATTAACTTACATTGTAGCTTGTTTCGTTGCTGCCGACTGCAGCGATCTCGCTTAATGTGTTGACCTCGGGTCACATTGACCCGTTTTAAATTTTTGTTTTATATCAGAAAATATGGGACGTAGAAATAAGCGCTGAAAATGTGTAGAAGAAAAATGTCAAAATTTAAAATGTTGGAAAAAGCAAATAAATTGTGGAAAAAAAAGCTTCAAAAATGTCAAAAAAAAAAGTTTTTTTTTTCAAGGTTGAAGGGAATACTGGTTAATACTGGACCAATGTCAAAGATTGTTGTTCCTATCAGTCACTTAGACACAAAAATATAGGACAATAGGGTTGAAAAAAACCCCGGTAGTAACCCTTTAACACTATTAATTGTGCATCCCTACTATATGCACTCAACACATCCAACATTATGCAACCAATGAAATGCATTCACTCTAGGATATAAGCATGCATATGAGCAGCAGAAATATAAACATTACCAATAATACAGAGCCCATCAAGTGTTTATTCTGGGGTGAAGCTGTCATCAGTTCAAAACCATTAAAACAGAGAGAGCTGGCAGTTCTATAACCCCACACAGTCACTTTCTCTCTCATCTGGCCACAAGTGATGAAAGCACTAATCTAATCGAAAGAGCCACACATAAAACCCACCGCATATCTCACTTCATGGATTAACAGAGCCAAGTGGGAAAAGGATAAAAAAAAATGAAGTGATTCAGATTAGTTGATCACTTGGAAGCCTTGTGCATGTTAAAAAAAAAAAAGAAACACATGCACAAAATTGTTCTGAACCTTCCTATTCTGGGAAGTGGCGCAGCTAGGCTTACTCCCCCCAGCGGTGGTGAAAGCTCGCCTTTGAAATTGGAAACGGAGCCAGGAACGTAATCCTGTAAAAATATAGTTCCAAATGAAGCTGCATCAAAATTTCATTAGCTGATGCCCACGGCCTGCGGGCTCACTTTCACCAATTTCACTTGGTGACATTCAACCTCTGTACGTTGATCTGATATGTGAGGCAATACATTTCAACTGATCAAGGCTCCTTTAGAAAACGTATTGCTGTTCATTTGTTCTGCACCCCCAATGTACTCTTATTGAGATGCTTCGGCTGAGCTGCAACAGTAAAATAAAAATAATAATACCCCATTCTCTTAAAAACTACAACATGCACCAGTTCCACACACATTTAAATAGCATAAATGATTCGCCTTTTTATATTAGAAGTCTTGGGTATGAGTACATAAACCCTGCTCCGGGGGGTGTACAGTGTTTGCTGTTGTCGTGCAGCTGTCATGCACAGAAAGGTCACTGCAACAACAACAGGAGGGAAGCAGTATCGCACATATGACCAGTTGACCTGCTCAAAAACACTGAACATTTCTGTTGTTTTTATAGCCTCCAGCTAGAGGTGGACACCTCTAGGTTGTAGCAGACAGCTTATCAAAATGAGTGACAAGTGCTGGGCTGGGAAACTTAGGGGGAGGAGGGTGCGACGAATAACACACAATCTGCCTTAAAGAGGAAACACGCATATTAAATCCCCCAAAAAAATTAAATAAAATAACAAGAAAACAACACTGACCTTTATGCTATTTTTATGTTTCGGTTATGTTGATGTTGTGGTTTATGGAGGTGAGAGCTACACCCTATCCCCAACCACTCACTTTGATTACCCAATGTCACAGCTGGTCACATGTTATGAGTAAAGACAAACATGTGTGTAATGGGAGCAGCCCCTGATAATACAGATGCTGTAAATAGTAACTGGATTAATCTGTTTAAAGCATCAATACAGGCATTACAGACATGCTACCCTGATGTTTTGAACAAGAAATAGCTGCCAAAACAGAGCAGTGACTTGTTCAATCTCAGGGGTCTTTACTCGACAAATACAGGTTCACAAACATGGAAAACCAGGTAACTTCAGGTTCAACCCAGGGTTTTGTGTATCACGACAGTGGGCCACTTGTTACCGGGTTACATCGCCATGGTAATTTATGCTGAAGACCTAACCAGCTCAGGAGCAGATAGAGATGAGATTAGAGATCAACCGGTGTAAAAGCACCGCCTACTGACCAACCAATACTGGATTGATAACGGCGTACCCATTCTCAGATACAATGGACCTCGGTGCGCAGATAGTGAGAGGTGTGCTCAGAAAAGTTAGAACATTTAGAGACCGACGGAACCCGTTGACATTCCCTGATGGGCATCTTTATGAAAGATATAGATTTTACGGGAGGGAATTACATATCTTTGTCAGCTTCTTGAGCCGTATATGTTGCCAATGCGACACATCAGTTTGAATTATGTTTTTATATACATTTTTTTATTTGCTCCCATGATCGCTTACCACTGCCAGGGTTGCAACTGAAAGAAAAGGCTACAGCAATGAAAGTTAATGGAGTGCACAAGTGTAATTATGGTCAGATCTTGTTGTGCCTGACTGATGAGGCAGTGATATGTGATAAGCCTTGTAACTTATGCATTTACAGCGTCTGCATTTTTTTGGCCAGCTTTCCTTACTGGGTGTAGCAGCAGCGACTGTAGCTTTTTGCCTGTATTATGTGTCTGTGTTCTTCATATTTCTGTAGGATTATCATTTGCTGTTTTTGTGTAAATGATGTGGCTCTGGTAGACTTGTCCACCAGGTGGACAATTGGTCATATTGTGCAAACACTGCCCCTTTTATGTGAACACGATCGTTGCTAGACTGGGTTGATTGAACAAGTTGATAACCATCTTATTGTTAGGTTTGTTGAAGCTGGGTAACAGAAATAACTCCAGGGCATGTTGATCTTGCTCCGTAGTATAGGCCTCTGGTCTGTGTATCATCTGATCAATTATTCCATTCAATCCAAAAACAACGTTTGTTGGATAGGTTTTGTAAGCTTGGAAAAAGGAAAATGACTCAGCTTAGCGCTGCCCATGACGATTGTGATTGGTTTAAGGAAATGCAAACAACCCAGAGGGGCCTATTTTAAAAGATCTACGGCGCATTTGGACCTTGGAGCATTGCTATTATGATGAAGGATTTGCACCGTAATATTTTTATTTGTAATCTATTGAATGTTTGTGTGCTGCTGCCCTACCCTGTGTGTGTAACAAGCATAGTGTGCGTGCGCTGAGCATAACCCTATGCACATTTTATTAATGCTCTGTTAAAATAACTTTATGGACTTGTGACCAGGTTTTTGTTGATCACTTCCCGCTGCCTCAAGATAACAATACGCCAAGAATTCACCTGAACACACCTCCCTGTAAGACCAGCACGCCTGTGGGTGCAAAGATGGGCGCAGGTGCATTATTTAAACGACGTGGGCGCCGGACGGGAAATTGACAACTGCGTGGGTCTTAAACTAGCAAAGACACTTGCGACGGGCTTTGCGCTGCACTGCGCCGGGTGCAAGATAGGGCCCTGAGAGTGTTTTCTCCTTTCCTAGAATGTATGTGTGGTGTAGCCAGACCCTGTGGAGATAGGTCTGGCAATTTGAAAATAGTGTAAATAAATGCAGAACAATTAGCATGCTAAATGCTTTCTCCATGCTTAGAAGGTTTTATCATTTTATGTTTTCCAGGCAAAAGTACCACAACCACTTTCACATCAGATGAAAATCACGAAACATAGTGTTGGGGTATACTTGATTGAGCTCACCATTTCCCAAAATTACAGACTCAAAAAGGCCAGGGCTGCTTTTTTGAAACCATTTTTAATCAGAATAGAAAGAGCCCCTGGACCAGAGCACACTCGAAACAGATCGAGGCCATGTGTTTTAGACAGCCACAACATGCATCTGCTGTTGTCATGCTGTTTATTCTACTGATGATTAAAAGGAGAGAATGTGGCACACAAGGCTAGGGTTTTAATACCACCATCAACAAGCTGTAAACTCGCCTCATCCCAGAAAACAATGATGTCATCTTGTCAACAAAACTGATGCAGTTCAGTCCAGCGAATGCAGGCCTAATGCTCAGCTGGTGATCTGCATGTCAGAGCACAGCAGGAACTAGGATTCTATCTCTGACCAATGATTATCGACAAACTGCACTCAACTCCACAACAAAATCTCTTTAAATAGCATGCAAAAATCAATAGAGTTGTTGAGTCAGTTGAATCAACTGCCTTCAATCAATAAGAGAAGTTAGAAAGAACAATGCCTTCATTATACAAAGAAACTGACTTGTGCAGTGAGAGCGGACAAGGCGATGTGGAAGATAAATCCGACAACACATCTAATATCAACATTCAATGAAAAGATAATGGAAATTCTATGACATTTAACATTTCTGAGTACATGTTTATATTGTGGTGCACAAACACTGACGCATACAAAACCTTTTCCTGCATATTTATCCAGTCTTACTCTGCTCAGGACCGTGAAGAAACATTGAAATGAATGTGTCTCTTGACATTTGATACCTCCCCCTTTCCACTGTCAGCAGAAAGCCCTCTCCTCATCATATCCCTGCAGAGTTTAGCAGTCCTCCGGCTCTATTATTGATGCTCTCACTTTCTATATCCGGGACCTGTTGCCTTGAAGTGTGCCTGATCAAAATGCTGCTGCTGTCTGCATTGTTAAACTGAGCACCGGAGGTATAGACTGACTTGGACAGCTCTAGCGCTGAGACGGATTAGATCCACATTGGTCTTGCTGGCTTGCATCGTCGCCTCTTGTCCAGTCTGGGTGTGTTCTCAGCAGTACTGTACTACTCGCTTTTTCTCGCTAAAACGTCCACCCCCATTGACTTGTTCTTCACTGCATGATTTCCTACATCTCTCAAAATGTCTTTGTCCCACAGATTGGGTCTTATCTTCATGTGTTTTACATGTAGGTGAAGATGGCAATATTCAGAAAGAGTTCTTACTAAGTTCTTCCACATAAGAAAGATTCACTGTGGCTTACACAAAAGACATGTATTGTAGATGTGTTGCATTCTGATCTAGGTCTGTCTTCTCCTTGTTTGATTGTTGTTATTGTTGAGCTAAATGGGGAGTCTAGAGAATAGCACTTGCTCTTTAATTAATTTTAGAGATGCACCGATTGACCGGCCGGTGACCGGAATTGGCCGATTTTCACGCCGTCGGCCATGACCGGCGACCTGCCGGTCAGTCTGACATATGCCGATTTTATGCCGGTCAAATTCACTCGGGCGCCGTATGATTTACATCGCGCAACATCAAGCACATGCAGGGTTTCCGCTGTATGCATGTAGCAGCGGCGCACTGCCGCTCAATCAGCTGTTTATGAAATGTCATAAAGTGGTAATTATACACGGCTAGGGCTGCTCTACTGATCTCAGGCCAACAGTCAGCTGCTCTCTCTCCCCCCTGAGGCTGAAAAACTGGAACATGAAAACCGCACTCACGCGGGTCCCGTGGAATATGACAGCTACAGTTTATCGGAAAATAGCGTTGGGCACACTGACTTTGATTAGTTTACTGTTTATCAGACCCCAGATGAGACAAGAAGCTAACGTTAGCAAACGCTGCGGTCCCTCTGCCTCTTACGCCCCGCTAGCCGCTGTATGAAAAAAAAGAGACGCTGTATTCCTCCGACACGCTGTACTAACATTACTGTTTAAAACGATGCACACCGCTCAATACAAACATTAAAAACGTTGTAATTTTCCCTCTGTGTTTAGTTTTGTTGCTAAACTGTGTGTAAAATGAGCAGTGACGTTAAATCATCTGTTTCAGGTAACGGCACTCTAGGGTACCGTCTATTTGCTGGATTGTTCCGAGGTAACCGTCGGTAGCTAACGTTAGCAGATAAGCCCGTTGACGGCAACGGTAGTGTTCACATTTATGCACAATGACACATAAAGCAAACTTGCTAAAAAAGGAACTCCACGCTGTTTTCAGGTAACGTTGCTGTTGACGTTCAAACAGGCCTGTGTGTGTGTTTTGAGAAATATCTTCATACTGCAAGGAGGCTATATTTATTTTATTTGTATTTGTTATTTATATATTATTGTATTGCCATTACCTATTTTCGTACATAGAAGTTTAGTTTGCTAAATATATCGAAATCGGCTAAAATCGGAATCGGCCTAAAAATTGTAATCGGTGCATCTCTAATTAATTTGCATCATCACTTACAGGCGTACAGTCGCACAACTGTAATTTTCAAATCTGACATAGTTCATTGTGAGATTAATAGCAGAAAGTCCATGTAAAGGGCACTACTTTTTTTTCCACTGTACAAATCTTTGAAGTCACTATGTAGTGCATACATTTCACACTAATGTTTCGGACATTCATTAAAAAGGGCGGACAATAAATATAGGTCAATATATAGTTAATAGATGGTGATTTCAGACAAAGCATTGGCTAATGATCGTAAAAAATTGTGTGCAAAGTTACAGCAGGAATGGATGTTTTTAAATGGAGTTTTGTTTAGTCTTTAAAAAGGTTTGGCTAACCTAGAGTTAACAACTTATACTATCTGAACACTCGTGTTCTTGTCCCGTTATTTAGCTTTCCAAATCTCGTCCATTACCTTGGTGAGCGCAAAGTTATTAATACTGATAGAGATAACGGTATAAACTACAAAAATAAGACTGATGCATGAAACTAGAATTGTTTTGTTGTACAAAGTAGAAGTATTGTTGCTACTGCCATTTGTTCAAGGTACTGTACCTTGTTCTAACCCTAACCCTGCTGTACAAAGATGGTTAACATTATAATGGACACATGCCAGCCTTTCAGAAACTACTAGAGAAGTGGCTTAATAGTTGTCACAATACTGATAAAAGTGTTGCCTTAAATGTTGGTATTGGTGAGTCTATGCACTGATCTGATACCACATAATTAAGCCTTGAAATAAACTACTTTAAAGTAGTTTGTTCTTTTTCCGCAATGACTGACTGTCAAACTAGATAATAAAAGAAAGTTATATAGCATTCATTCTCTGTATGTACTGCATTCACAAAGGGTTAAACCTAGGGCTGGGCGATATGGAGAAAATCAAATATCCCGATATTTTTGACCAAATACCTCGATATCGATACCACAACGATATTGTAGTGTTGACTATTGGCGCTTTCACAAAATATTTACACAATCAGATTTTCAATAAATAATCATCAGTAATGTGGATATAATGACTAAGTGGGTAAAGGCAAAAGATAGAACAGTTACAACAGTCTGGTAAGTTCAGAAAAGTACATCACTTTACTGTAATGCAGCCTTTAAAACCAGGAAAAGACAACACATGCCATATTACGATATCCAAAATCTAAGACAATATCTAGTCTCATATCACGATATCGGTATAATATCGATATATTGCCCAGCTCTAGTTAAACCTGAGCCAGCCATACAACGGTACATCGGTACTGGCCGATACGCAATTTCAGATCAGTATCGGAAAAGGGAAAAAAATTGTATTGAAACCTCTCTTATTAAATTCAAAAACTTGCTTGGCATTCAACTAAATCAATCATGCACTGTCCAGCCTAATGTATATTGTCTTACAAAGTCCTCAGAGTGCAAGACAGATAATATCTTTGAATGAGTCACAACCACACTGTTGCAACACCCTTCAAGGTGGGTCCAAGGAGAGTCGGCGCGCGGCGTCGGCATGGCAGCCTGTTCATCATGATTACATCAGCAGGCCTTTGCGGGGGGTTAACACATCCCAGCATGCACTCTACTCCCCAGACACCATTTTCTTCTCTCTGCATACATAAGTAATCAAGTGCAAGGCCCCTTGATGGTCGACCAACAGCTAAGGGGCCTCATTTAAAAACGTGGCGTACACACAAAAGAAGACATAAGCCGCTCTCTACGCAATAATTGGGATTTATAAAAAGCTAATTTGACAGGAACATGTGCGGTCCTCCACGGACACTCTGACCCAGGCACACGCACAGAAACGGGTGAAATGAGAAACGGCGACACAGATGAAACACGTGGAACTGAGACCACTGTGTAAAATAAACAAAATACTGCCTCTCATTGATGATATGAAGAAATCACAAAGCCATTCTTACAATTAATATCCTACAAAACCACCTGTTTCGTCGCTCTGCGGTGAAAAACAGACAAAATAAAACAAGATACTATCGTAAACTCAAATGAAGATATATTTGCGAAAAAAAACTCAAATGTTCTGTAATTATATTGGCATGTTATGGAATTTATTCTCATGAATAATACGATAAACAGGACAAATAATGTATACACTGATGCTGTTTTCGATGCCTCCGTCTGGCGGAGCACATTGTTTTAATATGGTCATCATATACAGTATCATAGTATATTTTATGCAGTGTTTATTTTTATGGCTTTAGATCGTTTTATTTTTGTTTTAAATGTTTTTATTGTAGGTCTAAAGCATGTTTTAACCATTGTGAAAGGTGCAATAGAAAGTTTTACTAATTACATGCTCCTTGCGCAGAACTATTTGTCATTTATTCCGATACTTTTAGGTTTTTAGATACAATCTAATTGATGGGTATCAAAAAGAAATGCCATGCGTAATGACGCACAATGGCTGGCTTTGCACTGTCAGAAGATGTGGCAAATGGAGACCGACCGCAAGAAGACTTGCCGGCAAACGAGGACGAGTGGCCTCAGAGCCGGTTCCGACTTCCTGGAGCTGTCCTGTTGGATCTCTGTGCTGTTTTGGGCCCAGCGTTACAGAGGAGCACTCGGAGAAACCACGCCGTGCCGGTGCTGTGCCGACACCTGTCCCACTTCAAGGGGGTTCAGCTCCGGCGTCCCGTGGCATAAACACTTTCGCGGAGTAGAAACTAGCCGTTTTTTTTGCATCAAATGCAGTACTATTGCATTAACTGCGTCTGCAACATGTTGTCACTCTACAGCTTTTTTGGCCACACTGTGCCCTCCAAACATATGTTCCTCTTTTCCACCTCTCTAACAAGAACTACAACTTCACATTGAGTGAAAGTCCTTTGCTTTGTTTTCCTCTCTGCGCGTGACGTTGGTATGGATGAATATTAATTTGGGGCGTTTCAGTGACAATTTAAGGGCAATTATGGGTGTGACATGATTATTTATGGCTGTGCCACATTTAGAGTCAATTGTGATTTATAAAGGGAATCCGGCGTAAGACATGACAGATCTGATGCCATCAGAAGCCTAACTACCATGATGAATATGTGCCATATTGATCACTGTATAGATGAGGGCAGAGGTGCAGGTACATGCACGTCATCACGGTACAAGAGTATGCCAAGGACATACTGCACATGTCATGGACAGTGTGTGTGTGACCTGATGGATAAATAGGGCTTGGATAATATGCTTTTGTCCCAATTGGACTCTTTCACAATACACAGGGTGCCGATTCCATTTGTATTGTGATTCTAGAAGTATTGAGTACTGCGATTTTTTCATTCTTTAACAAAAACAAAAGTTGAATAATACACTTCTAGAGACATACATACATATATATACACATATATATATACACACATATATATATATATATATATATATATACACACACACACACACACATTTCTAAAAACGGATTGTTTTCTAAATAAAATCAGTCAGACAGTCCGACCTTTATTTCACTTGTACAGAAGTACATGGCATGGATTTACAGCATTTTCTGCTTTCGACCCGTTTTTCTCACCGTCGGCGATACCATATAAACAGAACATATTTAGATGAATCATTAGTAAAAATAAATAAATTAAAAATATCAATTCTAGGGTAAAGAACAGATTTTAAAAATCGTCGCAAAAAACAAATAACGTTACATAGGTGAATTGATTTTGTTTCCCACCCAAACTAACTACCATGATGAATATGTGACATACTGATCGCTGTATAGATGAGGGCAGAGGTGCAGGTACATGCACGCTGTGTCATCACGGTACAAGAGTATGCCAAGGACATACTGCACACGTCATGGACAGTGTGTGTGTGTGTGACCTGACAGATAAAAAGGCGTTAACTTTCTTTATTGTTTGAATTGTTTGCGATGAGTCATCCAGTGAGGCTGCCAGCCACCACAGGAAGGCACCTTTCCACAATGTATCACTATAATGGGGCATCCCACAATGTACGCCTAGCACGCATCCCAGTCAAGCTACATTAAACATCAACTCCGTCAGATTAAAATGTGCCATTTTGACACTAATGAGTCCGACTCATATTGTGGTAATTTCATTACAGCTCCCAACTGAAGGCAATTACTGGTCCAGTTGTGACACCTGCACGCCGTCATCTCCATGATCTCTGTCTGAGCTGCTGTCGGCATGACAGTTATTTCCTCTCCCTGTCCCGATTGTTTCCAAAAACAGCTGGGAGGAACTACTTTGAATTGATGACCCTACATGGCTGACAACCTGAGGACGGAAATCAAATTACTCTTTGTCACAGTCATTCAAGCAAACCCCTCCACTGGGAAGATAATGCTGTGGAGTGGTGAGTGGAAACTCGGGGGGTCAAACTGAGGCTGTGCTTTGTATTTGAGCTGGAGTTACACGACGTCTGTAGTCTGAAGTATTTTGTCACCAAAATTAACTACAAAACAGAACTACTCAGATGGAGTGTAGATTAGAATAGTTACAAGGAGAACATAGGTTGGAATAAATAGTCAAAGTTCAAATAGCTGACAACATGGTAACGACATTCCTTTAGGTCCTGAACTGAATCAAGGTCCACCCACACTGGTCCACAACAAAAGGAGCCAGGAGCCATGTATAAAACTTTTTTGCTGGGAGAAATGACAAAAATAGACATTGAGTAAATGTTGAAAACACCTGTGAAAAGGTTTCTGCAAAAATGCCTGGAGTCAGAAGTATCAAGGGAATAACCGGTGAATAACAATGTGTCAAGTTGTTGTAGCTTTGGCTTTTACACCGGTTGTAAACAGCCCACAGTTTTACGTTTTTGGAAGTGAAAATGAAGGCAAATATTATTATTACTACACAATCTGTCTGCCGTAGACTCCATTTGGTTCAAGATTAAATGGTGCGCATGCAATTTCACAATGGAAGATTGTAAAAGACAACTGAGGTGTATTCACTTATATTCTAATTAAACAAGAGGTTTGGATTATATGGTTTAACTGGCAATTTGTTTACAACCTGCATTACCACTTGTATTACCTTCCCTTCTGACCCAACTAAACAAAGCAATTCAGTGAGTGTTAGTTGTGGTAGGAAGGGATGGGCTTTAGAAATAATGATAAATACGTTACATATCTCTGATTTGTTGAAATAGGTGCAGTGTTGTGCCCACTGCTATTTCTGCTGGTCGGAGAAACAATTTAACAAGAGCTTTGCAGGTGGGATTAAGAACGGGGATGTCATTGTCATACATAACTACCTAGAGTAAGATAAGATAAGATAGACTTTATTTATCCCACACTGGGGAAATTCCCGTCAGAATAATCACAAATACACATTAAATAGACACAGGAGAAAAAACATACAGAAAGTATTATAAGAAATAGAAAAAATAGAATTAGTACAGTAGCTACATCCGTGAAAAATAGCAACAGAAAATTGGTGAAAAATGGTGATGGAAAAGCGTGAATGAGACTGACACAGCTGTACAGGTTGCTGCAAGTTGGCTTACACAAATTAATTACTCTATTTTTTGATTGTGGTGAAAAACTCTGTAGCTTGTTATTTGCTATTGACAAGGCAAAACAAAAGAAATACCATGCCCGACCACAATGAAATCCACTAACATTTAAAGTGAAACGGAATGGTGAAAGTTTGTCAACTAGGCCTTAAGCAATCACAACATTACAAATGTCATCAAGACTCAGGGACAATCATAACTCTCCTCTTTATGGAGTTGATATATGCTAGCAGGCAGAAGCTATAGCAAGTAAGAGCTTAAATGTGTAACCCAAATCAAAGCTATGGTGGACCACTTCATAATGTTCTCATCCAGAATGAAAGACTGGGATTAACAGTGCTCCAGTTACATTTTAATGAGCACATGTAGACACAAACAAACAAGCTGTGGATTTGTGCACTCCCAGTTTATCCATAACAGCGAAGCAGTTCATCAGAGGAGAGAGCACTAAACATAGTCAGAATGCTTTGGATTTATTATCCGTGCCTCTGTTCCACACTTCATTCCATTCAAATCAAAGCTAAACTGCTATGTTAAGACGTTTGAATACATTTTTAAATGAAAGACTTAATTTGGCTCTAGCAATATACGCAAGTGTTGTTTGCAATGACTCGAGGGAACGCAAGAGAAAAGCCAATATTAAAAACCCACAGATAAAGCCACAACGGCACATGGCAATCTCTGACAGATACACAGATTTCCTCACCCACTTTGTTTGGTTCAGCAGTTTAGCGAGAGAAAAATGCTTTGTTTCCTATTCAGCAAAAAATGTGAATGAGCTTTTGGAGTCTTTGAATTTTAAGACGGCAGCCTATTAGAGTCATTTTGAGCGTATCCGTTTCACCGACTGTGCTGACACAGCTCACTATATATGGAGAGCTGGCTTCGTTTAATCATCTTCCCACCCACAAGTACGATGAACACACTACCCCCCCGAGGAGATGGGTGGATAGATGCGGCATTGTGACAACACTCAGTCCCCATCACATTATGATACTTTATAATCCTCCCATAACCACAACAGAAACTTCCTACTGTAAACACATTCCTGTATTCTTTTTTTGGACATCTTGTCCTGAAAGACACCTTAAACAAACCTTATATGTGAAGCTATGACTATCAAAGTGTAGGAAAAGTTGCAATCAACATCTTACCAATGCAGTGGAAAGTCCTCTTTGTCAATTCATTTCAGAAGACAAGCCTCGGTTTGAATTTTTCCCTTTAGTTATGGCTGGGGACTTGTGTTGTGCTTTTATCAACTCATCAACTTTTAACCTTACTAGGTTAGAGTAAAGTAGGTTTAGAGACAGATTCAATATGAACAGAATATTAGTATTTTGATATATGTATGGCCTTAACGGATCAGAACGTTCCTTCCCCATTAGCTACTGTTGCTACGCCCGTCAGGCTTCCTGTTCTCGTACTGCACATATGTGGTTTAAAATGCTACCAGGGGCAGATTATTGCCACTTGAAATTTTTTCGCATCAGTGACGACGTTTACATGCACATCACATTCCGGTTGTTGCCCTTATTCCGAAAAAGATGATATTCCAACTAAGCTGTTTACATGGCTAATGAAAGTGAATATTCCACTAATAGTCCCGTTTGCAAAATAGGATTTTTTCAAAGTATACCAGTGGTGGTGGACTTGATGGACAGTGCGAACACAACGTCTCTCTTTCATTCCTTCAACCAGCTTGAAAAGGTCCGTGCTGCGACGTGTGCGAATATCCAAAAACCTGTTGATATCTGAGTCTTTGATAGTGTTTAAAAGTAGCTGTGGTTCTCCTTCTTATCGGGTCTGCAGCTTTGCAGACTGTTGGCTGGTTGGTTTGTGTACAGCAACTATAGCAACGCACAGAGCTGACCATAAGTCGTAAACAGCCAAGAGGCCGTAAAACTGTCTGTAAACTGCGGTAAAAACCCTGATTTCTTAATCAGAAAATGCTATATTCGGAAAAAGGCCTTATTCGGAATATCCAACCGGACTATGCTGTTTACATGACCTGAATCAAATAATAGTGGAATATTGGTGTGCATGTAAACGTACTCAATGTGTCCAATTGATTTCAGACAGAGGTAGACAAAAGCAGGCAACCATTTCTTTTGGCAGATGAAATGACAACTGTCATGGCAGATTTTATCAGCTGTCGCTTGCTAGCTAATTAAGCTAACGTTAGCTCCATGAGCTGGTTGAAAACGCCGTCTTCGGATAACGTTTTCATGTTTCCGGCTGACTTGTTTTAAAATGGGAACCCTGTATAAAGATTTGAAATATGAACTTGATGGTTGCACATGGAAATAATGAAACAGTTGTTCTTGCAGTGCAGAGCTAGTTAGTCCTCGTATGATAAGTAATTAAATGTAAAATCAGACTTGTAAGTCATTCTTACATAATACTGTTTGGCTGCTTAGCATGATTTATTGTTTGTGTTTTCAAATATGTTTCACTTTTAACACGAAAAAAAGCTTTTCAAATGAGAACTGTTGTCTTTTGGAATGATAACGAGTTGGACTGGGGTAGCTGTAGTGTAAACTTCTCCCCAATCCAATAAAGAGCTGCTAACGTTGCCCTTCATTCTAATATAGTAGCATCTATGACCGGTTTGCACAGTGTTTTTTTTTTTATATCCTGTAGCCTCACAAAATAATGTAGTATGAAATGTTTATTGGCCTAGAAAATAACCCAAAGGTTACTAAAGTAGCTTGTAAGCTAGTTAGCTAGACATGCTAACATTTGCAGCTTACGTTAGAGCAGACAAATGCACTGTTTAAACATTTTCTTACACTTTTGCTCTTGTATTTTTGGTTTTGGAAAAGCTAAAGCAAAGACACCACCCTCCAAACTCTAGTATTGCCCTTACCACAGCCCCGTGCTCACTGTGTCATCATGTTGAGAAAGCCAATGCTCTACAGGCCTTCTGTTCCTTGTTACTGTTGCAAAGCTACTGTGTGATTAAACTATTCTGTTATTTTGTGGTTTTGTGAATGGTCACTTCCTAATAGAACGTGTATCTTGTATATGCTGCACTTGCAGATACTGTACGTTCTCACCAGGTTGTAGTAAAATAAAACTATATTTGAAATGTCATCTACATGTAAAAAATATTTTCAAAAAGATATCTAAATAAATTATATAGATTTTTTTTTTCTTCCTTGTATGGGTCATCCACACATGAATTTAATCAACTGATTTAAAATTTCCTGTTGAAAAACTACAGGGAAGCAGGCTGCAATTTCTGCACAGGACCTCCCTAGGTTATAAAGCTAAAGGCTTTGAGAACAGAATAAGCTTTAAAAATTTGGAAATAAGCATGCACATTACTAAGCCATACTCTTGTACATTTCATTTGTACAGAGAGTCTGACCACTCTCCATTGACAAGTGTTAACTTCCTTGAAGGCGGGTACTCTGTTGAAGTTTAAAACTATTGGATCTGCCCAGAGCCACTCTGGTAGCCTGGCTCCGCCTTTCTACGTCCTGTCTGGTAGGACCAGGCTAACAAGAGGGGAGATGACAACAGCTATCGGCTTAGCATCGCTAGCGTTAGCCTTAGCCAACTCCTTCACCACTAAACGGAGCGAGCTGGAAAATCAAACTTTTCCCGAACCCCGTGGGGAGGAGGGCCACAACATCATGGCCACCAACAAAACTCAGCAAAGATTGTTCTTGCTCGGGCTTTAACTTCTGGAAATTCGGCAGCGTTGTCACAACGGACCGAATGTCTTCGCTCGCATCTTTCTCCGCCGCCATTACGGAACTCGCCGAAGGTTACCAAACCTTAACGTCATCGTTCTCAGCCAGTCCCTCTGTTTGCTGATTGGACCTGTTAAAATTTGATCAGAGAAAACCCAAGAATATACCGCAAACCCAGACGGAGTACTGAAGGAAAATGAAAACTGAGCGGTACGTAGGAGGGCGAAGCCAGGCTAGCACATTGACTACCTCATTGAGTCAAAATGTACTGTTGTATTAGAATTCATGGGGTTAGTTATTCAAGAGAAATTGGATTTGTGTTTTCAATGGGAAAATAAATGGGCTGTTCTCAGTAATGTATCCAGTACTAAAGACACTTAAATATAAACCAAACTCAAACTGTGAACTCTTTCAGCTAGGATTAAAACAACATTGAAGAAGAAGCAACCCAAAGCCTTTTGTTTTGATCCACCTCACACATACTGGCTAAGCAATGTGACCACTTCTACCTTGCAGTCAACAACCAGAAGCACCAAAGTGATAAATGATTCACGCAGACTGTGCGCTACCACGAGTCACATAAAAAAATACAGAATGTACACACAACCAAGGACGACTGTGAACTGAGTTTCCTAATCTTCCTACGAAGGCTTTATGAGAGTATTTACACTTCAGTATAAAGGGTTCTCTGGGGCCTTCCCATTTAGAAATCTGATAGCTGAAAAAGTGTATATGGGTAAAGATATTGTGTATCAAACTATATAATTCACAGACTTTATACTAAAAAAAACAATGAAGGGGAATGTTTTTTTTGTGTTTGACCTGAAATCAACCATCACCTTTCTGCACATGAATGTCTTTTGAAATACAAAGTCATCCGTGGAACACCGCTGACCATAAAATGTCAGCTATTATGAGCAGAAGCCGTGTCAAAACGCTCGGCGATTTCTGCCGGGCTTTTATTTTGAGTGGATAAAAATAGATCAAAAGTGACACTGTGCTGACCTTTTGGTGCTGAACATCTTGGCTGCGTCTTCTTCCTTGTGCTCAGAGGCTTTGGGAGGTGAAGGTTTGATGTTGACTTTTCAAACCTGCAGAAAGCACACACACACACACACACACACACACACACACACAAAAAAGACAGGGACAGGAGACAGAAGGAGATAACAGTGAGATTGACAGCATCACAGTCAGGTTGCCTTCAAGTTGTCTGAATGCCTTGGCCACACTGGCCTCAAAACCTCCATTAGCTGGCCTCCAATTGAGCCATTCAAATCGACCGGGCACGGCAGGAGGCAATGACCGGGGCAAGGCCCGGATCCGAATATTCAAATATTTAAAAGGTCCTATGACATGCTGCTTTTTGGATGCTTTTATATAGGCCTTAGTGGTCCCCTAATACTGTATCTGAAGTCTCTTTTATATAGACCTTAGTGGTCCCCTAATACTGTATCTGAAGTCTCTTTTATATAGACCTTAGTGGTCCCCTAATACTGTATCTGAAGTCTCTTTTATATAGGCCTTAGTGGTCCCCTAATACTGTATCTGAAGTCTCTTTTATATAGGCCTTAGTGGTCCCCTAATACTGTATCTGAAGTCTCTTTTATATAGGCCTTAGTGGTCCCCTAATACTGTATCTGAAGTCTCTTTTATATAGGCCTTAGTGGTCCCCTAATACTGTATCTGAAGTCTCTTTTATATAGGCCTTAGTGGTCCCCCAATACTGTATCTGAAGTCTCTTTTATATAGACCTTAGTGGTCCCCTAATACTGTATCTGAAGTCTCTTTTATATAGGCCTTAGTGGTCCCCTAATACTGTATCTGAAGTCTCTTTTATATAGACCTTAGTGGTCCCCTAATACTGTATCTGAAGTCTCTTTTATATAGGCCTTAGTGGTCCCCTAATACTGTATCTGAAGTGTTGGTGCAGAATTACAGCCACCAGAGCCAGCTAGCTTTAAATGAAGGGTGCCCAGGATTTTGTGTAACAACAGGTTTCCTGCAACAACAAAGCAGTCGCTTCATCTCTTTTCTTTCCCTCTTTTTCCGTGAAATAAAGATGCCTTCAGGTGCCGCTGCCACCGACGCTAAAAAAAACCAAAAGGTTTTGGGTACAGCCCTAGCAATGAGCAGAGCAGAAGCCAGCCAACATGACAAACACAATGCATGAAGTCAACTGTCAGCTTTGATAATTATTTGCTTTACTTCGCCACAAGAGCGCCGATTTAAAAACAGAGTGGAATTAATTAGCACCGAAGCTCAACTGGAGCGACGAGGCACAATTAAAATGCAATTAAAAAGGAGAACTATATACGGCTTGTGTAGGCAAACGTGTCACATGCAGGCTATTAAGTAGCACCGTCTCTGAATGGTTAAATCCCCAAACTGGGTCTCTCTAGATGTGCGTGCTATACCTAGCTGGGGGTTAATAGAGACTGTGGAGGAGGAGCTGGAGTAAAAAAAGATAGGGTTCAATAATTAATGCCGAGGTCCATGCAGGCCTCACTTCTCACCCTCTCCTGCCTGTAATGAGATGAGTGGAGGGCCAGAGGGAAGGAAAGGGAAGGAGAATGGGGTGATTAAAACATCTAGCTCGGCCCCATCTACCTTCTTTCCTCCTCAGTTAGACACACCGGCATAGACACATCATCTAATTTATAACACCTGGAGTGCGTTTCCTCTTTAGTACACACTGGCAAGGAGCAGAGGAGAGCTGAATAAGCAGGCGTAAAGGTTAACAAAGTAGTGCGCCACTGGGAACATCTGATAATTCATTCAGGTGACATAAAAACCACGGATATACTCACTTCTGTAAGTAATCTAAGGCAGTGCAGCAGCCAACTTTGTGGCTTCAATGATTCACCACTGATAACTTCACAGACAAGCAGCCACAGAAATGTTATTCTATATCGTCTTAAATTTTATTGTCTTATTTTCTATGATCATAATACCGTGATATGACACAAGTGTTGTCTTTTCCTGGTTTTAAAGGCTGCATTTCAGTAAAGTGATGTCATTTTCTGAACCTACCAGACTCGGCTGAATCCCATTTCTCTGTCTTACCCCTTCCCCTACCCCAGAGATCTTCAACAGGGGTCTGGGACCCCTAGGGGGTCCTCATAGTCACTGCAGGGGGGGTCACCAAATTATAGTTCATTTTTGAAGGTTTTTTTATGGAATTTAGAATGTCTTAAAAAGGAGAATTCCGGTCAATTTTAACCCGTAGCTCTGTTTTTAAATTTGGAGTGCTGGCAGTAGCAAAAAAAACGAAAACAATCGGTGCTGCCTACACCGTGTTATTCCCCTGCTAGCGTTAGCACCCAACAGGCTTAAACAAGGCAAGTTTTAAACATGCTTGAAATGTCATTACAAGTGCCTACCCATGTGCAGTGATTCCTTCCGAGTGAACACAGTGAATCTGACTGCTGTAGATGTGACAGAAAGGCATAAAAGTTGTGTTAATCCAGCCAGTGCACATACCTCTGTTTATTTCCTGTTTTCCGGTCAAGTCCACACTAGTCGATTGTCGAACTCCTACAATCCAATATTCCAGTCAAATTTGCTGTGTTCCCTCGGAAGGAATCACTGCACATGGGTAGGTACTTGTAATGACATTTCAAGCATGTTTAGAGGCTAAAAACATGTTTAAAACGTGCCCCGTTTAAGCCTGTTGGGTGCTAACGCTAGCAGGGGGATAACATGGTGTAGGCAGCACCGATAGTTTTTCTTGCTACTGACATCACTCCACATTTCCAAACAACAGAGCTACGTGTTGAAATTTACCGGAATTCTCCTTTAACATGAATCCAACATATTATTAGCAAATATAAATCTCCACTGATGATAGGCTTACTGGCCTATAGGTAAGGTAGACTAAGGTATCCACAGATACAGTCCATCCTAAGGATTTAATGTGCCAAATGTACAGTATGTGCAACATTTAAAGATGATTTATAAAATCATGCTCACAATAATTGTTTTAATAGCTTAGTATTCTATGCACTAAACAGGTATGTATAAAGGCTTTAGGCCCCCCTACACTTTGTTGTAGGCCCAGTTTAATATGCAACTTAATTTTATACAACATATAGTATGTAGTAGGGGGTCCCTGCTCTGTCTCTCTTTCAGTTTAGGGGTCCTTGGTTTAAAAAACGTTTAAGATCCCAGCCCTACCCCTTCGTCTTACCCCTAGCCCTTGTCCCTCGGTAAGGGCTAGGGGTGAAAACATACCCCTATGAAATGAGACACCACTTGTTTACGGTAACGTCATCATACATCATCGCTAGCTGGCTGCTACATCACCAGAGACGACAAGTATTGATCACAAACTTCCAAGATGCCGTCTGCAAGCGTGTGTATGTCGATTGCGTTGATTTTGACAACAGTGTCATATGCATGTATATATTTTATAGTTCTTTTATGTTCACTTTGGTGGTGGTGGTGCAGATGCAGATGTTCTTATCTGTGTACTACTAAGGTCTGTTTGCAATAAATATTTTTATACACACTGCATGGTGTGTTGTATATCTGTTTCAGTTATCACTGTTTTGAATGTCATTGATGTTCAGAAACACTTCTGTTTTGAATGACACGTCTTTATTGCCCAATAAAGTAAACATAACAGGCAAAAACATTATATAAAAATATATTATATTACAGAACCATTATCAACTATTAGAACCATAACTTACATGTCACAAACACACACACACACACACACACATATATATATATAAAAAAGGCACTCAAATGTATAAAACTCAAAAAAGACACACAAGACCACAAACAAACTACAGCTATTCTGAAATTCCAGACCCCAGTCTGATGCCTGTTGGCCAGTAACCTTTCCCCTCATACCCCATTTCTTTCATTAGTGTTCTGTATCATAACCAACAACAATGTACAGGTGCATGAACAGGAAGGAATTACACATTACAATAACACAGTACCAATACAATAATGAATGGCTACAACATGAACGCATGACTCACTCCCATAGTTGCTTTGCAGCATATTTTGATTTAAGAAACTTCTGCTCGTTTTCAGCCCGAAAGTGGATCAGCTGCCGGGTTTCCTCCTGCGTCCCTGTATGATACAGGACGGTATATGTAAAGCACGGATCGATGTCTCCAAAGCAAGTAGTGTTATACACCGATATGAAACGAAATTCGCTGCTAATGGAGTTTAGTTAAAACTGTAGACATGCATGGAGTCCATTCAAGGCAGAGAAATGCAGGACTGTTGTGCAAATAAGCAATGTAACGTTAGCCTAGCAAACTAGCGATTTTACGTTTCAATTAAGAACATGGTTGCAAATATATATGTACAGGACTGTGTAGAGCACAAAACAAGACGGTCGTGATTTTTAAATCAATTATTTAAGCCAAAAATACCAAGCCAAAGCCAAATTCATGGGACTCTCTGATTGATCTGGCCGCCATTGTTGCCGGTTGCGCAGTGTATTCTGGGTACCCCTCGGTTTCAAGTAAGCTTGCAACTTTGCCTGATTTTAAGGGGTATCTACCTCTTCCCCTTAGCCCTACCCCTCGATCAAAACGAGAATTGGGATAGCCCTTCATCTCACGTGAACGCGCAAAACTAAGGGTAAGGGGAAGGGGTAAGAGAGAAATGAGATTCAGCCCTAGCCCTAATTATTTATATATCGCCCAGCCTTACGTTATTCTATAAAAATAACTTATTTATATTCTTTATATTATTTCTTCATAAAACGATTTTAAATACAGCCTGCAGTTAAGATGAATTGTTATGACATTGCATTAATGTCAATGTATGACGTGCGTTCGATAATGCAACTAGCTGGATTAAGGATTAGAGTAGTCTCACTGTTAGAAGCCAAACAAAAACACCCATCTCAGATAAGGGTAAAAGCTGTCGTCAACAGTTTGTCACCAGTTTCAAATGCCATCAAGGGTACATCTGTATGGAACACATTTTAATCAAACTCAAACTACAGCGATGCTTGCAGCTCTGTGAGGCTGTACTAATGCTGCATTCACTCAATGCTGGCAAAGGAATACCTCCTTTTATTACGAATTGGGAGTGTTCACACATTATTGCAAGATGGCTACTCCTACTGCTCCTCTTCTTTCTCCTCTTTCTTAACTTCAAGTTGCTCTTCCTTTTACTGTATATTGCTTGGATTAGAAATTCATTGGTTCATGCTTACTTTAAACCCACTGGCAAGTAAAGCTGGCCTCATGATCCCAAATAAGGTCTAAATGCATTTTCAGTTTTTGTCTTGGTTCAGTATAGACCCTTGAAAGCTTAAGGGTTTGTTATTATTTTTCTAAGGGGAGTGCTGGGTTTGGTAAAGCACTCTGTGTAGTCATTTTTAAACCCTGAAACACTATGACGAATAGAAGGATGAGTCACATTTTCAAAAGCAATGGAAAAGGAAATGAATTATTAAATTGTCTCTCTGCACTCCCTGGGCTCCGAATTTTCGATCAGATTAGATAAATAGTTCGCTTTAATGAAATGAAATATTTTATAATAATTGGCTCTCAGTGCATCTACCTGCAGCCCTTTACGGCGAGGTATTTCTCATCTCATTAACGCCCCCCCCTGCTGTCATACCAGTATGAAATGCACATAAAAACACAACCTGTTTAAATGCGGTGTACTGCGTGGCCGGGTTGGTTCAGTGGTAGAGCAGGCGCACATATACTGAGAGGTTTATGCCTCGACGCAGAGGTCCAGGGTTCGAATCCGACCTGTGACAATTTCTTGCATGTCTTCCCTCTCTCTCTCCCCTTTGTCACCTAGCTGTCCTGTCAAAAATTAAAGGTGGAAAAGCCCAAAAAAATAATCTTTAAAAAAAAGTGGTGTACTGCTTTAAATGTAAAAAGATGTATTTGTATCGTGCTATTTCGCTTCTGAACTCCGACACTAAGGTGCTTTCTAAAATACTGGCTGGGAGGTTGGAGGGTCTTCTCCCGGTCTTGGTAGGTGGAGATCAAAATGGCTTTATACAGGGGTGTAAGGGATTCCATAATGTCAGGAGAGTGCTTAATGTTTTACATTCTAGAAAAGGGTCATCGGACACTGCAATCCTGTATTTGGATGCAGAGAAGGCCTTTGACAGAGTGCTAACTCGCTTTGGGTGTGGTGCAAACTTTTGTAAATGGATTAAGATTTTATATACAAATCCTTCTGCAGAGATTCTTACGAATAATACGGTATCTGAGCCCTTTGACATCCACAGAGGCTCACAAAATCCCAAATCATGATGCTTACGGAGGAGGAAAGACGTAAACCTACACCTCTGATCGCCTCTTTCAATATGTCTGAGGGTTTTACATATCTCGGCATTCATGTTGTGCCAGAGATCAATAAGATAGTTTCAAATAACTATGACCCCATCATGGACTCAATAACTAAATCGTTAGATAGATGGTCATCCTTACCTAGATCTTTAATTGGACGGATTAACGTCCTTAAAATTAATATTTTATTGAACATTCCCTTGCCACCACCATCTCTTTTTTCAAAACTAAAAAAGAGGTTTTCTGCTTTTATCTGGAATAACAGACGCCCCAGGGTCCGCTTGTCTTTGTTGTTTTTGCCATATGACAGGGGGGGCTCAATGTTCCTCATATCCAGTGGTACTACTGGGCAGCTCAGCTTCGCACCGCAATGTATTATTTCTTAGACACTATCCCTGCGTGGATGGAGATTGAGACGGCCTCGGTAATTTCCATGTTACCCCTAAATCTGTATTTATATTCAGCTGATATCAAGAAACTAAGAAAACAAACAAAGAACCCTTTTCTTTTAAATACAATAAATGTCTGGTATGAGGCGCGGAAATTTCTGGGTGAAACAAACACTCTCTCAGCCTTCAGTCCTATTTGGGGAAACCAGAGGTTTGCTCCTGGGAGAGCTGATCCGGGTTTCCAACTAAGGATAAAAGTATCATGTCATTTGAAGAACTTATGGTAAAACACAATGTTCCTAGAAAACACTTTTTTAAATACTTACAAATAAGGAGCTATATAATGGCTGCCCAGAATAAAAAAATTACGGAACCCCCTTTGTCCGTGTTAGAAAATATTTTAACAAACAAATGCAACAGCAAGGGTCGAATCTCAGTTCTATATGCTATGCTAATATCGAACTCAACCGAATCATCTGAGCACAAATTGAACTCGTGGAAGGAAGACATTCAGGAGGACATAACATTGGAAGATTGGAGTAATATTTGTAGTAAGGCTCAGAAACAGACCGTGAATACCAGGCTCAAGTCATTACAATATAATTGGCTGATGCGAACATATATTACGCCAGCGAAGTTGCATAAGTTTAATAGGGTAAACCCAGATGCTACAAGATGCTACAAGTGCAATCACTCCAAAGGGACTCCGTTTCATTGTTTGTGGGACTGTAATAAAATTAAAGACTTCTGGAAGGATGTAGCACAAATGATATTTCAAATAGTGTCTATTAGGCTGCCTCTCCACCCCAAAGTATTTATCCTGGATTGTATCCATCTGATCCGAAATTAAAAAAAGAGATCAAAGTACTTATAGATATGTGTTTACTGCAAGCCAAACGATTGATTTCGTGAATAGGTCTCTCTCTCTCTCTCTCTCTCTCTCTCTCTCTCTCTCTCTCCCTCTCTCTTCCCCCCGATACAGGCAACTCAAACACCGCTGCACGTGACGCTAGTTAACACTATACTCGACAGCAGCTAACGTTAGCCTAAACACGGTTACAATGCTGACAGCCAACGCTTCAAGCTAACGTTTGACTGTGTTTTACTGTAACTGTACTGTAACTGTAACAATCTGCAGCAGTTATTGTAAATGTCCTTTACCATCTGATTGTTGTTTTTGTCGTTCAACAGCGATTTACTACTTAAATTAGTTATTGTTATACATTATTATTAAACATTTAATTTTGACCATATGGCCTTAGCAATAAACAAGCCGTTCTTTAATGTCGCCAACTGTTGTTTAGTACCCTTTTTTTTTTCTTTTCTTAACTTTCTTAAAAAGTATCGGTTCAGGCACCGTTAATTATGCATGAGATTAATTTCGATTAATTAATCACAGAGTATGTAATTAATTAGATTAATTTTTTTAATCGATTGACAGCCCTAATATATCTATCTATCGTTTGGTTTTTGCTAGGAGGATTTTTGTGCAGATATCCATGGTCCCCAGAAGATGAATCCTAATGACTTTGGTGATCCCAACTTTCTCCTCCAGCACCACCAAGAGGCTGACATTTGTGGTTTCAAATCCCACTGATCACATTTATTAATGTTTTTTTTTTGTAGAATTCTTTTAGTTTTTAAATTATTAAAAAGGAAGGAAAAAAAAAAGAAGGTATTTTTCTGTCGCCATGTGTTGGGTTGGCATCCAAACGGACCACATTGTTAATTGCAGGTACGTTAACATGCTGTTCAATGGGCTGCAGCTGACCAGCTAATTGGCTATCTAGCCTGCAAACAGATGTTAGCAGAGCACTTTTTTACATCACATTTTTGATTTGTCTAATTTATAACCAAATACCTGCAAATGAATGTCATTCCCATCAGCCTTGTCTTTACCGTGTACCTAATTAGCAAAGGTTAGCATGCTAACAAGGTAAACTAATTTGGCTATCATGGCAAACTAAACATAAGCATGCTAGCTTTGTCACTGGGAGCATGTTGCCATAGTGATGTTGGCATTTTCATCAGCTGTTTCATAGTCTTTTTAGGATTTACCACATGAAATTAGGTGCATCTGATTGATGTCTCATTTAGGTCATGTGGCATTGCATTTGGATGTTTTTTTCTTCACAATTGTTCTGTAAAGTGTGAAGGCAGACACCCACAGCTTTCGTGTTCTATGCAAAATATCTATACAACTGATATTTGGCTTTGACATTGTCACTCTCTGCAAAGATACACCTAAACTCATAGAAATAAAATGAGATTAGAATGATTATTAACTGTTTTGCTGTGGTCATTTGAATAGCTCAAAAAGAAAATGGCACGCAGCACTGTGCATTGACCCTCGAAATAGAATGAGCTGGTCTGCTACAACGGTCACAGTCACACTTCTTTGCAATGGCAATGATACATGGTGAATGATTGCAGCAATTTTTTGGTGAGCGGTGCATTGTAAGCTTAAACTGAATTAAATGAAATGGATTTTTAAGTCACAGCTAGTAGAGTATGTTATGTGCAGCACACTCAGGTTTTCTGCTTGACCAATCTTGCAACTTGGTTCGGTTTTATGCACTCACATCAAGATTTACAGTGAACAGACTATTGTTTATTTCTGTAACTCAGTCACATAAAGCTCATACTATTTCATTCCTCCTTTTAAATGCCTTTAATCGGTCATTTAGCAGATGTGGTATGGCTCCATTTCATATTTAGAATATGTTTTAGATAACTGAAATTAAAGTAAATGAAAATAAATGTGCGATATCTGCTGGAAATCTCATAAAATAAGTGTGAGCAAAGTTGGCGCTTTGCCGTTCTGTGAAAACAAGACACATTCTGGATCATAAAGCATTGTACACTTTGTATTGTTCACTTGTATTACTATATATTAAAAGGTCCCATGACATGGTGCTCTTTGGATGCTTTTATATAGACCTTAATTGTCCCTAATACTGTATCTGAAGTCTCTTTTATATAGACCTTAGTGGTCCCCTAATACTGTATCTGAAGTCTCTTTTATATAGGCCTTAGTGGTCCCCTAATACTGTATCTGAAGTCTCTTTTATATAGACCTTAGTGGTCCCCTAATACTGTATCTGAAGTCTCTTTTATATAGGCCTTAGTGGTCCCCTAATACTGTATCTGAAGTCTCTTTTATATAGACCTTAGTGGTCCCCCTAATACTGTATCTGAAGTCTCTTTTATATAGGCCTTAGTGGTCCCCCTAATACTGTATCTGAAGTCTCTTTTATATAGGCCTTAGTGGTCCCCTAATACTGTATCTGAAGTCTCTTTTATATAGACCTTAGTGGTCCCCTAATACTGTATCTGAAGTCTCTTTTATATAGGCCTTAGTGGTCCCCTAATACTGTATCTGAAGTCTCTTTTATATAGGCCTTAGTGGTCCCCTAATACTGTATCTGAAGTCTCTTTAATATAGACCTTAGTGGTCCCCTAATACTGTATCTGAAGTCTCTTTTATATAGGCCTTAGTGGTCCCCTAATACTGTATCTGAAGTCTCTTTTATATAGACCTTAGTGGTGCCCTAATACTGTATCTGAAGTCTCTTTCCCGAAATTCAGCCTTGGTGCAGAATAACAGCCACTAGAGCCAGTCCCACAATGAGCTTTCCTTAGGATGTGACATTTCTGTGTCTGTAGCTATTGAGGAGAAGAGACGGGGGGGGCAAGGTGGAGGCTGGGGGTGTGGCCTTGACCAACTGCCACTTTGCTCGTTTGAAAGCCATGATGTCTCTTTCTCATGGGCGGGAAAAGCAGAGAAACCGGAGGTAACTTTGCTCCTTATGACCTCAGAAAGATAAGATTCCAGATCGGCCCATCTGAGCTTTCATTTTCTCAAAGGCAGAGCAGGATACCCATGGCTCGGTTTACACCTATCACCATTTCTAGCCACTGGGGGACCATAGGCAGGCTGGGGGAACTCATATTAATGTAAAAAAACCTCAAAGTGAAATGTTCAACACTTACACCCTACAATCATTGTGCATACTACAAAGATCAAATCATCACACGCAAAACCTTTTCATGTGCGCACATAAAAGTTTCGTGTGAACACATGAAACTAAACTTTAGATTTGTTTTCATGTGCGCCGCTTTGAAACCCAGTACCAGAAGGCGGGGGGGACATCAGGCTGCATGCTAGCAGCAAACTACATATAACTATAACAGCACAACTGTACAGACCAACTCTTTTTTTATGCGTTTCATAATGACACTTGAGTTCATGATTTTAATATTTGTATTTTCGGGTTTACATGACAGACAGTTGAATTCCTGAATAAAAATAATGAATCATTTTGGTGCAGAGTTTTGAAATTCATGCCCCCCCCCCCCCCTTTTTGGGCAATTACTTTCATTTATGAACAGTTACAAACATCTGGCCAACTCCACGGATATAGGTGGATGTACACAAAATGCAAGGAGAATGGATTAAACATAAGGAAAGACGATGTTCGATTAATTCTACGAGAAAAGGGGTGTTGAACGGGACATTCTAAAACTTATAAAGACCATGAGAACCATGGAAAGTCAACCCACAGCCGCTCCGCTGCCCTGCTGAAAATGTGAAGCAGAAACGCTTAATATCAGACAACGTCCATAATAATAATAATAATAATAATAATAATAATAATAATAATAATAATAATAGGACTTTGGGTTAGATTTTTGGACAGTTTTCAGTGGTTATGAGGAGCAATATATATAAATATATAAATTTGGTAATCATTGTTTAGGCACATTAAACCACGTTAAGCTTTTTCACGTTAAGCATTTTCACGTTAAGCATTTTAGAATGTCCCGTTCAACACCCCTTTTCTCAGAATTAATCGAACATCGTCTTTCCATACGTTTAATCCATTCTCCTTTGCATTTTGTGTACATCCACCTATATCCGTGGAGTTGGCCAGATGTTTGTAACTGTTCATAAATGAAAGTAATTGCCCGATCCAAATCGCTGTATCCCTTGCTCCGGAACAGATTACAAGACTTTAAAATTCGTTTTAAATGTCGTATCGAAACAATATAATGGTGACGACTAGCAAGCAAAGCAGCAATGTCCTTATAATGAAGACCTAGATTAAAATATAGTGCAACTAACTCCTGTACTTTAGTCATTTCTCTAGCTCTCACTGTCATGGCCCAGGCTACATCAATATACGACTTATGTGCTCACACAAGTTTTGCGTGCACACACGAAAGTTTTCACGTGAGAACATGACAGTTTCGTGAAAGTTTCCGTAGGCTTATAACTTAAGAGGAAAATGTAATTTTAAACAACATTGTGTTCACACTACACAATAAAAGTGCATATCAATACGTGGGGTGGTTTTGTGGAATGGACTGGGGGAAGAAATCAAAGTATTGTGAAAATATCAGACAGTTTAAAAAGATGTATTCTAAAATGTTTTTGCGAGGTACAGAAATGAGGCAGGGTAATGTAAAACACCATTATGGCGATATTGTTATTGTAATTTTCTTTTTTTTCCAATCTCTGTTTCACTCAATATTAAGTAGTGAGGCTGATTATGGATGAAGAAGAGGATGAATATAGGGGTTTAGCTGTGGGGATGGATGCTGGGGCGGTAAGTGGGTTATGGAATTTATGTATTGATGGATTAGATTAGTATTAGTCTCGCATTGCTAGTCCACACAGCATTCCAGGATGGGAGAAAAACGTGCTCTGGTTTATTGGCATTTCTTTGAACCAATCACAATCGTCTTGGGCGGCGCTAAGCTCCAGACGGAACAACAGCACCACTTAAAAATGGCCTCAGGAAGGAACATGTTTTGGTGGAACGTGTAGTTGTGCAACAGAAAACTCAGATTGGACAGATAGTCTAGCTAGCTGTCTGGATTTACCCTGCAGAGATCTGAGGAGCAGTTAACCATAGTCCTCACAAATCCACCGTTTAAAATGCTGACACAAAGAAAGGCCTAAAAAGTAACAAAGGCCTAATTGAGGGACATCTGGCGGAAGTGGAACGTCGTGTCTATAGACTAGGTAGGTAGGTCTGGCTATACCACAGATGCATTCTACGATAGGAGGAAAAAACTGTTTACATTTCTTTAAACCAATCACAATCGTCTAGGACAGAGCTATGCTCCAGACGCAGTGACGGTGGTTCTGCAAAAATAGTCTAGGGAAAGCAACTGTTTTGGTGGAACATTTGCACACCGCTAAAGACAACGCCACAGAAAATATTAAATGAAGTGAACTGTTGACACAATACAGTAACGTTAGCTTGCTAGCTCGGAGGTTGTTCTTATCGTTTCCCATAGCGAAGGGATTTTGACAAACATAGCAGCAGATGAGGCTTGTCTTGGCAATGTACTTTCATTCATCCAGCCCACCAAGAGTCAGGGTCTTTCCGAGGTTTCTGCCTGTAGGAAGTTTTTCCTTTCCATCTGTCAAGTGTCCTGAGATAACTCATGTTGTGATTTGACACTATAAATAAAACTGAATTGATTCGTTTAGAATAAGAGTTGGAACCAGACGCATATTGCTTCTTCTTACCTCTTTTTCAGACCTGAAATGTAAATGTAAGGTAAAAATATTCAATTCCATAAATATGAATTGAAATGGTCAACGTAGTCCTCAAAACTATGTTCTTAAAAAAGAAGGAACCACAAAAAAAAAAAAACGGGTTGAAATGACTCAGGTTGGCTGTGAAATTGTGACGTTACATATTACAGAAAAGGAAGGTCTGCATGGGACTAAGTGCACTAGTCTAAAATGGAGAGTGTAGCATATAGTTGCAAGTGTGTCAGTAAATCAGTCATCATTCATTCATTGTTACCTTATTTGTATGGTTCATCTGTTTTTTTTCTGCATTGTCACCAATGCATACACCTACACCACAACAATGCACCAGTGGAGCCATGTGGTTCCTCCTGACATGAATGGACCTTGTCTACGTCTATCTCTATGGCAAAACAACCTCGTTTGAGGATGTTTTTCCTGCCGAGCTTCATTAAGCCAGCCTTGTGTTTCAGCTTAATTGTCTCTGTGCGTGCAGAGCATCCTGACAAACACTATCAGCATCCAAGCATGTAATGGGTTGAGGCGAATCCCTCACACAGACAGAGGGACATCAAGTATCGCCGGTGCTCGGGTGTGCACTTTTGCTGAGAGCTGCTGGCCATAAAACAGCAATGACACAGGGGTGTTTGGCTCCAAAACGCATAGCTTTAAGGTCAGGGCTGACAGAGGCTATTTCACACAAAACAAAGATGAGCACTGGTAACACAAACAACTGCAAACACAACAGGCCAAATGCTATCCCAGCTGATGCAAATAGGAGTAAATTCTACTCTCAAATCTAAACTGTTTTAGATGTACAATTCAACTCTCTCTGACGCTGGGTTTATGAATGACAAGAAGAGAAGGTAAATAAAGATATTGGCTTTGCTGGTTCCTGGATGAAATCCAGAGTGTGAGCAGGGGAAGTGGAGTATTGATCAGAGGTAGGACAAGCAGGCCCAGAACGCAGCTAAATCAGTAACAGCCATGAAGAAGTAGAGGAAAGTATAGCTCAAGTACTTTAGAGCAAAGCATGGCCGGTTTCACCATTGAATCAAAATAAAATGTTCCTCTTATCTGTGAAATAAGCATGTGACCCATTTCAACTACACTCCTCAGAGAATCGGCATCGAGAATCGATTAGAAGTGGAATTGAAAGGAAGAATCGGAATTGTTCAAATCAAAACGATGCCCAACCCTACGGATATGCAACAGCATAAGATTTATCAGTGTTTAAAAAATGTCTGGTGCAGCTTTAATACAGAACATGTCTATGTTTTCTTACAGTTTAGCACAATGAACTATATGAAGTAAAAACTATATAAAACCAATATACTGTAGTCCAGTTGCTGCACTGGCATTTCAATCAGGGCCTGGTTCGCTGCAGTAATATGACTCATCATCTCCCCTTCTGTTCTCCCCTGGTTGTCCCATTGTCTGGATCTCACCATTGTTTACATCTCTCCCCCCTCCAGTCCCTCATCTCTCCTTTCTCGCCAATTCATTTCCTTGGCTGTGTCTGGCGGCGCACACACAGAGCCTGATTGCAGTATGTTTCCTGAACTAATAGGGATCACATTAGCCTAGCGGGAAACACAACACCATTATGGAAATGCTCAGTCAATTACTTGGCAACGAATAAACACCCCCTCCGTTATTTTCGACTCTCATATTTGCGTTGGGCTAATGGTTACGATGCATGGTTGTTATCGGCTCAGGGGCATCTTATCTACGTCTCCCGGAAGAACTCGGCAATATGCTCGAGGTCAGTTGTGTCATGGTTGGATTGTTGGGTTGCCCTGGATGAGAGCGTTTACCCTGCAATAAAAGATCTCGGTGTAAATTTGCCAGCCACTTGTCAGTTAAATGGGATAATAGATGTGGTGACTGGGTAGCTCATATGGTAGAGCGTGTGCGTCCTATGTACAGAGGCTCAGTCCTCTCTGCAGCGGTCGTAGGTTCGGTTCTGACATGCAGCCCTTTGTTGCATCTCTTCATAGTCGTCAGATTCATCTACCAACCCTTATAGAACTGGCTCAGGTTTTCCTTGGACCTGCTCTTAGTTATGCTGTTATAGTTTTAGACACACAGAGCTTCTCTCTCCTCTCTGTTTCCATCTGTGTGCACTCATGTCCCAGAAATGCTTGTTACTAACCTAGCTCTGGGGAGCTTATTCCCCGGAGTCCTTATGTTTTCTTGCCCCACAGTTTTCCTTTGATTAGTGTGGCACCTTGGTCCTGCTCAACACTCTGCTATGCCCTGGTACGCCCTGGTACGCCCTCCAGTGCCCCGCCACGCCCTGCAGTGCCCCACTGTGACCTGCAACGCCCTGCAGTGACCTCCAGTGCCCTGCTACTCCCTTCCACACCCTCCAGTGCCCTGCTACACCCTGTAGTGACCTGCTATGCCATTAACTACTACAACTGCTATTTTTAGTCATACTTCCATTATCTTTATTGTGACTATTATTGCCACTGTTCATCACACCCCCAACCGGCAGCGTCAGACACCACCCACCAAGAGCCTGGGTCTGCCAAGGTTTCTTCCTGAAAGGGAGTTTTTCTCGCCACTGTTAAAACTAAATGCTTGCTCTTGGGGTAATTACTGGAATTGTTGGGTCTTTGGAATTTGTGAGTGCGGTCTAGCCCTACTCTATCTGTAAAGTGTTTTGAGATAACTCCTGTTATGATTTGATACTATAAATATAATTGAATTGAAAAATTGAATTCCCCCTCTCTCTTCCCTTTCACGTTGAGGCTGTCCTATCAAATAAAGGGCCTAAAATGCCACAAAAATAATCTAAAAAGAAAAAAGAAAAAAAGGACAATAGATTCATCATGTTGGTTTCAGTGTCCAAGCATCACACAGCCTTTATTGTATTGACACCATCTTCAGGTTATCTAATTTAGACTAAAGAATGCAAATAGATTTATTCTTGATGAGTGTCAATTTTTCTTTTTAGTTGCTGGATTGATTTAGACAGAAAAGCTAAAAAACAATGAGACTAAATATAAAGTAACATAACTTCAACACATTGGAGGATTTTAAAGCCAGTTTATGGATCAGATTTCTTCAGTTTACTTCCTCATATTTCTCCATCTAACTGAGCACCAGGAGGCTCGTTCTGGCCTGAATCATAACAGCTATATCTTTTATAGACAGCAGGCGTTGGGTAATATTATCTATGCTTCTGGGAATGCCACTGCAACGAGGTTAAAATACGGAAGACTATAAATGTTTCTTAAAATACCATTTCCATTAAACAGCATACGAGTTCACGCTGGCTGAGTTCATTTATTATGTTTTATTAAAACTGTTTGAACCCTGTCCCATAATGAATGTAAATTTAAATACAAGATAGCAAGGTAAAAAAAACACGCTTGTAAAACGAGCTCAATGTAACACCTATGGCTTGGGAAAAATTGCTATAAGGTTCCTTATAATACTATGGGACATGACGGAGACATCGGCTCAAGTACAAAAGTTCAATCGCTCTGTTGGGAGATTTGAATAAAGCTGGTGAGACTATCCTCTTACACAAAACGATTTTCACCAACTTTCAGAGATTTCTTTGAATATTAACAGTCAGAAATAGCAAGATATTAAATGAGTGTAAATACAGAAAACAGTCCAAAATCCTGCGTAACAATTTTGCATGTTCCTCTACCAAAAGAAAATTCATAAAAAACCTTTATACAATTTGTGCAGAAAAGGCAGTTGAACAAAGGAAGAATGCTAAATGTGGATGCAATTAGATGAGGGAACTTCATAAGAGTTAGGTGAAAGCTAAGGGTGTCTTGATTTTAAATCGAACTTGACCGAAATTAAGTCACAATCTCAAATTTCGAATTAAAAAATGGAATTGTCGATGCTGCCACGGCCCCATGTCACGTCCAGTCGGCTTGCCAAGCGGAAAGAAAAAAAAACACACACGTGTAGCCCATAGACAGTATATAAACTGGACCAACAGTTCCCGTTGCTCTTGACGGAGACCAGTGAAGGATATTAGAAGCACTTTTCTGGTGATGGCTGAGCGTTACTGAGCAGCCTCAAACTGAGAAAGACGACGTAAATGTGACGGGAGCAACCTGTCTGAAAGTTGGAAGTCTTCTGGTAGCTGTGCCAAGAGAAATCTCAATCATTCCCAATCTAGCAGAGACGGAGAGCGTAGGTATATGTAAGGAGATAACATAGGCACAGGCTAATTATTGCTAACTAAAATGCTAGTTAACATTAGTAATTAAACTTAAACAGCTAATGTGAGTCGAAACTGCCTGAGAGCTTCTCCTATACTGTACGGTAATTTCTCTACTACGCGGTAAGTCGCGTGGTTATGACACAATCATTAGCCTATTTTTACAAAAACATCTGCTACGGAGCCATAACGTGAGATACAAGGTAATGGAGCCTTTTATACATTGTCGTGATTCTTTAGAATCAAACAATGGACAAATAGAGTCTTTAAACGCTTCAGATGTAAAGTTATTCGCATGGCAACTGCAGATGCAGGAGACCCATCGACAGAACTTGAACCCCCTCCTCTTTCACTGAAGTCGCCGGTGTGGAAGTATTTTGGATTTCCAGTGAGTTATGTTGACAACGTTCGCGTTGTCGACAAAAAAGCCACAGTTTGCAAGCTCTGCTATGTGCATGTACCATATTCTTCCACTGGCAGCACAACTAACATGGCAGTTAATGTGTGTGGTACATGTTCAACTGTTCGGAAATAGTTTGTTAAGACACTTAATTGTTCAGAGAAGACTATAGACATGGCTGTTTGTTTTGTTGTGAACTTGAATGTCATCTTCTATGAAGAAGACTGCAGTTACAAAAGAGAAACTAGATGGCAGGTTATAGATATAAGTTATTGTTACATTATGTTGTTAATAAATGTTTTAAATTTGACAATGTAGTGTGGTACATTGCGAACAAAGAGGTCAGATATTATATTGCATAAAAGTATAGTCTAAAAATGGAATAGCAACCTGTGCTTTAAAAAAGAAAAATGTAAAAATCGAGAATCGAACCGTGACCTTAGAATCAAAAATGTAATCGAATCGAGGATTTGGAGAATCTCCTAGCGAAAGCAAAGGAAAAGTTAGACATTTTGGGAAATACCCTTGTTTACGTTCTTGCCCAGAGTTAGATGAGAAGGTCGGTATCCCTCTCATGTGTCTGTACACAAAATACGAAGCTAGAACCAGGTGACTGTTAGCTTAGCCTAGCATAAAGACGAAAGATTTTGGGAACAGCTAGCCTGGCTCCGACAAAAAGGCAAAAGTCTGCCTAACGTCACTTTTAAAACCAACACAGGGTGTCTCATTGTCTGATAAGCACAAAAATGTATGGTTTTACGGTGAGTAACGTGCTGTAACTACTTCCACTGTACCTAGCTAGATAGATTTTTTTTTTGCTGCTGGCTCTACCTTCCTATTTAGCATACAGATGTAAGAGTGGTCTGGTCTAAACCTTCACATCCAACTCTTGGCATAAAAGAAAATATGGCAAAATGTCAAACTATTCTTGAATTGATTCCTCATTAGGAGGAACTGTGGCAAATACATTTAAAAGGTCTGAATTTTAGTCATAAAAATCTTACAAAAGTCATTCTTAGAAAATGTGAAATAGGTGTAACAAAATCTTGAATCAAGACTGACTTTCTAGCTTTTTCAGAGCTTTCAAGCGAATGAAACTGGCTCAGGTTTGACCACATGATGCATGTGTGGAACACTGGTTACGTGATAGAATGGTGTTACGCTGGGATGACAACATACAACAACTACTAGGACCTGAGGCCGTTCTGACAGTCCGATCAGTTGTGACACCCTGACCATAACTATAAATCAGCCCAACAACGGTGTCCCCCACCTTCAATAAAAGTTAGATTTAACGCTGTAAGCTACGGTACAGAAAACAGTAGAATCCTAGAAAGTTCCCTCTCTGAACATCTTCCTCAATCAATTTCAACTTTCATGTCCACATGTGAAACGCCATCTTCTGCGCATAACTTAAAAATATGTTGCACTGTAGCTCTATTAGGAGGCACATGCAATGAAAGGGGTCGAAAAAATTAACCACTTGGAGAGATATTGACATGAGGGCCTAGCAACAAAGCCATTTCTTACACCAGGGGAACGATTCTCTTCTCTTGCTTGCTTGTACAATATAACATCATTCCAGTAGAGAACTACACCGCCCCATGAGATTACATTATGCCAAGAAAACTACTGAGGATTTCTTCTTCACAGTGCGCTGTTTTTACTCAAAATAACCCTCTGCTTTCCTGGGTTGATCTATTTCTGTCTGTGAGTGTTCCTGAGGATTCGATGTGCGTCGAGGCTGCACATGATGACAATGGTGGGGGAAAAAAAGAAAATAAAAACCTCAGCTTTCCAGCAGAGTAGCTCATGGCAAGGTATGTACGGGAGCTAGAACACTGTCAGTTTGAGTTAAAGACATGTACACAGGCGTGTTGGGGGCCGCTCTCTGCTGAGTCACTTCACTGTGTGATATTGGGCTGGCAGAGACAAATGCCCATGGAGTTATCAGTCAAAAACGACCCCATCCCCTTGCTTTGATTCAATTAGCTTTCAAGCAGTGTCCCAAAGTAGAACCAAAGGCAATGTTCGCTCAACTTAAGTGATGGGTTCAAATCAGATTTCAGTTTGCTGACAGCATCGCCTTCTTCCTATCAAGTTATGTGGTGCGGGTTTCATGATGAATGTCATCTGGCTGTCACATTATCACTCCATCCGCAAAGGGGGAAAATGCACTCAGAACATGCCCTAAATTTACCCCGACGGCTATTGCGAATGATAAGTTCAGTCATTAAAGTAAAATTTGCAGATTTATCAGAAAGCGGCCTGGGCAGGGGTGAAAAACAGCAGAGCAGAGGACATGAGCGCAGATTCATCAACCGCCAACCAATTCGAGGGGAAACAGATTTCATTACTTTATGAAACACAGTGCATCCGCCATCTTTTATCCTATCCAGATAGTCAGTGATTTGGGTTACATGGCTGGCCCTCTGATGCATCATGGGCCAAGTAGACTGGGAGGAGACAGAAGAAGAGAGTGGATTGTTGCTATGCTTCAAGAAAAGGATGGTAGGAGGAGACACGGGGGGTGGGTCACTGGATTGGGTCCCTATGGCTTTGCACGGCAAATCCTCTGTAATCCTCCAACCAGTCCCATTGCGCCGTTTACTGTATGTAGGTAATGCCATTACGGGCCCACACCAAGCCTGCTCCGCAACCATGTAAGCTACATCCTACAACTGCTACAGCCGTCCTCCACTATTGTTTACCTGCTTCTTTTTTTAAAGAGGACTGCTGAGGATGTTTATCCTCCCTAAATCTCTTCTGAGATTATCATCATTAGACGGCGGGATAACAGGGAGGGAGTCAGACAAAATATAGATGAAAATCACAAAGAGATGGTAAGAAAACAAATCATTCCTCAGTGTACTGTATTTATACAAACCAAAGGGAGGGCTGGAGGGGGCTGCTTTATGGCCTGCAGTCTGGCTGCGTGATCCATTTTCTTGGGATGCAAAGTAAAATCATGGAGAATTGCAGCTTCCAGATCAACACTCCTACATGTAAACATAAGTCGTTTTTTAAGCAAAGCACACTGCTCATACAGTGGGGCAAAAAAGTATTTAGTCAGCCACCAATTGTGCAAGTTCTCCCACTTAAAAAGATGAGAGAGGCCTGTAATTTTGATCATAGGTACACTTCAACTATGAGAGACAAAATGAGAAAAAAACAAATCCAGAAAAATCACATTGTAGGATTTTTTATGAATTTATTTGCAAATTCCTCGGGAAAATAAGTATTTGGTCACCTACAAACAAGCAAGATTTCTGGCTCTCACAGACCTGTAACTTCTTCTTTAAGAGGCTCCTCTGTCTTCCACTTGTTACCTGTATTAATGGCACCTGTTTGAACTTGTTATCAGTATAAAAAAGGCACCTGTCCACAACCTCACAACAGTCACACTCCAAACTCCACTATGGCCAAGACCAAAGAGCTGTCAAAGGACACCAGAAACAAAATTGTAGACCTGCACCAGGCTGGGAAGACTGAATCTGCAATAGGTAAGCAGCTTAGTGTGAAGAAATCAACTGTGGGAGCAATTATAAGAAAATGGAAGACATACAAGACCACTAATAATCTCCCACGATCCGGGGCTCCACGCAAGATTTCACCCCGTGGGGTCAAAATTATCACAAGAACGGTGAGCAAAATCCCAGAACCACACGGGGGGACCTAGTGAATGACCTGCAGAGAGCTGGGACCAAAGTAACAAAGGCTACCATCAGTAACACACTACGCCGCCAGGGACTCAAATCCTGCAGTGCCAGACGTGTCCCCCTGCTTAAGCCAGTACATGTCCAGGCCCGTCTGGAGTTCGCTAGAGAGCATTTGGATGATCCAGAAGAGGATTGGGAGAATGTCATATGGTCAGATGAAACTAAAATAGAACTTTTTGGTAAAAACTCAACTTGTCGTGTTTGGAGGGGAAAGAATGCTGAGTTGCCTCCAAAGAACACCATACCTACTGTGACGCATGGGGGTGGAAATATCATGCTTTGGGGCCGACTGATCCGTGTAAAGGAAAGAATGAATGGGGCCATGTATCGTGAGATTTTGAGTGAAAACCTCCTTCCATCAGCAAGGGCATTGAAGATGAAACGTGGCTGGGTCTTTCAGCTGACAATGATCCCAAACACACCGCCCGGGCAATGAAGGAGTGGCTTCGTAAGAAGCATTTCAAGGTCCTGGAGTGGCCTAGCCAGTCTCCAGATCTCAACCCCATAGAAAATCTTTGGAGGGAGTTGAAAGTCCGTGTTGCCCAGCGACAGCCCCAAAACATCACTGCTCTAGAGGAGATCTGCATGGAGGAATGGGCCAAAATATCAGCAACAGTGTGTGAAAACCTTGTGAAGACTTACAGAAAACATTTGACCTCTGTCAATGCCAACAAAGGGTATATAACAAAGTATTGAGATGAACTTTTGTTATTGACCAAATACTTATTTTCCACCATAATTTGCAAATAAATTCATTAAAAATCCTACAATGTGATTTTTCTGGATTTTTTTTTTTCTCTCATTTTGTCTCTCATAGTTGAAGTGTACCTATGATGAAAATTACAGGCCTCTCATCTTTTTAAGTGGGAGAACTTGCACAATTGGTGGCTGACTAAATACTTTTTTGCCCCACTGTAAGTGGCATAAAAGCACTGTCCTGTCTGGAAATCTCTGGCACATCTTTGTAAACAATGTCTCAAGCCGGTATGGAGCCATAAAGCAACATAATGGAAGAATATGTTTCTTGGAAGCTTTAAAATTAATTTCAAGCTGGATTCCTGGAATTACATTACAACAGAAGGCAACCAATCACTGTGTCACTGCCCTTGTCATTATCTAATTACTTTCTTGTAGATTCAAGACCATCCCCTTCACTCTCTCGGTTAGTCTCTCTCCCTCTATTGTTCTGCAACACCACACGTCTATCATTCCAAAAATTAAACATCACCAAAAAGTGCAGTCTCTGAAAAACTAATAATTGCCAAAGCTAATATAAAACTGAATATATTCCTTCATCTAGCAGTTTAATTGCTGGCACCAGGGCTGAATTGTAATGCAGATGCAGCTGCTTGCCAAGACCGGAGTGCATTCATTTCACTACATTCAAAATGAATACCAGTAAGTCTTAAACAGATGGGATCATTTCAGGTAGCGCTGCAATGATTACTCAAAATATCCCTCCACAGACAATTTAATTGAAAACTATTTTGATAACCAATTAAATGATTTAAGTGAATTTTTCAAGCAACTTTCTCTGGTTGCAACATTTCCAATGTGTGAAAAACATCCATACACTTGATTATCAAGTTCAACTCTGGGAAATTTTAATTGATTGATTTGATGTTTTACAGACCAAACAATTGATTAATTCATTGAAATAACTAATAGCAGTCCTAATTTCAGGTCTATGTGAAATGCATAGACTGTCTCTTTAAACAACGTGATATCATGACTTCGCATAAACATACACACCACTTTCTTAAGCCAAGCAGCGTGTCAACTGTACGCATTTTGAGCTATCTGCATGTATGTTTACGCCAGAACAGGACGTTGCATTTGGAGCTATCCCCGTCAGTGTTTTCCCACACAGACTAATGTGTGGTGGTGCGCCGCACTATCAGCACTGGCCGCCGCACATTGCGTTTTGTTATTCTTTTTTTAAAACGCTATTTAAAACACGTTCTTCTGCATTTCCTTTCCCTGCTCTCCTCCGTCTCTGTGACACACACACACACACAGCAATAGTTATGTCAAAGAAGTAATGTTAGTGTTAAGGTGAGGGTTAGCTGCCTGTAAGGCGACGCTGGAGGCTTAAAACACCATCGAGCCCACCGTGCACACAGCGTCTGTCTCCATAAAAGGAGAGAAGACGGCTGGCGAAATTCACAAGTTCACGAAAGGTTGGCATCGCTCGTGAACACCTTTACACAATCACACATTCAAAAATCACTAACCCGACTCTTAGCAAACAAGCGATTGTAACCTGCTTTAGAAAGTTAACTAGTCGCAAGTTTGCGGTAAAATGCAGTCAGGTTGTCGAGGTCAAAACACTATATGTAGCACCTGTGAATCAAATAAACGTATTATAAATAATGTTATGTCATTTTTTACTCTTACACTGAATGTTTGCTGCTTCAATCCAGATGAGTATTGAAAAGTATTTTCCGCGACTGAAAAAGGCCCGTGTTGAGGATGAGGACCAGCCTGAACCGGAGGTATCAGTCTGAAACAGAGCTCAACAGTCCCACCAGTGTAATTAGTCATGTTATTAATTTGTTTACAACATTTTCAGGCTTCAACCAGTGAAGACAGGGTCAGGGAGAGAGAGAGAGAGAGATAGATTCGTTAGACATTGAAGTAGGAGAGCATCCAACAGCGTGTCCTCCTTAGTTTTTGATACGTGATTGTTGTGACGAAAATAAGTACCCCCGCCACAAATTGCTTTCTAATCTGTGGGAAACACTGCCCGTGTATGTCTATGCCAGAACGGGACGTTGCATTTGGAGCTATCCGTGTGTACAGCAGACGGGTTGGGTTCAGGAAAACAATAACGGGACGCGGGACAACAACGGGACGGTTGGGTTTAGGAAAAGAAGAACGGGGTTGGGTTTAGTAAAAGAAGAAAGCGACGGTTGGGTTTAGGAAACGTGACACGCGGGACACGGAGGAAACGTGACACGATCTCCGGTCTCCTAGACCATATGAGGAACATATGACATTTCATGAGATCAGTCTGCTTTAAAAGTGATGTAAGGAATTAAAAAATATTCCATAAATGTTGTGGTCCCTCAAAACATATTTAATGAACCAAGTGAAGTTTTTATACTGTATACTTTTTTTGGCCTGTGAAATAGCACTTTAGGAGACTGAGCAACTACAAGGTTCTTATGGAGCCTGAACAAAGTGCTTAACAGAGTCAAAACTTTGGCCAATGATCAGACGGAATGTAATTTCGGTTGCAGACAAAGCCTCTTTTCTAGAGATTTATAATTTAAGATTAACGTTCTCATGTGGCATTACACGGCATGATTCGGCCTCAAATGCGTATTCATTCTTTTTCATCGCAACAGCTTCTATGAGTTTCAGTAGGGTTTAAACACGGATTAGAAGCAGCCAGTTACAGAGGCAGATTTAGGGCTCCGTTTCGACCAGTGATGGCGGCTCCCTCTGGTCTGTTTGATTGAAGAGCTCTTAAAGAACCATTGGAGAACCACATGTATTACGAATACATACAGTACCAGTTCCTTAGGCTACGTTCACACTTGACTAGGGCGCTTTTGTAATGAAAAAAAATGGCAGCGTTTTTATTCCAAAAAGCAGCCAAGAGCATCTTTTGTTGCTATAACAATAGCTACTGCTACAGTATCCTAGCTAGAGAGCTATGTGGAGCGGTGCTAACGTTGGATAAAACAAAGCGGTGGAGCGAGCTAGAGTGGTGCTACTAACGTTATACAAAACAAAGCGAGTTACCTGTACAGGGGGCATCCGGTCATACTGTATAAGCGTATAACTCGCTGTGCTCCCACTCAATTTTTTCTTTTTGTTATGAAAATGACAGGTCTGGCTATAGACCTTAGGTCATAGTAGGAAAAGCACAGGTGTATTCAAACCCATTAATGATGGCTGCATTCCACTTAGGAGAGGCCCTGGTATTGTGCATGCTGACTCACTGAACTAGCTCACTGGGACACTTGATGGAACTGAGCCATCGTTAAGGTTATCAATTTCAGCTGTGCTTTTCCTACTATGACAAGTCAAAATGTCTGCTGTGAAAAAGGTCCATTCTGCTTGTCATTGGTCGGCTGTCAAAAAGGCACTTGACTTGGGCGTTTTTTTTTCAGAAAAGTTGAACTTTTTTTCAACTTCAAAAAGATGCTCCGAGCTGCAAAGAAGAAGTCGGCTGAGGCGTTTAAAAAAAGTGCTCAGGACTTTTTGGAAAACACAATTTACTCCATAGGATTATAATATTAAAACAGACGCTGGCAGCTTAAAAAAAGACGCCAAGTGTGAACATAGCCTTACTGGCTACATGGCACTAACATAAAACAGATGAGAACCATTAAAGACTCAGAGTGAACATTACTCCACACACGATCAGTCATTTTTACATAAAACTACAAAAGCAGCACATAGACACTATGTAACCGCCATGGAGCCTGGAGAAGGTCAAATTGCATCAGCTCAATCTAAAAGCAGTTAGTACTGTCATAGGAAACACCTCAGTACAAAAATAGCAACAGCTTAAACACTTAAAACTAATTTTACACAAAGCATGTTTTCAGTAGGATTAGGCGTCGAGAACCGGTTCCAACTTGGAATCGTTTTTTTATTGGAATTGTTTGGAAAATTTGGTTTCAAATCCGATCATCGGTTCCAAATTTAACACGCGCAAGTTTGGGTTTTCCTGGGAGCCACTGTACTTCCAGGCACTTATTGTGTTGCAGCAATGGCGCACAGTAAGCGGCGCTCTAAAGTCTGGCTTTATTTTACATTGAAAAAGCCCGGTAAAACTGTAAATCACCATTAAATCAAAATAAACTGTTCCCCTTATCTGTGAAATAAGCATGTGACCCATTTTAAAAAGGACAAATCCGGTGCAAAATGAACCTAGGGGTTAATAACACGTGTACCGAGTCGACCATTCTCTGGGATATGTTTTCATGCTAATCAAATGTGACCAGTTTAGCGCATACCGCTAATTAGCTTATAACGCTAGTCATCGGGGCACGGGTAAAGTTAAAAGAAATCACTATTTCTATACCACTAATAAGGCTCAAAATGGCACCACACTTCCACGGTAGCATAATGAGGGTCCCTACATGTAAACCGAAGCATTGAGAACTTTGTAAGTGTACAGACAGTTTATTAAAAAGATATTTAGAAAGACAGTACCGTTCATGTATACAGGCAGGCGCCAACCTGGGAATACAGTCGCTATCAGTCGAACGACGAACGCCATGCAATATATTTTAATTAACAGATATAATTCATGCATTATCATGTAATTACATTTCACAAACGTAATTCCTATCGACCCATTGGGAAACCATGGACCATGGGAGATTTCAAGTGACAGTTCAGCTCACGTTGCATGGCGTTCGTCGTTCGACTGGAAATAGAGATTTCTTTTTACTTTACCAGTGCCCTGACGACTAGCGTTATAAGCTAATTAGCGGTTTGTGCTAAAACTGGTCACATTCGATTAGCATGAAAACATATCCCAGAGAACGGTCGACTCGGTACACATGCGTTATTAACCCCTAGGTTCATTTTGCGCCGGATTTCTCCTTTAACTCCACCCCACAAAGAACTGGAATCAAGAACCGATAACAAAAAGGAATCGAAAAGGAAGAATAGGAATTGGAATTACAATAAAATGACATTAAAATGATGCCCAACCCAGTTTCCCGGCAAAAAGGTACACCTGATGGTGGCAATTCAGTCTGTATTCGCAGAGATTCTCAGCTCTACCTGTAAGTCAGCTGTGTGTGTGTGTGTGTGTGTGTGTGTGTGTGTGTGTGTGTGTGTGTGTGTGCATTAATGAGGTTGCAGAGATAGATGCAGCTGTTAAAACACCACATGACTTCTAGGCCACCTCGATAAACATTCGAGCCTCATCGCTTACAGCTTCAGCTTATCGACACGAAAACAAAGCATCAAAAGCACAGTTTGATGTACTTGAAATATATTTTATTAGAACTAATTCAATTTGTTTCTTTTTTAAATGCCATGTATTTAGTCATATCTACTAAGTGAATATGGTTCAGTTTCATCAACATGAATCTCAATGCAGTAATCAATTGGTAACGGCAAGCGCTCACTCACGATAGCAGGGTGAAGGATTAATCAAAACCAGCAGGACCATGCATAATTTGATCATGAGAGTCATTTTTCAAGGGAGTGTGTGTGTGTGTGTGTGTGTGTGTGTGTGTGTGTGTGTGTGTGTGTGTGTCAATGGCAGCTTTTGTAAGCTGATGGTTCTTGTTTTCTCCAAAATGACAGGTTCTCAACAAGTGGATTTGTATATCATGAGATTTGCCCAAAAAGCCATTCGATGCCTACAGTATGGTTAGGGAAATTGCTCAGCATGTCAATTTTATTTTTATTTTTTTTAATATAATAGAGCTGAAACCCTTAGTGGTTTAATTGATTGGTTAATTGATGTAGATTGAGTAGTTTTTCAAGCAAAGTGCTATATTACCTTAGCCTGACATCGTCATACTCAGATTCTAGTCAGAACTTCCCGACCTCGAATGTTGTGGGCGGGGCTAAGTTCGGCTGGCATCCAGGCTACTATTACCTAGTTCCAGCTTCTCAAATGGTAAATATGTGCTTATTTACTTTATTTTATATAAACAGTATACTAAATATCTTTGGGTTTTGGACTAGGGCTTTGACTTTTGCCCCAAAATCATATTCGAAGTTCGTTTGTTTATTAATATTCGAATATATTCGAATATTTATTAATATTTTGACCATTAAATGCCTTCAGTAAGACTTATATTGGTATAACTTGTATATGTTCTGTCCACCAGAGGGCAGTGTATCAGTCAATGTCAATAGGCAGTCAATTATGTTACACATCGTCCGTTTGTATTTTATTTTTTAAATAAATATTCATTTAATCGGCCATTAAAAATGCCGATACCGATAGTTTAGAAAATGCCTAATATCGGCCGATAATATCAGCCCGCCGACAGATCGGTCGGGCTCTACTACAGAGTGTCTCTGGACAGTAATAGAGCTCCTCACATGAACATGCTGACTCGGCTCTGGACCGATATGTTTTATTAGGATGTATAATGAGAGATTAAAGAGCCTGGACAATATCCAGGCCCTGGAGACACCTCATTCTACCCCTTTTGGGGATGTACCGTATTGTATTATGCAACGTTGTAATAGGCTTAGCTACATGCAACTCTGCTGGGGGTGGGTTTGGCTAACTCTGATGACTCACTTCATTAAGTCTCCCTACCTTAGAGCTTTCTAGTTGCTGATGAGTGAACTTTCCACACGCCCACATTAACACTGACCCCACATGGCATTTACAGTAGAGTAAAGAAGGTAAACATCCACTCACAATACCAATTTATTGTAAACATGTCAGAGTTTACAATGGCCTTAATACAATTTCTCTCTCTCTCTCTCTCTCTGTATCTCTTTTATATTTCGTAAAAAGTCTAAAGTGACCTTATCACACGTGCTATCTTTATTCTCCTCTAGTAGGCTACTTTCCTATAACATAACTATAGGGAGTCCCCTGCTTACTTTTGATGGGGTATTTTTCCATTAAGCCTCTAAAAATATATTACAGACCAGAGAAATGGCTCATACACGTTACTAGTAGGATGCTAAAAATAAAATGGTAAATACGCTACCTCTTGATAGTAGTTTTTTTAAAACAACGGCTCGTTTGGGAACAATGATCCTCCACCGACCATTCACCTGAATTCCACCTGCACTGTCTCAAAGCATCCCAAAAAGAACTATTTTTAACCCATCCGGACTCCTGAGCTGCACGCGCTGCACGGAAACACAACACTTTGCAAACATTAAACCTTTATGAGGAAACGACTTATCCGGCCATATCAAAAATATGAGCCGGCTGAATCGTTTCGGAAATAACAACAGCGTCGCTGCACACCACTACTTACTTTCAGAGGGATATGACGCGAGGAGCCGCTTCACACTGGGACGCACGGTGTTAAGAAGGATTTCTTCATCAAGCGTACGGCATCGCGGGAATGTACACAACGGCAGACATGCGGAGTCATTTGACCTTCTCCCAATAGAAACTACCATCGGTGAGACGTAGGATAGGGGAGGAGCGGACCATACCAAGCGGGCATCCCAGCCTGGCAAAGGGGGGTGGAGGGAGGGAGGGAGAGCTGTCATCCTGGGATGGACTGCAGGAATGTGAATGATACAGTAGTTGATGCAGTGAAGGATGGAAATAATTGTGATATTAGGTGGAAATAGAGTGAAATGCTGTAGCAGACTGTAGCAATATGTATTAGCAATTCAATAACTAATGAACCTATATTCTGATAAGTGGTTTCACCCCCCCCCTGCTGTTTTTCCCCATTAAAAGGTACTTTTAATGTCATGCTGAAACATAAACTATGCATGGAAGATTTACTATGTTTTAGTGAAGAGTGCTTATGTATTTGTATTTGACCTATATCTATAAAATAAATATCTATAAATAAATAAATATCCCAGGTGCAATAATGTATATACACAAGTAGTCCTTTATCAAAACAATGTTTTTTTTCTGTGTGCAATAACATAATGTAAAAATTGCTCAGGGGCAATAATGTTTCCAGTGCACTTTTTCAATCCAACTTTATTTATCTTACATCATATTTTTTTGTAGAGCTGACTAAGAGCAATGCACAGATATTCCAATGTACCTGTACGACCCTGTACCTGTGCAAATGGCAATACACATATATTCTATTATATTCTACCAGGAAGCCTCTTGATACATGATCTCTTCTACATGAGGGTCCTGTTCAAAATGGCCGTGTAGAGTAAACATATAGCCACATTAAAAATGTACAACATTCACATATACTGCAGCACCTTAACAATAGACCTGACAGGCATAGAGCTTGAATATTTAAAACAGTTATATTCTTCAGAAAACTTTATAGAAAAAAAAGGTGTTTGAATCATGTATGAGGGCAGCAAGTCTCTTTTGTAAAGGTTTCCAGGGTCCGTAAAAAATGCAGTTTTGCAAAGTCCAGAAGTGACTCTGTGAAGATTATTCATTTTTTTATGATCTGGTCTGATAGCTGTTTGTAAACAGGGAGTTTACTAAGAACTGATTTCAAAATAAAAAAGGTATTGTTACAGCCTCCATTTAGAGAATCAAACCAAGGCTCAAAAGGGATTGGAGGATGCAACAGACACAACAAAAAGGATGCCAGACACAATGTTAACAATTAACCAACAAGCTTTATTAAATAATGCAAAAACAAACTAACCCTAGAACAAACAATAGAGACGAATAACTGAACTAGCGGTAACCTCCAGCCCAAACTAACGCAATAAACTAAAATAACAAAACTCCAGCACCTAAGTGTGCATGGAGGTTGGGGAACACAAACCTGCTTGTGGAGAAAAAAAAGGTGATAGTGAGCTGCTGGTGTGCTCTCCATGTGCCGCTGTCCCTTCACTCTCTGCCTTCTTATCACCTCCCCCACTCTACCTGAGCACTGGTTACGCTCAGGTGTGCAACAGGCAGAGGGAGGAGGGACAGAGCGAGAGAGAGAGAGAGAGAGAGAGAGAGAGAGAGAGAGAGAGAGAGAAAAACAAGACACACACACCAGAGGTATACATGAATCTTCCTCCATAATTGTAGGGAGGACCATGCAGCTATCACATAGAAATTACAGTGATGAGGTTGACTGTCAACATGCACAATAGAGAGCAGTGGTGGACGGTTAACAGGACCGATGCATACATATACAGGATGGCACCATGATCCAGACCAGAAAACATGAGGTAAAGTAAACCAAAGCTGCTGAGTCACTGACACCAGATGTTATGGGAGCGTCGAAGTAATAGATTTTTTCACAATGTTTACAATCCATTTACAGCTAAACATTAAACTCACTGTATTTATACTTTTGATTGTATTTATTGCCTATTTGTGACATTTGTCACCTCTACTGTATGACTCTAGTTTATCAGTAAACATTAAATCCTGTAATGTAAAAAAGAACCCTTCACATATAACAGCATTAAGTGTAAGTCCATTCAGGATTCACATGCCCTACAGAGATGTCATACATCCGGACAGAATACTAGAATACTAATACTGATATTATAGCAAAAGGGATACTCAAACGTTATTATCTATCCATTTAGTCTGCTTATGTGTATGCGTTACTCAGTCACATATAGACTGAGTTAGAACCCAAATGACAGAATATTCAGTTGGCCAAATGGCACACTAGAAAGACTTTATGAACTATTATATCTGAATCAAAGGTAACATCCTTTATGAATTATTATATCTGGATTAAAGCTAACATCCTTTATGAACTATTATATCTGAATCAAAGGTAACATCCTTTATGAATTATTATATCTGGATTAAAGCTAACATCCTTTATGAACTATTATATCTGAATCAAAGGTAACATCCTTTATGAATTATTATATCTGGATTAAAGCTAACATCCTTTATGAACTATTATATCTGAATCAAAGGTAACATCCTTTATGAATTATTATATCTGGATTAAAGCTAACATCCTTTATGAACTATTATATCTGGATCAAAGGTAACATCCTTGAATGTAAACAGAAAAGCCCTGGCAGTGAAGAATTAAAAAACACATTGGGCTGTTGCTTTCCATTATAATGTGTAGCCTTGTGAGAACACGTGCTTCCTTTCCAAGGGATTGCTCTCATACACTGTAAAGTTGTCATTGTGAGTGTAAAGGAGAAAACACTATATATATATATATATATACATATATATATATATATATATATATATATATATATATATATATATATATATATCCATCCATCCATCCATCTTCATCCGCTTATCCGGGGTCGGGTCGCGGGGGTAGCAGCTCCAGCAGGGGACCCCAAACTTCCCTTTCCCGGGCCACATTAACCAGCTCCGACTGGGGGATCCCGAGGCGTTCCCAGGCCAGGTTAGAGATATAATCCCTCCACCTAGTCCTGGGTCTCCCCGAGGCCTCCTCCCAGCTGGACGTGCCTGGAACACCTCCCTAGGGAGGCGCCCAGGGGGCATCCTTACCAGATGCCCGAACCACCTCAACTGGCTCCTTTCGACGCAAAGGAGCAGCGGCTCTACTCCGAGCTCCTCACGGATAACTGAGCTTCTCACCCTATCTCTAGGGTGAGAATCCTCTAAGGGAGACGCCAGCTACCCTCCTGAGGAAACCCATTTCGGCCGCTTGTACCCTGGATCTCGTTCTTTTGGTCATGACCCAGCCTTCATGACCATAGGTGAGGGTAGGAACAAAAACTGACCAGTAGATTGAGAGCTTTGCCTTCTGGCTCAGCTCTCTTTTCGTCACAACGGTGTGATAAATTGAATGTAATACCGCACCTGCTGTGCCGATTCTCCGACCAATCTCCCGCTCCATTGTCCCCTCACTCGCGAACAAGACCCCAAGGTACTTGAACTCCTTCACTTGGGATAAGGACTCATTCCCTACCTGGAGAAGGCACTCCATCGGTTTCCTGCTGAGAACCATGGCCTCCGATTTAGAGGTGCTGATCCTCATCCCAGCCGCTTCACACTCGGCTGCGAACCGATCCAGTGAGTGCTGAAGGTCACAGGCCGATGATGCCATCAGGACCACATCATCTGCAAAAAGCAGCGATGAGATCCCCAGCCCACCGAACTGCAACCCCTCTCCACCCCGACTACGCCTCGATATCCTGTCCATAAATACTACAAACAGGATTGGTGACAAAGCGCAGCCCTATATATATATATATATATATATATCAAACTGGTTCAGTATGGGGAAAAGAATCCACATGAACACCTGGAAACCATTCATTTGAAATGTTGCTGCTCATGCTTGTGCCATGAATGTGGCTAGAAGGGGGGCACAGGGTGGTTTTGATACCATGGAACCAGCACTGGAAGTATTCTTTTTAAAAGTGACAGACTGAGCCTATAGAAAATGTGTATTGTATTTGCATATACAATTTGTTAAAAATGAAAACAAGTGTAACCAATAATGAATGTGATGTTTTATTCAGCAGAAGTACATTGTGTTGTTCTATCCTATCCAATATTTTTAAGCAGATTTTCGACGCTGTATTCTGATGAAACCCCCCCCGTGCCACCCCACTTAAGACATCCTGGAATCACCCCTGGCTTGTGCTGGCATTTAACATGTAGCCTATTGTATGTTGTGTGTATGTGTCGTTGTTGTGTAGTGATGGTGATGTACAGTCATGTCGGCCATGTTGGGCAGATAAGGCCCAAGGCAAAATGCAGACCAGTGCCTTGTGCCTTCCTCTCGACCACATTGACAACACCAGGACTTCGTGCCCACTGAGTTGGAAACTATATTTCTCAAGAATAAATGAAGACTTGTTACTGTATTGATTTATGGTGCACTTAGACAGCGAGGGGCTAAAATCGATGAGCACCACATGGAGTCTGAAGACAGAAGGCTGAAGACTGATGCCTGTGATGCCTACCCTCCTGAACACCCACAGCTCACTCATAAATAAATGAGGTAGACAGTGCATTTCCTGAGAAATAGCTTGCTTTGAGGAAGCTCAATACCTTATTTGTTTGCACTGAATCATCCACAAAACAGACAAATGCCCATTAAGAGATTAGATATTCTTCACTCCACAAATACACAATATAGTCCTGTTTTTCATGGAACAAAGAATCCAGTCATCAGAAATGAGTTAAAGAGGCACTTCATTGCAGCAATAACATTTAGTGTGTGTGTGTGTGTGTGTGTGTGTGTGTGTGTGTATGTGTGATAATTCTCACACCCATCATAAAACTGTAAACGGTCTTGCACAAATTAATTTGGCTTGAGAGTTACTGAGAGCCAGTAAGTATGAATTTCTCATCTGAACGAGTCTGAGTGAAATTACTGGGGAGGCGTTGCCTGTACTGTTAAATAAAGCTCAATGGAATAGTTCAAATGAAAACCCATTATACTTTGGGCCTCTTGGTGGGATACGATAACCCCACATCTTGATCTATGTCAACTGGACAGTATCTCACCTGGCATTTGTGGTTGCAACAACATGGTTAAAAAAGCAATTGTTTGTTTTAGAAACTGCTCACATTGGGTTGTATTTGTGGTAAAGCTATGGAACCAGACACTGACAGAGAATATTTAGTGATGAGGAAATGTTTGAAATGACTACTTTTGGCTTGGTGATATTGTACCATTTGACAGGCATATCCATCCACTTTTATCATATTCTCCCTCTAGGATAGTTTTTGTAAATCTGCTGAGGGAAAAAGGGGAGATGGGAGATATTTCCTTCATTTAACATCACTCAATTCAGGGTTACACGGGTAACAACAACCAGGCAAAAGGTCTAAGGCCATGGTCTATGCTTTGTGCTTTGAGCTAAATGCTAACATCAGCATGCTAACACGCTCATTGACAAGCTGATGTTTAAGATGCATTTGTGAAGTCTAGATAGATTGAGAATAATGGAAAAACGTCCCCCTTATTCCGATTTGGGACTGTCACACAATGACTACGTTTACATGCACATCATATTCCGGTTTTTGCCCTTATTCCGAAAAGACGATATTCCGACTAATTGAATATTCCCGTTTGCAAAATAGGATTTTTTCAAAGTATACCAGCGGTGGTGGACTTGTTGGACCGCGTGAACACAGCGTCTCTCTTTCATTCCTTCAACCAGCTTCTTGAAAATGTCGGCGTAGCGATGTGTGCACATATCCAAAAACCTGTTGATATCTGAGTCTTTGATAGTGTTTAAAAGTAGCTGTGGTTCTCCTTCTTATCGGGTCTGCAGCCTTGCAGACTGTTGGCTGGTTGGTTTGTGTACAGCAACCATAGCAACGCACAGAGCTGACCATAAGTCGTAAACAGCCAACAGGCCGTAAAACTGTCCGTAAACTGCGGTAAAAACCCAGATAGAGACGCATATTCTGAAAGCGCTGTATACGTGTCCAAAGAATGGCTCTAAAAACCAAATAATACCGGAATATCACACGTCTTAATCAGAAAATGCTATATTTGGAAAAAGGCCTTATTCTGAATATCCAATATGTTTACATGACCTGAATCAAATTCAGAATATTGTCATATTCGGAATTATAGTGGAATATTGGTGTGCATGTAAATGTACTCATTGTTCCAAGATGGTTACCCCTACAGCTAGCCTTGTAGTCATGTCATTTTAATATACTATATTAGCTATCTAGACGGCCTCACATCACCCCTGTACTCAAGTCTCTCCACTGGCTACCCGTATTCAGTTTAAGATTCTCATTCTCATAAACAGATTATTGCACGATAAGTCACCTGCATATGTGGCTGACCTACTGCAACTGAATTTATCAGCAAGCCCCCAAGGTCCAATATGTCCAATCTCCTCACTGTTCTTCGCAGCCGACTTAGGACCCGTGGGGACCATTCTTTTGAGTCCATAGCACCGAGACTCTGGAACGCTCTGCTTCCTTCAAAATGGTCTGCTGTCTCTGTGGACTTTTAAAAAATCAGATGAAGACAGGCCTTTGGATGACCTCCCCGCACTTTATTTTTATGTATTACCTTGTGATTTTAATAGCACTTTGCTTTAATATGTATCATATTGTACATGTACCGGTCCTGGTACTTCAGCAGGCGTATATCAACACAGCCCTCGGTCTCTCCTCCGCGGGTGGTCTTGGTGCGAGTGTCCGGTGTGCTATTATTATTATTACTATTATTAACGGCTTGGGAAAGTGTTCTTGTCCCAATACAGTCGGCAGCCAGTTGACGAAAAATGTAACCGTGTCACTCCCCTCACAACCCTCACGTACATTAAGGACGCGGATATTATTGCGTCTGCTGTAATTCTCAAGTGACTCAACTTTCTCCATCAAATGCTCATTGTTCTTAGTTAACTTGTCCACCCGCGAATCCAGCTCGGTGAGTTGGTCCTCCATTGTCCCGATGCGTTCCTCCGCCTCGGTGACGCGGGATGTCAGGTTATCAAGCATAGACTTTAGCCCCGAAATTGACTCGTTAATCTCTGCCGTTTTGGTATCCATCTTATTGGAGAGGGCTTGGTTCCCCTTTCGTATCTCCTGAAGTATGAAAGCGTTGTCCCCAGTAGGTTGCACCTGACCATGCGCCATCTTGCTAATGCTAGCCTCCTGTTGCGGGCTTTCCTCTTCGCACGATGAAAAAGGCACAATTACCGAATTAGCTTGCTTATTTTTAGATCTTAGTCCATTGAGCATCTTATAAATCTGAATAGATGAAAATTTGGTGTTTTAATATGTATCATATTGTACATTTATGTAAAACACTGTGATTTACATAATCCAATACATTTCCTGGCCACTGCCAGGGCTATTTCCAAAAATTTTATTTGAAATTTGTCAAGGGGTTTATCAATTTTCATGGAGTTTCCCAGCAAGCAAAATTCTGGGTCAACAGGTAATGAAATCTGATTAATCTTAGACACAACGTCACAAAAGTCAATCCAGAAATCTCTCACCTTCACACACAACCACGTACAGTGTAGGAAGGAGCCCACATCTGCAGCACATCGGAAACATGTATCAGATAGATCAGGCTTAGACTTGTGAATCTTCTCTGGGGTCAAATACAGCTGATGAAGGAAATTATAGTGGACAAGCCTATACCGTGCATCAATTGTGGCAGATAAACTGTCTTGACACAACTCTGACCAACGTTGGTCTTCAATCGTGATATTTAAGTCTGATTCCCACCTCTCCTTAGATCTATACAGAGCCGGTTTAGGACATTCAGATATTAACAAAGAATATACTTTAGAAATAAACTTATATGGTCCACTATCATGTATCAATTTTTCCATTTCCGTGAGTTTTGGGTAAAGCCATGGTATTGTTCAAAGTGCTTCTCAGGAATGACCGCAGTTGGAGGTAACAAAAGAAAGTATTGTTAGACAAATTGTGTTTTTTTCTTAATTGTTCAAAAGTCATGAAAAATCCATTCTCATAACAGTCCTCTAATTTACGAATCCCATTATGATACCATTCCTTCCAGGATCTTATTGTTTACAGTCAGAGGGATAAGGTTGTTTTGTTTGCGAAGGTGATTTTGGTGACAGCCCTACCTCCTTGCCAATGGTTTTATGTACATCATACCAAGTTTAATGAGATGTAATAAAATTGGGTTATCAGTCTTTTTGGACAAAATTCGGCAGTTGTATTTGTAAACAAACTCACTGAAGAAATTGTCTTTCAAAGAAGAAAATGCAATATGAGCCCAGGATGGAGTTGTGTCATTCTCAGACAGAGACAAGAGAAATCATTTCACTTTTATCATAGTTTACCTTATATCCTGAGACAGTACCATAGGTGCCCAATAAATCCTGTAGTCGAGTAAGAGAATGAGAAGGGTCTGTTAGATATAAGAGAACATCATCAGCTAATACATTAATTGTATGGGTTGTCTGACCAACCTTAAAGCTTTTTATATCAGGGTCCCTTCTGATTGCCTCCGCCAAAGGCTCAATGGCTAAGACAAACAGACTTGGGGACAGTGGACATCCCTGTCTACTGGATCTATTTAGAGAAAACGGTGATGAGATTTGCCCATTAGTAGTAATCCTTGCTTTGGGTTTGTGATATAAGGTTCTCACCCAGTTAATAAATACTTGCCCAAAACCAAATTTAGTTAATACCTTAAATAAATAGGGCCATTCCAGCCTATCGAAGGCCTTCTCGGCGTCTAACGCTACAGCCACAGTGTGACGAGATCTTGATTTTGCTAAATGGATTATATTAAAGAATCTACTTAAGTTATTGGCAGATAGGCGTTTTTGAATAAAGCCACACTGGTCTGGGATGATTATTTTTGGTAGTATCAGACTAAGCCTATTTGCTAGCACCTTAGAGATCAATTTATAATCTGAGTTCAATAACGAGATGGGCCTATAAGAGGCACATTTTAGTGGGTCTTTACCCTTTTTAAATATAACTGTGATTATAGCAGTCGTAAAGGATTCAGGAAGCGTATGTGTCTTAAACGAAAGGCTTATTACATCCATAATCAGTGGGATAAGTAAATCTTTATTATAGACTGTAGTGAATTTAGGGCCTTTGTAATTTCATTTATTTCTGTTGGGTTATATGACATAGAGCCTGCTTCAGCTTGAATGGCATTGATACGCCTAGTGCTTTCCTCTGCCTTCAGTTGCCAGGACAAGATTTGATGTGCCTTCTCTCCCAATTCATAATACCTCTGTTTAGTTCTTAAAATAGCTCTTTCAATTTTGTAGGTATTTAACATATTGTATTGTAGTTTTTTTCTGGACTAAAGATTGATATGTGTCTGAAGAACTATTTCTTTGATAATCTTTTTCCAAGAGCAACATTTCTTTTTCCAATTTATCAATATCCTCTGTGTATTGCTTTTTCAGACCTTTTGTATAGGAGATTATCTGTCCCCTCAGATAGGCCTTTAACGTATCCCATAAAATAAAACTATTGGGAGAGGAGGCACAGTTTGTTTCACAAAACAATTTAATCTGATCCCTTATGAATGCGCAGAAATCAGCTCTCTGGAGGAGAGTGGGATTAAGGCGCCACCTATAGGGTGTTTTGGGTTTATCTGGCAATAAAATGGACAAAGTCAACGGTGAGTGATCAGATAAAGTTCTAGATAAATATTCAGCATCTAATGCTCTATGAAATAGGTGGGTGGACAATAAGAATAAATCAATTCTAGTATGGGATTTATGAGGGCATGAGTAAAAGGAATAATCCCGAGTCTGAGGGAGCATCTGCCTCCAAATGTCTATTCAATTGAGATCTCTCATATACGTTTGAGTAGTCTTGGCTGCTTTTGATTTGGAGATGGTCTTAGTCGATTTGTCCAGAGTAGGATCTAAACAGAAATTGAAATCACCTCCTATAAGTATGTTTTGCTGCCCCCCTGCAATTTTTAGAAATATATCTTGCATGAACAACTCATCATCGTAATTAGGTGCATATAAATTTAGGAGTGTCCATTGTTCTGAGAATATTCAACAGTAATAAAGACATAACGTCCTCAGGGATCAATGACAGTATCAAGTATTTCCAGAGGTGTGTTTTTATTTATCAAAATGGCCACTCCTCTGGCCTTTGAATTGAATGATGACGACTCTACCTGCCCTACCCATTCTCTCTTTAATTTTTTATCTTATTTATCTAATTTTTTTTATATCTTTGAAAAGCGCTGTATTAAATACATTTGACTTACTCCTTTTGCTGTGTTAAGTAGCCTATTTGGAGCGGTGTGAAACCTTGAACACATATCTTGTTATTAGATCTTTTTCTCTAAAAAGTGTAAACTAGAGACCTAAGGTGTTAAATCTTTTATTTGCGGTAGTGCAAGTGATGGTGGGTTATGTAGTGTTTTCCTGTTTGGCCTTATGATGGCACAGTTGTCTCGCTGTTACTATGAGTAAACACAGACACAATGATGAAAAAGTTTGTTTATATTATCTTGGCACTGGAGCATGAGAATGACGAAGCCTGCTCAGTAGGGTTGGCAATCACCAGAGGCCTCACCATACAATATCATCACGATACTTATGTCACAATACCATATTATTGCGATTTTAAACATATTGCAATATTCTGCGATATATTGGAATTTATTACCTTTTTCCAACTTCAAATTTTTCCCCATTTCAAATGATGTCCCCAAAAGGAAACTTTGTCAACATCTGTTTTATCTAAAAAAGATACATTTCTCTGTTTGTTCATCTCACTTCAATTTGATTGCTGCAAAATGGGATTGTCAAGCAGACAAACTGACCAACGCATATATAATAAAAGATTGATACTTGGGCGTCTGTGTATTGATACAGTATTGCCACAGAAAATATCATGAAACTATGCTGTATCGATTTTTTCGCCCACCCCTAGAGCTCCGACGACATAAGCTCTGAATATCAAGATACCGTCCAGGTAGCAGTCCCAAGAGAAGTTAGGACTGATGAGGGAACCTCATATATTCACCACAACTGCTCGACCTTATAAACACAAGTTGAAAATACTCTAATGTATGGATGGCGTTGGCTCACTGAACATCTGATGTGATGTGCAAACACAGGATCCAGTGGTGCCGTTCCAACATTTTATTGTCGTCAATGCAGAGAAATGGTTTACACTTGGTTGAGGATTGGTGGGTGGTGGATTAAGGATGATGGATGAGGGATGATTTTGTACAAACAAAAGGTCACAGATCTGAAGAGCATTAAACAATCAATAATAACAAATTTGGTTAAACTCATCTTGACTTACATCATTAGCGCATCGACAATTTGCACTGCATCCAAAATCTGCACTTCATTTTTGCGTTACTTGACAGGATTGAACTCTGCAATTTAGCATAAACAAAACAATATATAAAAGTTCAGGCAAAACATTCATTGTGACCTAAACATATGTGTTATACAGGTGATAAAGTCCATTAAACTCACATCAATCCTATCTTTGTTCTGCCTGGTGTTGTTTGGTTTGGAGGGAAAAGAGAGTCGCAGTTATATAAGGGTGGAGTTATTTAACCTTGGAAAGGAAAGTGGTCTTAGTCATGATTGACAGTCCATGCAATGATGCAGGTGAGGTGGACAGTTGTTATTTAAGTAGTTTTCCTGGACAAATATCCAAGTTGGGAAGCCAGAAGATCTCACAAGTGGTGCACTTTCCTAGAAAACCTCAGTCTCCAGCTGTTCTGGCCATGGCTGGAGAAGATGGATGCTTTAATTGTCCAGAAACAGTACGGCTTCAGCTGAGGAACTCCCACACAAACGCTGGAGATGCCACATCTGTCTAACTATGCTCAACCACGGAACAGTGGAGCGATGCGCACAGTGTGCACAATGACCTTCCTCCACAGAGCTGCGGAGGAGGGTCTGGCTAGTCCACACAGCATTCTGAGATGGGAGAAAAACGTGCTCTGGTTTATTGGCATTTCCTTAAACTAATCACAATCATCATGGGCAGCACTAAGCGCTGTGCGAAGCAATGGTGCCTCTGCAAAATAGCCTCTGGAAGGAACTTGTTTTGGTGGAACATGTGTATGTTCAAAAGTAGTTTTAGCCATGCAACAGAAAACTCAGATTGGACAGATAGTCTAGCTAGCTGTCTGGATTTACCCTGCAGAGATCTGAGGAGCAGTTAACCACAGTCCTCACAAATCCACCGGAGGTTAAAATTACAACACAAAGAATGAACAAGGTAACGGACATCTGGCCAAAAATAGTGAAATCAGGTGGATTTCCCAGCGGCAACGGAGCAATCCCGGGAAGTGGAACATCATACATATAGATAGATAGACCTTTATTGATCCTTTCGGAAATTCATCTTGCACCATACAGCTCATCAGATAGACAGACAGACAACAGACCACAGACCACAGACAACAGACAACAACAAGACCACTAAATCCTCCCTACCCCCCGCACAACAACAATACACAACACCAAATATCTCTACATTATAAAATAGTAAAGTACAGTATCATTAGCACCAGTGTCATAAACATACATAGACTACATAAAATGTTACAGGCTATGCTGAAATCTGTTAGTGGATTTCCAAAAAACAGCAATGTTCTGACATCTGTACCTTTTTATAAAAATGTCATAATTTGCAAACTATATAGCATATCATTTTGTGCTTGTTATGGTTATAAATACATTCTGAAAGGTTTACATGTAACACAATTTTAATATACGGCTAAATCTGCATTATATAGGCTAAGTGCCAGATGGTATGCTACAGGAGTGTTTGACAAAACACCCATTATTTAAAGGTTAAAAAAGCTCAAATTAGATTTTTTATGAAGAAGCAGCTGTCAGCACGTTGCTTTGCAGCCGTGTTGCCAGCAGTTTGTTGACACTGAGTTTTTTCTCGGCAAGTGGGAGTTATTGTCGCTGTCAGTAATTCCCAGTATCTCCAATTTAGAATTACAAGTCGGAGGCTGACATCAATGGTTTTTGCTTGACTTCACTGGTGCTAATTATGGTCTGAAAGTTATGACATGAATGTGGCATCAGCAGGTATAATGTTGCATGCCCACGCTGTTATTTAGCGTGTTAGCATGCTGATTAGCAATAAGCACAAGTACAGCTGGTACTGATGGCGTGTCATTAGTTTTGCAAGTATTTAGGCATAAACAAAGGACAAATTAAAATGGCGCTAGATGAAAAGTCAGTGGAGCTTCAAAGTTATTACAGTTCATCCTGAGGGGAACATGAATATCTGTGATATGTCGTTTGGTATCGAGTCACTTCTAAAAACCACAAACGTTAACTATAATGGTGGCACTAGAGGAAAAGTCAGTGGGTCACCAACGTTATGGAGCTTTATTGTAATTATTATAACTTTTCTTTATTCACCAACGTTCTTAAGAAAGAAATGTGTTATGTCTGTTATGTGTCTTATTTGGGATTTGTTCTTAGGTAAGAACACTCAAGAGCACGCTTACGCACAATTGAGAGCTGACATGTTTGCGCAAAATAAGTAGTTACACCGTTTTCGTATTTATATGCCCAAAGTATTTACTTAAATCTTACTTACTTCATCAGTTCTGCGCCCTTTTCCGGATACAGCGTTCACTGCATCAGTAATTTCTGCTTTGTATCCATTGCTGTTTCTACTAAATATGGTTTAATTACCTAACTTCTTGCAGCAGTACCTCCACTTCAGAATTACTAAAGTTTTTCTTTCTTTTGGCGTCGATGGCCTCCACCTTCTTTGCCACGTATTTTCGACATTTCTCTAAGTGTGCACACGGCCCTGCCAACTCATGCCCTTCTATGGGAATTTTTGTTTTTAGCCTCTTAACATGTTCAAAATGTCATTACAAGTGCCTACCCGTGTGAAGTGATTCCTTCCGAGGGAACACAGTGAATCTGACTGCAGTAGATGTGAAAGAAATGCATAAAAGTTCTGCTAATTCAGCCAAAAATTACAGCACATATAAACAATACAAATCTAATGAGAATCACATATGTAGGCAAAAGAGAGGGCTATTTAAAAAAAAACGCTTTTTCAAGCCTCACCTTGAACGTCCCAATGGAAGCCAGTCGCTCTAAAAGCATTCTTTCCTAAATTGATGTTTCTAGGTTGATGCCTGGCGTGACAAGTCTTCTTTTTTTTTCAATGATTTTTTTGGGTGTTTTGGGCCTTCATTTATATAGGACAGCTGTAGACATGAAAGGGGAGAGAGAGGGAATGACATCCAACAAAGAGCCGCAGGTCGGAGTCAAACCCTCGGCCGCTGCGTCGAAGAGTGAACCTCTATATATGGGCGCCTGATCTACCAGGTGAGCTACCCAGGCGCCCTGGCGTGACAAGTCTAATGTGTGTCTGTGAGTCTGTCTGATATGTTCCATCCATCTTCGTCCGCTTATCCGGTATCGGGTCGCGGGGCCAGCAGCTCCAGCAGGGGACCCCAAACTTCCCTTTCCCGAGCCACATTAACCAGCTCCGACTGGGGGATCCCGAGGCGTTCCCAGGCCAGGTTGGAGATATAATCCCTCCACCTAGTCCTGGGTCTTCCTCGAGGCCTCCTCCCAGCTGGACGTGCCTGGAACACCTCCCTAGGGAGGCGCCCAGGGGGCATCCTTACCAGATGCCCAAACCACCTCAACTGGCTCCTTTCGACGCGAAGGAGCAGCGGCTCACCTCCGAGTTCCTCACGGATGACTGAGCTTCTCACCCTATCTCTAAGGGAGACGCCAGCCACCCTCCTGAGGAAACCCATTTCGGCTAATATGTTGTGTTGGTGAAACTTAGCAGTGACGACAGATACAAGGGAGTCTTGCCACATACAATGTTGCTCTCTCCAGATGGTGAGAGAAGGCCAGCCTTCTCTCACCATCACGCTTTGATATGCAGCGTCAAGTGGCTTCAATGTGGCCGAGGAAGCATGATTGTAAAGAAGGTCACCATAATCAAAAACAGACATTATGAGTGACTGCATCATTCTCTGAGCATCACAAATATATGCACAAAACATTACAATCCATGCAATAGTTATTGAGATATTTCAGTGGTGGACCGACAGCTGACATTGCCATCCCCAGAGCCATGCAGCTAGAGCTGCTAAAAACCACTGCTTCTGTTTAAGATTTCCCTTTGAGATGGTGCATTGGAACGTCATACCACCATTCAGTCAGACTGATTTAAAGTCCTCATATTATGCTTTTTGGCTTTTTCCCTTTACTTTATTGTGTTATATATCTTTTTGTGCACGTTATAGGTTTACAAAGTGAAAAAGCTCAAAGTCCACCCCAAAGGGACTTACCATCTCCAACAGTAAACACTGTTCACAAACTGCTCCAAACAGCTCTATTGTAGTCCAGCCTTTACTTCAGAGACAAACGTGGTCACTTTGGAACACACGTTATAATGCTCGCCTAGCTGCTAGCATGGCACGTCCTCATACTCTGCTTCTGACTGGCTAGTAGTCCTTACCTAGCTACTGTCAGGGCACGCCCTCATACTCTGCTTCTGACTGGCTAGTAGTCCTTACCTAGGTACCGTCAGGGCACGCCCTCATACTCTGCTTCTGACTGGCTAGTAGTCCTTACCTAGGTACTGTCAGGGCACGCCCTCATACTCTGCTTCTGACTGGCTAGTAGTCCTTACCTAGGTACTGTCAGGGCACGGCCTCATAGTCTGCTTCTGACTGGCTAGTAGTCCTTACCTAGGTACTGTCAGGGCACGCCCTCATACTCTGCTTCTGACTGGCTAGTAGTCCTTACCTAGGTAGTGTCAGGGCACGCCCTCATACTCTGCTTCTGACTGGCTAGTAGTCCTTACCTAGGTACTGTCAGGCCACGCCCTCATACTCTGCTTCTGACTGGCTAGTAGTCCTTACCTAGCTACTGAGCATGTGCGACTCCCAACAAAGATGGCACAGAAGTGAGATGTCTCACTCTGTAGCTAAAACAGAGAGCTCAACACACAGGGTGAAAAGAGGAGCTGCAGCAATGTGCAACAAAAATATGGTGTTTTTTGAAAATTAAACCATGAAAACCTATTCTGGTACAATCTCTAAATACAATTATGAACCTGAAATGAGCATAATATGAGCACTTTAATAAAGGCAAGCCACCATAGAAGATAAGATGTTAATGCCCCAGCAGAATAAAAGTGATGGCCTTTTGTCATACAGATAGCCCCATGCAGAAATGTCACCCAGATAACCTGCTCAATGTATATGACAAAACAGATAAGACAAACAGGAAATGGCTTGTTATCCGTCTGTCATGCTGTCTCAATTACGAGTTGATTTCATGTACATGCAAAGTCTCCTGTGTTTCTGTTGCTTTCAGTATTCTGCTATAATATAACAAAAATGGCTTGTTAGATTTAAAACAAATCCCAAACAACAAACTACAGCACTCGTTTTTTATTGAGATCAGTTGACTTACGTACATCATTCCAGTATAATATAATGATATATATAATATATGTATATATATATATATATATATATATATATATATATATATATATATAAAGTGATTAGTGGATTACACAGATACCAAAGATGCTTTTAATACGGTAATATCACGGATTATATAAAGGTCACCGTAAATACAATGGGACAGCAAATGCACTGTAAATCCCTAAAGGGATAGTGTAGGAATATTACAGATTTTTTTCATCAGAATTTCTTCGGAACATGTATTTCTAAAGAAAGCAATCGCATAGAAGCATTGCAGGGTCTCAGGGTTCAATCACTGCTGGATTCTGTGGGTTTGATTTAGAGCTTTGCCAACAATCAGAGATGTGTAAAGCCCTGAACCCTGCACCGGTAATCCAAGGGACAAACAACACCAACCTTTAGTCTGGCAGTCAAGGACGTAGTGCATCATCAGAGTTTTTTTTTTCTGTCACTGTAGAGCGAACCTCATTATTAAGTCCAAATCTTTTATGGAACGAGTCGTCTTTGATTTCCCAGAGGAGGCCGACAGCATAAGACCTGCGTGTTTTGTTCACCGCTGTGCAGACTGACAGGCCAAATAAAAGTCAAGGGCCAAGTGACTGCTGTTTGATTGGCATTCGCAAATGGCAAAGTGAAGCTACAGTTGTCTGATTAAAGCATTTTCCTCTCAGTCCTAATTATGTGGAGCTGGAACAGAAGCAAGAGGCAAGGAAGGCCCTGCGTCATTAGCCGTAATCAACCCTGGATACCCTGAAAAACACACACACACACACACACACACACACACACACACACACACACACACACACACACACACACACACACACACACACACACACAGCCAGCCTGCATTGAGTCAATACCTGACATTCATCATTTTGCTCCAGCCCGGCTTTTTAATTACTGCAATAAATTCCCTACATGGCTCCAGTCACCAGTCACCTGCTATCTAAACAGGGTTTATTGTTGAGGTTTTGCTTTGTCTAGACACTATTCAATGGATAAATAGTCAGGGAGGGTACTCTGGCTTTGTTCTCTCTGTTGTGAATAATACTGTAAATATAAAATACAGAAAAATACATCTTACAGCAACTGGACTCAAAAAAACAAGGTCTAATAGTCCCTCTCTGATGACATGTTTCTGTTGTTGCCCAAAACTTGGATTTTGTCCTAAAATCTTTACGATTTATTATCTGATGCCTCCCTGAAATGTGGAAGACGATTACAGACATGGAGCACAGCCTGCAGGCCCAATTCACAATACATGTTGTGGGAAAGTCTATGTGAGTGACGCAGAATTCATCAGTATGAATGTCACAGTGCCCGAAATGAAGCAAACACGCAGTCTTCGGTGTGCCACACATGTAGCCTACGACTGCATTAGAACAGCAATTTGCATATATTACTCATCTTGGAAGCAGCCGTCCTGCCCACCATAAATGTCTTATCATACACATAGATTGTTTGATTGTTCTGAGAGGAGCAATCACAGCCCTAATTATTGATTATCTTTATCTATTAGGTTATATTACGTAAGATGCAGTCTAAGTCTTTCATGTGTGAAGTCTCCTGCCTATAGTTTATTTTAGGGCCCTATTTCATTTGAGAGTGTGAGATATATATATATATATATATATATATATATATATATATATATATATATATATATAAAATAAATTCTTGCTAAATGGTGATTATGAACCTATAATCCTGCTGCCTTTGGTGTTGAGTGCAATATTTTAAGATTGTAGACTATAGGATGGGTTTGTAGGATACAGTGACCCCTGCAGGCCAGCATGATGCTGTGTATGCCTGACCATAGCCTACAGTCTGCTGTGTGTGCATGACAGAAAGACAGACAGAGATGCTGTAGGTAAAACAAACTCCCGCAAATGAATGAACACATTATTGATATATTAATATTAAACATCCAACATACACAATTATATGGCATCACAGACAATTCATTGATTCATTCATTGATTCATGATTTAGCTTTGACAGTTAAATGTTTTACAATTACGTCAGTGGTAGGCACTAAATAAACAGTAAGCTGTAAAAATTAAGAGTGAAAGTGAAAATGTAATTAAAAGTAAGTTGATTCGTAATGACTGCAAGAAAAAAGATTGACAAAGGGAAAAGTGCACGCCGAGCAAAATAGGTGGCTACCATATGGTGAAACGCGCAAGAGAAAGTTTGTCCCTTGTCGGCTCCTGTTCTTCCTCCTCGAGGAAGTTGTTGCAATTTCATTCATACTTAGAGTTTAAATTACAGCACTTCAGTTCGAAAATGCGCAGAAGAACCGAAGCTCAAGCATCAAACAATGAACCTGTCAATGCTGAGAGAAAGGTAATGCAACGCTGACGATAGCTAGCTAACGTTACTGTACATGTGGCAGCAGAACTCTGTTGGCTAACATTAAGTTAGCTGACTTGACTCCAAAAGCTAACGTTAATAGTTCGTTCAGATCAAATGCTGTCATGCGAGTGTGGCTGCTACTGACGTTTTCCTGCTTTACACTGTTCTTACGCTAACTTACTAACGTTATCTGGAGCTATGATGGGGAGAATGACACAGTGTCCGACCGTGTCTCGCAGCTTTGTAGAGAGAAGAGGAGCAAAACCCCCTTTAGAGAACAGCGAATATAATAACAACGCGTATTTACAGCCTACTCACTCGTAAACATATTCACAATTTGCCTTTACACAAATCTTTTGCAACATTCCTGTAATTCGGCAGGCATCCAGAACAATAAAATAACATAATAACATGTCTATTAGCTAGGGAAGGGTCACATCTTCCACTAAAACACACTGTGGTTAACTCTGTGGTTATCCCCGGTTCCCCTTAATTAACTTTCGGGGTTTTGATAACAACCAAATATTATTGCCGGGCATGAAAACGACTGAAATTGCTTTAACTGTATCATTGATGTACAGTTTAAATCTTCTTAGTGAATATGTAGATAATGGATGCCTGAGATAACTTCTGTTATGATATGACAATACCAATTGAATTGAATTAAAGTAAGGTTCATTTTCTTCTCTACATAAACTAGGATCTGGATCAAAGATTGCACAGCCCAGCTGCAGCTGAAGGCCGAGTGTCTTACAGCTCTGTGCTCAAGATCATTGGAAAGTGTTTACTGTTGATCATCTTCATCCCTCCGTTCCTCAACTATGCATCGCTGCAGAGAGAAGGACAGATGCTCTTGCCTAAAGGTTCTCTTATCTAAGGCTAACAAAGTCATTGCTCCCTTCAATTTGATTCTATATTAACCTGCAAAACAGGTTATATATATATATATATATATATATATATATATATATATATATATATACACACACACACACACACACACAGTGGGGAGAACAACACTGCCGATAATACACTGCCGATTTTGCAGGTTTTCTACTTAAAAAGCATGTAGAAGTCTGTCATTTTTATCATAGGTACACTTCAACTGTGAGAGATGGAATCTAAAACAAAAATCCAGAAAATGACATTGTATGACTTTTTAAATAATTGATTTACAAATAAAATAATCAAAATTACAGACTTCTACATGCTTTGTAAGTGGGAAAACCTGCAAAGTCGGCAGTGTATCAAATACTTGTTCTCCCCACTGTACATATACAGGTGCTGGTCATATAATTAGAATATCATGAAAAAGTTGATTTATTTCAGTAATTCCATTCAAAAAGTGAAACTTGTATAATGGATACATTCATTCCACACAGACTGATATATTTCAATTATATGATTATTTATATTTTGTTATTATAATGATTAGAACTGACAACTAATGAAAACCCCAAATTCAGTATCTCAGAAAATTAGAATATTGTGAAAAGGTTGAATATTGAAGACACCTGGTGTCACACTCTAATCAGCTGATTAACTCAAAACATCTGCAAAGGCCTTTAAATGGTCTCTCAGTCTAGTCCTGTAGGCTACACAATCATGGGGAAGACTGCTGACTGGACAGC